>NC_136487.1:1377500-1555000 GCF_053919585.1 Euprymna scolopes | reverse complement strand
TCCCACTTCGAATTCCTGATAACAATTCTACTTGTAAGTTGTCTGTTTGATAGACAGGGCCAAATAAAAATCTGACCCGCGTTGCTGCTTGGTGCAAGCGGGTTATAACGCTTTTTATTCATCGCAACTCACGACACTTTTGCTAACCTTTTTTTTTTGTTAATTTTGCTTTTCTGTTTTCTTTTTCTTATTTTTTCTTTCTATTCTTGACCAGCTGGTTTCGCTTTCTTTTTTTCTTTCTCTCTATCTTAAAACACACACATCATCCTTGTATTGTCCACGTTTCAAATTCTAAATAAAAAAAATGTCTCCTATTGCTGTTGTTAAATTTATCTGTTATTTAATATTCAAATGCCATCCGTACCGGCGGTGTTAACACAAAATAATGAGCTGAGCACATTTACATTACTAATTACAACTTCGGAGTTCTTGATTAAAAAGTATATAACAACTAAGCACATTATATCCTTATCTAGATACATTATAAAAAGCCAGAAAAAGTCAGTACCGGCGGTTTCTTTTTCTCTAAGTATCGATATTAATAATCTGCCTCTCTACATATTATGTAAGAATCTCTTTCCCACACTTTTTGTTTTCGAGTTCAAAAATATTTCTATTCCACAGTTTAAATATCTCTTTTCAACATTTTTCAATTTAATATGCAAAAGTATCAGTTTAAGTATCTCCATTGTTTCAATATTGTTTTTCATTTTGTTTTCAAAAGTATAACTTTCTACATCTCATCATTCCTTTTCGAAACAATCATCGAACTTAATGACTCATTTATTAGTTTAAATGCTTTCAATTTTTCGTTAAGAACGGAATAGCATCAAAACGTATCTAATATATGATCTAAGAATTTTATTCTTTATTTATTATTTTTTCTCTTACTAGAGGAGTGAGTTTAACGACTTGCAAATTATCCTTAAGAATAAAATAACATCACAGCACATACGACAACATTTTTTCTTCAAAATCAGAAATAATTAGTTTAAAGACGTCCAAGTGGTTGTTAAACACAAATTCAAAATCAGAAATAATTAGTTTAAATGCTTACAAGTTATTATCAAGCATAAATTAATAGGTCGGCAGTTTTATTAATCTCGCCTCTACTCACCCGAGTGTCCATAACCTCATCATTAGTCGAGGGTGGTATCCTTCCTCCGAGCCTTGCAATTTAAGGATGGGGATCGTGTGGCATTATGTCATTCCACTTTTTAATCCCCAGTCTGCGATCTGCCGTGTCAGTGCACTACTTTGATTCGTGTCCAAACTGGAAATATTTCGGTTACAAGGTTTATTCTCAGTTTTCTTCTGCTTTTGACATAGTCCGCAGCGGGATTTTACATTTTCGCTCGTGACTTTTTTACATGTTAGTGGCTTTCCACAACATTCTCCAGGGCCAAGTCAAAATCCTGCAACTTCAGCGAATTGTCCTTAGCGACCTCTGCTCGAATGTTTCTGTCCAACACCGCTTTTCAAAAGTCAGAAAATGACATTTCTGCCAAAATCGAAATTCTCGCCGCCAGTTCGGCCGTTCTCTAAGGGTTGTCAAAATAAACTTATAGTTTTGTTCGCCCGTAGACTTCAACTTAGAATGTAAACTCTTATGAGCATGGGACACCACAGAAACTGCTGGAAGTTTCACAGTTTTGACATCTATTAATCTATTTCTTATTCATAAAAAGATAGTCCAGTTGTGCTATGACTCCAGCTATTGATGGGTCCAAAGATTAACGCGTCTTTTCTGAAACAGGTATTCATGCAATGTAGATTGTTTTCAGAGAGAAATGTTTGAAGATGTTCTCCGTTTCGGTTCGTGGAGTTGTGGAGTCATGGAAGGAGAACTTTTTCTTGTTGCTGTTGTCACACCCTATATGCGCATTCATGTCTGATAACCAAGAAATTATGCCTGCGGACTGAGCACACTATTGCCGAAGGATCGTAAAAGAAATTCTATATCTCTTGCTCGTTAATTACGTTGGAAGGCTCGTAGCAACAAATCATAGGTGTAGCATGATTACTACTGAAATTATAAATAATTATCCTATGTGGTGTCTTCTATGTACTCTTAAACGATTTAATGCTCAAGGGCTAAGCAGAAGTTATACTCCACCAAAGGTACAATTTGACGAAGTCTCCAATACCGACCTTCATACAAGTGGCCAGATAAAATCTACAACAGTGTAGTAAATAATGGACAATCAACAATTCCCTTACTAACCAACAATCACGAGGTTTTTTGCTCAGCAACCGAGAAGGCTAACATGCTTGCCAGTCGGTTTGCCTCAAACTCTACACTGGACCCTCTAAACCACCCCCTACCTCAATTTCCTATGCGGACAGACGCCACGCTTGACGATCTAATAATCACCCCTGCTCAGGTGCATGCTATCATAAAAAACCTTGACAATTCAAAAGCATGTGGACCCGACCTCATCCCAGCTGTGCTATTAAAAAATTGCTGAGCCGAAGTAGCTCCAGTTCTCTCCAAATTCTACAACAAAAGCCTTAATGAATCTTGCTTTCCGGGCTGCTGGAAAACTGCTTCGGTGGTACCAGTATTCAAGAATTCTGGCGAAAGAACTGACCCATTAAATTATCGCCCTATTAGCCTCCTCCCACTTTTTGCCAAAATATTTGAGACCTTAATTAACCATGCTCTAGTCCAGCACCTTACAGATTCTAAACTTCTGACCGACCAACAATATGGATTTAGACAAGCCCGTTCCACGGCAGACATCCTCACTGTAATCTCTGAACGCATATACCATTCACTGGACAAAGCGGGAGAAGGCAGAACGGTAGCTCTAGATATATCCAAGGCTTTTGACAGGGTATGGCATGAGGGTCTCCTTAGGAAGATTAGATCATACGGTATCACTGGTAGAATACTTAACATAATTAAATCCTTCTTAGATAAGAGAAAAATCCAGGTTGTCCTCGACGGTCGTACATCTAAACAATATGATATAAATGCGGGAGTGCCCCAGGGATCTATCCTTGGACCTCTGCTGTTCCTGATATTCATAAATGACCTCCCTAACAAAATTGACTCTGAGATGGGTATATATGCAGATGACACCACACTCTATAGCAGGCACGACAGAAAAACACATGAACATATATCTAAAGTAATGGCAGACACACTAGAGGATGACCTCCAATCAGTAGTGGAATGGGGACAAAAATGGGTGGTCACGTTCAATGCCGCCAAGACAAAACTGGTTTCATTCAATAATTACAAGAAACCTTCTCTACCACCTATAGAAATGGCCAACGACTCTTTATCTGAGAGTACGTCTCTCAAGCTCCTTGGCCTAACGTTCACAGGAAACATGAGCTGGAACAATTGCATTGAGAGCATTGCCAGGGCCGCTGCGAGGAAGGTGGGCTCTCTCTACCGTGCTAGAAAACTTCTAACACCCGAAAGTATCCTGTACCTCTACAAGGCCACTATTCGCCCATGTATGGAATATTGCTGTCATATTTGGGCTGGTGCATCGGCTACTAGTCTCTCGCTCCTTGACAGGGTTCAAAAGAGAGTCGCAAATCTGATAGGCCCTGAACTGGCATCTAAGCTTCAGCCTCTGTCCCATCGTCGAAACGTTGCATCCTTCTGCCTGTTCTACAAGTATTATAATGGTGAATGTTCTGATGAACCGCAATCACTTGTGCCCCCACGACGTAAACACCCTCGAGATACCCGACAAGCTGGAAAATCCCACCCCCACACTGTAGAGATCCCTAGATGTAAAAGATCTTTCTACTCCAGTAGTTTCTTCCCCAGAACTGCTAGACTTTGGAATTCCATTCCAGGTCACTGCTTCTCCAACTGTACTGACTTGCATAAGTTCAAGTGCAACGTGAACCAACATCTCGCTGCCCAAATCCCTAGTAGATGTTTCTCCTGATAGTAGCCCCCTACACCAAAGTTGCAATGTGCCTTGTTTGGGGTGAAAATGTCAAAAAAAAAAAAAAAAGATATTACCAATTATATAGTAATTTATTTCGACGTCGTCATAGAATGACGGTGCGCTTAAATACATACAATATCGATATCATTGTCTTTGAATGAAGCTACACGTTCTGATATTACAAAATGCTCCATGTTCTGATATATATATATATATATATATATATATATATATATATATATATATATATATATATATATATATATACATGGAGTATGGCAAATTACCATCTTAGCCAAAATGAAATTAGGGTCTATCAATATAAATCAATATTAGATAAGAATTTAGGTGTTTTGTGTTTATGAAGGTCCTAAGGATCTACTCACAGCGAATGGAAATTTATAAAGTCATTATCGTTTGATCATCACGTATCTAAATCTACTATTTATCTGTTCGAAAGAAAAAAATATCCCGACTGCAACATCGATCACGGGTCACAAGAGGTTACTTTATCATACCCCCTTCAAAAAAACGAAGATATGCCACTTCGATAATTATCTAAGCTTGTTAAACACGTAAATTACTAGTTTTATCTCCAGAGATGTCCCTCCCGCAAGTTCTGTTTTGTAATATACCCGATCTCTCACTTCCTTGCTGCCCTCACTCCCAATTCATCCCACCCTCCCCCACTTTTCGCTGTACTTCCTGCTGATAACGTATATGTTCACACCATTTCGTGACACTTGGATTCCATTAAATATCCTGGATTTCTAAAATCGACATATTTTCTCAGATTGAAACTAATTGCAGTTTCTAGCTTAGTGTGAGATCATACATCATACACAAGGTCAACACTTTATTATACATTTTCTATATAACAACATCTATATATATATATATATATATATATATAGAGAGAGAGAGAGAGAGAGAGAGAAAGAAAGAGAAAGAGAGATAGATAGATGTTGTTTTGTTTTGGTGTTAGCGATATGTTTTGACTGAATTCAATTATTTACGAAAGTACATTTTTACCTAAATGCGAGTTGGGAATAATTTTCCCTTTTAACCAATTTGCTACCGCCACATAGGGAGCGGTATATATATATATATTATTTTTAAAATGTAATATATATATATATATATATATATATATATATATATATATATATATATATATATATATATATATACATATAGGCATAGACCAATTCATACCATCTAAAAAATTCCAACAAAAACCTAACAGCCAGCCATGGTTCTCCCCAGAATGTGCTGCTGCTATCGCGCACAGAAATCACTTTTTCCATAACTACCAACGTAATAGATGCACTGAGACTAAAGCTGCTTTCAGGACTGCCAGCAACCACTGTAAAAGAGTAATAAAAAATGCAAGAGAGCTATATGCCCAGTCTGTTAAATCCAAGGTAGCTGATCAGCGGTTTGGTTCCATCCAGTTTTGGCAAATAACAAATAGGATCTTTAACAGAAGTGTGCGTTCTATCCCAACCATTATCAATGGACCAGAGGTTATCTCGTCAGCATCAGACAAGGCCGAACTATTTGCAAAGAACTTTGCAGCTAATTCTACCCTATGCGACGAAGGCCATCAACTCCCCATCTTTCCTCCTATAACACAGAACAAGCTAGGTAACATACAAATATCCGTGCATGAGGTCGCCAAGCTAATAAAGGACCTAGATTCCAGTAAAGCAACTGGCCCTGATGGCATCCCAATTATAGTGTTAAAAAAGCTTCAACCAGAACTTGCTCCCATACTTACGAAACTATTTAAGCGCTGCCTTAAGGAGAAGTGCTTTCCGACCCCCTGGAAGACCTCCTTAGTTTGCCCTGTATTTAAGAATTCAGGTGATAAGTCATCTCCCTCTCAATACAGACCAATAAGTCTTCTCTGTGTTATGAGTAAGTTACTGGAATCAATATTAAATAGAGAAATAGTAAACCACCTCAGCAGGAATAACCTTCTTAGTGACACACAATATGGTTTCCGCTCTGCAAGATCTACCGCAGATGTGCTGACGGTTATATCCCACAGGATTAGTGAATCTCTTGACAAAGGCTTCCTTTCTAGGGCAATTGCTCTTAACATATCAAAGGCCTTTGACAAAGTATGGCATAAGGGTCTACTTCACAAGATTTCCAGCTACGGTATAACTGGAAATGTTTTCTCAATCATTAAATCATTTCTCTCTGATAGGCTCATAAGAGTAGTGGTAGATGGACAAAAATCGGAGGCCTGCAATATAAATGCTGGAGTCCCTCAGGGGTCAATCCTGGGCCCAACTCTCTTCCTGATCTACATCAATGACCTCCCTAAACACATACTTAAATCATTCGTTGACATCTATACTGATGACACGACCATCTACGGCAACACATCAAAGGCTGTAAATGACGAAGTTCTCTCGGATTCTCTCTCCTCTAATCTCGAGCGCGTGGTTCAGTGGGGGAAGATGTGGCTAGTTAACTTTAATGCATCCAAAACCAAACTCCTATCCTTACATCATCAACGCTCTGATCCCCAGCTGGCATCAATTGTGATGGATGGCTCTCGTCTGGGTGAGGCCCCGTGTTTTGACAAGCTTCTGGGTTTGACCTTTACTCCTGATCTGAAATGGAACACGTACATCAAGTCTGTTGCCAAGGTCGCAGGAAAGATGGTGGGATCCTTCTACCGCTCCAGAAGATATCTCACTACTGATGCAATTATCTATCTATATAAAAGCCAAGTACGGCCAAGGATGGAATACTGTTGCCATATCTGGGCAGGAGCTGCTAAAAACAGCCTATCATGCCTTGACAGAGTACAAAATAGACTTCGTGGTTTAGTGGGGGATGCCCTTTTCTCTACCCTGCAACCCCTCTCCCACAGAAGAGACGTTGCGAGCCTATCCTTGTTTTATCGTTATTTTCATGGCAGGTGCTCGTCTGAACTCCAATCCCTGGTCCCCCCTCGCCAATCTTTCACGAAAAACACCCGTCTAGCTGAATCCACTGTGAAAAATTTCCCCCACTCTATATCTGTGCCTAAATCAAAACGCGGATTTCATGAGCAAAGCTTCTTTCTTAGAACTGCACGCCTGTGGAACTCTGTTCCGTCTGCCTGCTTCCCTCCGGACTACAACTTGGATGTCTTCAAGTCTAATGTTAACAAATTCCTAATGAACCGCCCCCCTAATTAAGCACTTCATAAAATCTCCTCACTAACGTGATGTACTTACAATAACCCTTATCCCTGAGTGGCTTCCGGGCCTTGATAAGTGGTGATCACTGTGTAAAAAAAAAAAAATATATATATATATATATGCGGAAATATGTTCTTAATTATATTTTACTTTCTTATACTAATTCTTTAATTTATGAAGCTCGATGTAATTACGGAACATAAATAAATGACAAAAGTCGATATTTCAACTGTCAAGATGTTGACCATCTTATCATTTATTCCTAAATAAGCACTTATCGACAGTTGGGGGGTGCAGTATGAATTTCAAAGATGGTATAATAAAAGGAAAACGAAGGTAATTGCATATTCTCTCTAGATTTTGTAATCATAGCGATATACATTTATTTTTTATTTATTACTTATTATTATTTTTCCCGATGAGTTAATAGCGAAATAACATAATTGATCAACAAAGTGATTAAAAGAATTATTTACCGTATGAAACCGGTGCTGTCAAGAAACATGCATATCAACATACTTAAATGAATAAATGGTAAGATGATTAACATCTTAAAATTTGCAATATAGCCTTTGTCAGTTATTATATATATATATATATATATATATATGTAAACAGAGATGTGTGTGCCACAGGCGATTTCTTATTGGTTAATCCAATAATCACATCTAAAAAAATATGGTTCGTAGGCTCTAAACTTTACCATAAAATATTATGGCTTAATTTATTGTCCATCTTGGAAGGGTTTAATTTTTTCCTAACTTGCGATTTACAAATTACAAAAATACGAAACTTACACAATCTAACAATCCAACCTCCGACATCACGGCCGCTATTCTGGTGCTAGCCGCAGACACGTACACACAACACGAAAACAATGTTTTGAAAATCTAGCAAAAATTAATTTTCCTGAAATTTTTCAATATTTAAAAATAAATTATGCCGGCTGATAAAATTTTAAAACCTTTTTTTAAAGCTAGAAAGATAAAATTTAAAAATACTTATTTATATATATATATATATATATATATATATATATATATATATATATATATATATATATATATATATATATATATATATGGGACTAAACTTTTTCATTTTTTCATGGTCTTTTCATTTCGGGTTTGTATTACTGTACACATAGATTCGAAAAGTTGTCAAAAAACAAATATATAATAAATAAATGTTATCAAAGGCAAGATAAATTACTTTTCTACCAAACTGGATTTTTCGTGTTTTTATTCAATGTAAAATATTTATTCAGCTCGAAAAACGGGTTTGTATAACTGTACACATAGATTCGAAAAAGTTGATAAGATACGAAACAATATGCATAATATAAACACAGGACGAAAACAAACGTTGTGATCCATTCCCAGAACACGCGCACACACGCGCACACACACACACTCTGGCGTTAGCCGCACACACGTACAGACGACACGAAAACAAAAGTTATTAGTACTACTATAATTTCCAGCACACGCGCACACACACGCACACACACTCATGTCCACTACCGTCCTTGGCTACGTCACGTTGTTATGGCAACCAAGCCCGCTGACTAACACCAAGACCGTCTTAAAACGTCTTTATAACGAAGGCCACGCTAACACACGATAAATACAGAGTAAATTTGATTTTCTTCATTTCTACGCAAATATTACGCAAATATAAATCATATAGAATATCTGTATGAATATAATTACACGTAGTAGTTAAATAACGATTATCATCGTATAAGAAAACCGAAAAAAAACTAATAGGGAATTAATTAAAAACGATAAAAAAATATGCACATTAGCTAGATCTTTTGTAGATGAATGCAATTCCACGACTCATAAATAACAAAGTTGTATTTTCTTTTTAAATAAATAGAAAAAAGGGGTGTCGATACGACTATCAATACACACAAAAAAAATATAGATTTATTTTTGGGTAAAGTTCACCCGGGTTTTCCATTCACTTCAGTAAATAATGGTTTTTTGTTATATATATGGCGTACTATTATCCTTATATATATGTATTATATATATATATATATATATATATATATAAGTGATAGTGTATGTGTGTGTCTGTGCGTCTGTGTGCATTTCCCTACGCTAAAACTCTGTCAATTTTAAGCCTAGAGATTCGAAATTTGATATACAGGGTTCTGAGATTTGGGAAAATCGATGTGATAGGTTTTCGACAGAAATTTGGCGATTAAGTGGTCAATATTCAACGATTTTACCTTTGAAAACTCTACCAAACTACTCCTACAATTTTGGGTCTAAACACGTGATATTTTAGATATAGATTCCTTGGACATGGATCTAATTATTAACTTTACTTGATCCCTAAACAATAAATTTTAAGAGGTCATAATAGAGGTCAAAGTTTAAAAAAATTGACCTTTTTTTTTTCTCAGCATACACCTCAAAACACCTGGGCAACGCCGGGAACCGATTGCTAGTATATATATATATATATATATATATATATATATATATATATATATATATATATATATATATATATATATAAGCTGAATGTATGTGTGTATGTGTCTGGTCACGAATAGGCTCCTATATGGTTGACTATTTTAAAAAACTGATTACGTATAATGATAGAAGATGTATGGAGACACACGAATGGGTATGTTTGATCTGGCAGAACGGTGGTCCATTAAAATTGTGGGGTCTTCGTTCGCACCTGGTCCACAAAGTTTAGAAATAAATGTAAAAACTAAAAAGAAAACGTTTACAAGTGTTTTTAATATAGTTGTGCATAAGAATACTTTAATATGTATGCTTTAACTTAAATATTGGATGGTATAATAAAATTGTGGGGCCTGCGTGCACACCTGGCCTCTATAGAATGGAAATAGGCACAAACTTTAAAAAAGACTTTTCATATTTATATGCGTAAGTATACTTTAATAATAATGTTTCAGTTTGAAAAAATATGTATAATACAATTAAGGGGGGTTCGTTCGCGCCTGACCTCCATAGAATGGAAATATGCCACAAAGTTTAACAAGGTTTTTTAATATAGATCCACAGAATATTGTTATAAGTGTTTCAGTGTGAACAGGTATGGTATAATAAATTATGGAATTTATTTATTTTATTTTTACTTTCATAATATTTTGCTTTGGTTTTGATACCCCAAAATTCGAAGCTATCTCTTTACAACCGTTCCTTTTCATAACCTATCATACTTTCATAAATCAGAGTCCATTTTCTGCAGGCTGTTTTTGAACCCAGTCAACGACGGATAGTTTTGCTAGTATAATATTAGAGGGAAACACATACACATTTACGAACCCCATACAAACATTCAAAATTAAAAAAAAAACTAGATTGCACCTCAAAAACGTGATCTATGTAATAAAATGTCCAGCATGCGATAAATCCTACATAGGCGCTAGAAAAAACCTTAGTAATAGAGTAGCCCTACACCGATCCAACATCAAAATCGCGGAAAATAGACACCTACATGTATCACAACATATACACACATGCAGTGGAGGCAGATTCGAGATAATGCCCATCTTCCAAACTGACAACTACTTCTACTTGCTAACTCAAGAAAAAAATTTCATAGCAAAGTTTAACCCCGCCTTAAACATCTCTCCATAATTATACACATAAATAGGCAAAACACAAAATACACTTACACGCATGCATGCTTGGGTAGGTGTGCAGCGTGTGCACCCTCACCCACGAAACAACAAAAAAGCACAATAAGGCACGCACACACTTTCGCGGGTGCGCGCGCCCATATCCAGTACAGTACCATTTCTCTTAAACAAACAAACAACTAGAAATTAAACTTATGTATGTGTATGTGCGCGCGTATGTGCGTGTGTATATGTGTGTGTGCGTGGGTGTGCACATATGATTGTGTATGCGGGTGTGTATAATTATATATCATCTGTTATCTATGCTACATCTTGTTTGTATGTATACGTGCACTTATGTTTGAGTGACCGAATCCATGTATGCATATGTGCATGGATTGGAAAGGAAACTTCAACCAATATATACATAAGGTGGAATGTATGAATATGTATGTGTGTGTGTGTGATTGTGAGTGCATGTGCCCATATATATATATATATATATATATGAGTGGATGAGTGTATACACATCCGTATGTATGTGTGTGTATGTGTATATATATATACATATGTATGCACATGTATGAGTGGGTAAATGTGTTCGTGTGGATATGGATATACGCGTATGTGTGAGCCCCTGCATATGTCTGTGTGTGTGCATGTGTGTATGTGTGTGTGCCTACATAGTATGTGGATGTTTGTGAGTGTATGTGCACATACATATATGTGTGTACATATATGTGTGTATGTGCGTGTATGTGTGTGTATATATATCTTCTACCTATTCTCCATCTTACTTGTGTGTGTGTGGGTGCGTGTACGTATGTCGGAATGATTAAGCGCATATATACATGCGTGTTTTGGTTGGAAAAAAAAAGTATATATAACCAGGAACAGAACACTCTTACACGATATCCGTATATATAAAAGTACATATATATATATATATATATATATATATATATATATATATATATGTATATATATATATATATATATATATAAAATAAAAAATAATGAAAAAATAAAAATAATTGTTAGCGGTGGATGTATGCGAGTACGTGTGTGGGTGTGTAGGTGGGTATGTATATGTGTATATATGTATGCTCCTACATATATTTCTATGTATGTACGTGTGTGTATGTGTGTGTGCCTGCGTACGTGTGCGTGTGCATGTGTACATGTACATGAATGTATATGTATGCGTATGTGATTGTGTGTGAGTGTATGCTATACATGGGGAAAGAAAGTCTTTAAAAAGAACCCTAAAAAAGCCATAAAAACCTTCACCATATGGACTAAAAAACACTCTTTGAAACTAACTTTGACCGGTCACTGTGAACACTTAAAGTTGGAGACAGAACGTCTGAATACTGAACACACGCATCGCATCACTATGAAAAACATATTTAATATCAGCGGAGGCATATCTACAAACTCCCATTTTAAAGAAAAACTTTTTACGAAAATATCTGAAGAGAGCACACCCTAAGCTCGAAACGCGTTATAAACATATTTTAAAATAAAAATATGATGAAAACCTTTTAAAAAAAACCCACAATTGTTGATGGCTACACTCTTTTAAATATACATTTTTTCTCTCGTTGGAACTACACAACCATCACTTATATATATATATATATATATATATATATATATATATATATATATATATTTATATATATATATATATATACTAGCATGGGTGGCCGGCGTATGGTTACATATGTAAATACAGGTTTCAGTTGGAATTTCAGTTATAAGAAACTCACCTCGTAAACAAAGCGAGGAAACGCTTCTTAAACCAAACTCAAGGTGTATTCGTTTTATATAAAATAATCGGGCGTGCTTTACAATCTAAATGAAAGGGAGTTTATAGTTTGTAAATGTAGATAGTAGGGGCTTTGAAAGGAGGTGTTGAAAATAAGGGAGTGGGGTTGGAGGGCGAAAGAAGAGGAAGTATATCTGGTTTGGTAAAGCCGTCACAGCGGGGGAGGCATCGGTTTCATTTTAATTTGACGATTATTAATTACTCTAGGTGCTAGCTTTGAATCTGAGGTAATATTATACCTCCATCATTGTAATTGGCCTATTTTTAGTCTTTTTGACTAGTTTTTCTTTTTAGGTGGCGCAGTCCTTATCCATCTATTTTATTGATAATCCGTGTATTTATTTATTTTATTCATAGTTTTTGTGTGTTTATTTATTTTCCAATAAATATACCTGCACATAATCATATATACAGTATGTAAACAAATATACAGGCATATTTAGATGATTTTAATAAAGGTTGTGACATGGGTATTACATTTTATCACTCTAATGCGGTGCCCAAAGTAGCGTTTGAAATAGAGTTGAGCGGTACTTCCTTCATTACAAAGTTATTTGTGCTACCCCATTCTTCGATGTTTTTGAGTAAGAATAATTATTACCTCGATATGTGTCGATATTTAGTAAGTATAGTAATGGATATGTAGGGTATCGCAACTACTTTGTATTCTATTATATTACTCCTTTTTTATTTATTAATTTATTAATATATTAGAAGTGAGTTTTTATGTATTTCTACCATGATGGGTATAGTTTCTTTTGTCATCTTATTTAAAGCAAAGCCTACAGTTACTCTAACGAAGAGATCTTTCTAATTTTCTGATCTTTTCATTGTGCAATTATTTACAAGCTATATGTCAGAGGCTAAAAAAAGGGCTAAGTTATTGAGTGTGTGAACATTTGATTCTTATAAATAATTAAGTGTTTCTGTTTTGTGCTGATTTAAAATCTGAAGAGGTCACCGGGCTATATGTGCGCACTGGTTCAGAAAAGAGGAAATAATGCAGAGTGTGTCATTTACGGAAAAAGTCCATTTTTATAGTCCATTTCATGTAAAGTGAAATTCAAATAAGTTGTTTAATGCATTTACCTTGATGTGTCTATTACTTTATATAATGTGTTTATTTATTAAATATGAAATTTCAGCAAATAAACTAATGTGTGTAAAACCATATCATCGAAAACGTTACTTTCTATTGTCATATCAGCTTCTGAACTTCCAAATATTCTATAAAACACTACAATTTACATTACATTTGATAAAAAAACATGAAAAGCATTCATATATATTTCCAAATCTCGTGCCTGTCAAAAATCATTGATGGAAAACCCGTTTCCTAATAGTTCTGGTGACTGAATGATTTTCTTCATTTTAGGGGACCATTTACTTTTTGATGTAATTTTTGTCACACATGAACATTGACTGATATACAAACGTTAATGCTTAGACTAACTTTGACAATATATATATATATATAAAAGAATGTGGTAATAATAGTTTTTTAAGGTATGTTAAAAAAATTAATAAGGTAATACATTTAGGAAAGGAATTGAAAAATAATTGATTGTTCTTTAATCCTGAAAGCTCATCTTATCATTTGCCATCTGAAGTGTCAGAATCTTCTATCTTATTGAACTGCTTCATTTCATTATTTTAACTACATTACAACAATCTACACATCTGCAAAGGTGGGTACAAGGCAGTGTTTGAAAACACAAGAATAACTGTTGGAGTCATAGCTGTTCTTTTTACAGTTACACTTTACTAAGTTAATTAATGTTGATGGGGATTTTGGAAGGCTGCTCCAATAAACAACTAATGCTTTATCTTCACATTTCAGGTCATGTTTTTTGGTTAAAAAGCATTATTATAAATGCGAAAACATTGCCGCCAAATAGTAGCCTGACAATTTCCTTTTCTGCATGTAATCGTAAACTATTTGGCCAAGGTAATAAAGTATTATCAAATATTCTAATCAAGTGAAAAATATTAAAACAGGCAGTATTTACAGAAGAAACATTTCTCTGTCTAAAAAGAGAGCATACACATTTTTCTAGTTTCTGGAGCAACTTTGTCAACCACGTGCCAACCTAATAGTGTAAGAGCTCGAAGGAATTCCTCTGTTTCTTTCATCAATTAGTATCCTCTTCTTAAAACTACTGACAATATTACAGCCAGTGAATGCATGCAAAAAAGTAAGGCACTTGAAATAAGAAGCCCGCATTACTTTGCAACTGATTTAATAGAGATCAAACAAATGATCAGCTGGTATTAATTACCATATATAAATTAGAGTTTAAATCATTTTATTGGACAAGACAAAGAAGAAAAACATCCGTTTCTTGAGTCTTAATTATGATGAAAGAGAAATCAGTTGATACATGCTTTGCATGAAGCAATAGAAGGGCATATGCTTCTTCATGGGCAGTTGTTCACTCTGGCAAAGTTTCTGTGATTACTTCATTTGTGTCACGGTGAGAACACAGCACGAAACTTCCTAAATGAAGCAATCACAGGTTTACCATTACATTCTTCTGCTGGTAATTGTTTTAAAAGCATTTACATAAATAAAATTAGATATTCTTTATTATCACCAGAAATGAGTACTTTTCGAAATCGTACCGGTGTTTTTTGTTTTTTCATTCAGAGCATGTAAAAGAGGACTGCGGGTAAGTAAACTGTGTCTTCTTTCAGTGTTGTAAATGATCAATGGATTTTAGCTATCACAGACAAAATCGACTTTTGATTACCTATAATAAGAAGCTTTATTACCTATCTAAAAATATAAATGCTTAGCTCACCAATCCTTGATGAAACGTGGTCTGCAAGCTGTTGTATCACTGCCAGTATATCTAATATCAATGCTGTAATTTTATTATGTTTTTTTTTTGTAAGAAAACTTTTCAAGAAAGTAATAAAATAAAGCAGCTTTGTTGGTACACTACAAAGGACCATTAATACTAAAGCTGGTTGGAACCTCTGAAGGACAATGTGAAAAAATTTTCCCAGTTCAACTTTTCAGGTTGTTGCTACTATAAGAAGTCTAGTGAGAAGGTCTTTATCTGCTTTCAGGAAATCTATTTCTTTCTTGCTTTTTGTGAATGCTATTTTCTGAATATAGCTTTTTATCTTCATTTATTTTATTTGTGCATTCAACTCCATATTTTCAAAATTAGTCGTTGTTGAATAAATTCATTAGAAATATTACAATCTTCTCATGTATTTTAAAAATGTCATCTTTAATTTCAGATGCTGCTGCTCAGCCTGATGAAATATTAATTCTTTTTTTCTATAATATGTAAATGGATTTGCATAGACTCAGTTTTCTCTATTACACTTTGAATATCTACTTCATCCTATTGATATCAAAAACTACTCAGGTCTTTCTTTTTATTATGGCAGCCCTCTTTTTTCCACCTATTTCAGTACAGTTTTTTTTTTTTAAATATTTAAGCACGTTGATTGAAAGATAAAATCCACCGATGAACAACATTAGGAGTAGTTGAAAATCCAATCTGCCCACCTCACTTCTTACTATATATATCCATGGTTTGTTCAATAGTTTGACCCATTGCTGTTTGACTAAATGGGTACTGGCTTTGTTGGTAAACTATAAAACTCCCAGCAACAAGATAGTTTGCTATTAAAAGGATATGTATCAGAAACAGTAAACATCTTATAGATATAAACAAAAATATATCTAGCGTAGTTCAAATGCAAAATACCATATGCTGCTGATTTAAGATGAAGGACCCAATATTTTGTTCGTGTAGCACGAATAAAATTTCAAAACAAATCTGTCATAGTCATAATTGGAAATTGACTGCATCTCTCTTGAATAAATATTGACAATTTGCTTTCCAACTCTTTAAAATCACTTGATGTACAGAGAACTTGGAATTGTGTTTTGGGAAAAGCATTATGTAAACTTTTAGACAATTTAATGAATTTAGCTTTTTATTCTTCGCTCTGACTTTCAATAAGAGTAGATAGCAGTTTTTTTTATTAAGGTTTCAGACATAATGTTAATAGCTTTGAGACTTCGATTATAGTGCCTGCCTTTCATAAGTCCAGGTAGTGATCCTTGTGCCACTGTTCCAACTTCAAGTAGAATGTCAGCTAGCCCCGAATCTTAAAATAGATTTCCAATGACATAAAACGATATGCATGTGCGGAACTCATCAAGTCTGACAACTGTTCATTGCATATACATGCGATCGTTCCAACGTACTTGTTGTGCTTTATCATAAAATGTAATATTAAACGCCAATACAATGGGTAAAGTTTATCAGCAATTGTAATACTTTTGACAAATACTGCATTCACAGTACTTAGTTGAGTTGGGTTATCATTGACCACGGGGGAATATCCACTATTACATTTTAGTGGTATTTGGTCCTGAAATAAATTAATATTGCAACCAGTCCAGCCTGGAATTACATTAATGTTTTGGTTGTCATTTTTTCAGTAAATATTGATCATGGTCATAGCAAAATAAATAATGCGTGTGTTGGTCTCATTAACTGATTTAAATAAAACTTTTTGAATGCTGAAAATTAAAAATATGCCAAGTATTTTTGCCACATAACATTCTGGTGTGGGCACTTCATTTAGAATCACACTTCGCTTTTGTAACCCTGATCATTTAGGACTGGTCTTTTTCAATTGTGACATCTTGATGGTGCAGTGAATATTAAATTCATTTCTGCAATGCTACGTTCCTCAAAGTTGTCCAACTTGTAACACACGAGCATAGCTAGAACTGACAATTTTTATTTAAAGAATAAAAAAAGAATACTGTAAAAATATTGTAGATGTAAATAAATAGCAGATTATTGTCATAGCTGAGGAAAATTTAAATATCATTTAATTAGAATTATTTTAAAAAATGCGAAACCCATGGTCATGCGATTTTATTAAAACAATTTTATTACTTATGAATTACTGTAATACTAATAAGCAAATAAATATACGTAATACTTATTAATTAAAAAAAAAACACATAGTAAAACACATACATGCGCGCAACACAACACACACATATTTATTATAGCTCTATTCACAATTAAATTTATTGACAAAACACATGATTTGGTGTCAGTAAAAGATATTTGCATATGCCGTATATTTATTTTTTAGGAAGAAAATCTTACCTTACAATGTCTGTGAATCGTTTATAGCATTTTTATGGATTCACAGCTTTTGTTTGTTCGTTTACAAAAGTTCAAAACCGGTTAAACATGCAAGCAACATTTCTTTGCTTACAGGAAAAAATTGTGCTATTTCTTTGCATAATCGCAATTCCTCTTTTAATGTTATTTCAGTAAAATAAATCAGATTTCATTCGTATTATTAAACTCAAAATGTATTGTACAAACATTTGGAGAATTCATTTTTTGCAGAATTTTTAAACTAAGGCAGGTACATGCTAACCGAAAACATATCATATTTACTAAATGTTTTTCCCTTTACATGATTTTTACGCTCAACTCTTGCAATAAAATAGTAAAATCAAATGTGGCACTGTCGGTGAGGCATTAGAATACGCCGACTGCCCCCCTGCAAAGGGTAAAAGTCCTTCAATGGGGGTCCTGGATATGACCTTAAACTATATCCAGTGGTGAGGCCCAAGCTTGTGGGCGTTGGGGAGTGTGGAGTCACCCTTTAATTACCATTGCTCCCAGGTCCACTCTGACCCGGAGTGGTAGTACCTGTTAGGGTCCCAACTATGGGTTAAATAGAAACCGACGTGAAAACAACAAATACATTCTATTAAAAAAAATGTTCTTCAAAATCTTTGGATTCCGCATTAAATAACCCGAAAAGGGTTGATATGCCGTAAAACAAAAACAACCAACCAACAATCAAATGGCCAATTATAAAAAAATGCCTACCATTCACCTGGAGAGCTTCTTAGATTTAGACTCTACTGCATTAAAACTCTTGTAATCAAGTAATATTTTTCCATATAGGTTGTACATTGACGAAATGACACGAAAAAAGGGTTGGCACATCGTCTATTATATTTACCTTACACTTCACATTTGAAATTCTTTTTTATGACTTCGGTAATAATAAAGATTTTACTTAAGACTCCAACTTATTTTCATATCGTACAGATAACCTTGGTTCGTCGTTATCTTCTCGTCTCAGCACCATTTAAGTCATTTACCTCAACTAGGGTTGCTACTTTATCCACTTTATCACATATAACTATATCAGGCTTAAGATCTCTGCTTTCTACGAATTCATTTGTAGAAGATTTATAGTCATAATGTATTATGTATGCCTTATAAAAAAAGTGCCCTTTTAGGTACATGCTCGCACGACCTACAGCTATATTGCATATTCCCTTACATTTAAATAACCATTTTCCATTGTGCGAACTTTTCTTTTGCCTCCCCAATTTGAAGTTGTTGTTTTTTTTTTTAAATTGACGTCGACACTAAAATGGTTCAATTAAAAGTCTAATATAAACAGGTAAAATTATAGAGGAATAAAAGGCGAATCAAATGAAGTATAGTCTATTTAAACAGTCACATTTGCAGTTTTTAAAACAATTACAAGTGCGGGCTTTCTTTCTGCCGGCAATGTATATATATATATATATATATATATATATATATATATATATATATATATATATATATATATATATATTAAAATTTGATTTTTAAATTTTAAATTATCAATCACATTACTTAATATTGAATTAGACATTTAACTATCGAGCTTATTTATATATCTAAATTACAACGAGCACTATCTATTTCCTGTATTTTAATTAAACTAGTAATTTCACTGTTGCATTAAGATACACTCAGCTCTTTAGACTATTGTTCTAATCTCCTTTAAATTATATATATATATATATATATATATATATATATATATATATATATATATATATATATATATATATATGATTAGTTTTTTTTGGAAAAAGAATTCCAGCAGAGTGCTCAATTAAAAGGAAAATCCAAATTTTAAGAGCGTACTTATATTTTGTGTACAGAAAGTTGTTAGTTGAGACAGGTCATTGGTACCGTCGGTTTCAAGCCCGATAATAAGGCCCGTTTAAGGTATCCTTATCAAGCTCTCTTCAGCCAATATTCGTCTCGGAGACGAATATTGGCTGAAGAGAGCTTGATAAGGATACCTTAAACGGGCCTTATTATCGGGCTTGAAACCGACGGTACCAATGACCTGTCTCAACTAACAACTTTCTGTACACAAAATATATATATATATATATGTATATATATATATATAAATGTCGATGGTAAACACAACGTGATATAAAATATACATAACAAAACACCCACACACGTATATAATAAATAAATAAATATATATATATATATATATATATATATATATATATATATATATATATATATATATATATATATATATATATATATATATATATATATATATATATATATATATATATATATATATACACATTACCCTCACAAGAGCAACTATATAGCGAAATGGTGAGAAACTTTGACTGTCATTTGGGCGGTCGGGTTTCGATTCTGGCTTAAATATGGATTTAGGCAAGCCCGTTGTACAGCAGATATCCTTGCCGTAATCTCTAACGTATATACCATACACTAGACAAAGCAGGGGAGAGTAGAGCGGTAGCCCTAGATATATCTTAGGCTGTTGACAGGTTATGGCACGATGTTTTTTTTTCAGGAAAATCTTAATGATATGGTACCACTGGACGAATACTTAGTATGATTAAATCCTTCTTAAGTAAGAGAAGAATCCAGGTTGTCCTCGACAGTTGTACGTCTAAATAATATGATATTAATGCGTGAGTACCTCAAGGGTTTATCCTTTGACGTTTATTATTCCTAATACTAATATATTGTCTCACTGATAAAAGTGGCTCTGGGATGGGAATATTTGCTGATGACATCACGTTCTATAACAGACACGAGGGGGACACAAATGAACACATATTTAAGGAAATGGCAGTGACATGGAAGAATACTTACAATCTGTAGTGGAATGAGGGCATAAATGGAGAGTCACATTTAATGCTGCCAAGACTAAGCTTTTTTTTCTTCAATAATTACAAGAAATCCTCTTCTACCACAAATAGCAATGGCTATACATTCATCACCTGAAATACTTCTTTCAAACGACTCATCTTTACGTTCACAGAGAACATGAGTTGGAACAGATACATTGGGGGCATTGTCAGGACTGCTACGAGGAGGGTGGGCTTCCTCTCTTACGTGCTAAAAAGGTACTTACGCCTGAAAGTACCCTGTGCCTGGATAAGGTCACAACTCACCCTGTATGAAGTATTATTGTCATATATGGGTGGTGCATCTGCTACTAGTATCTCGCTCTTTTACAGGGTTCAAAAGAGATTCGCCAACATGATAGACCCTTAACTGTCATCTAAGCCTTAATCTTTGTCCTATCATCTAAATATTGCATCACTCTGCCTGTTCTACAAGTATTTTAATGGTGAATGCTTCTACGAAGAACAAACATTTTTACCCCTTCGACGTAAATACTTCCGACAAACGAAACAAACAACAAGATCCCATCTCTACACAGTAGAGATCCCTAAATGTAAGAACGCCTTCTACTCCAATAGTTTCTTCCTCAGACTGCTAGACTTAGGTACTAGTTTCCGGGATTGTGCTTTTCTAACTGTACTGACTTGCAGAAGGTCAAGTGTAATGTGAACATCTTGATGCTTATCTGTCTACATAGTATTCTTGCAACTCATGTCGCCGCTAGCTACTATCGGGGACATAAGCTGCAAGAATACTATGGCACTGTGCCTTGTTTTAGGTAAAATAGAATAATATATATATATATATATATATATATATATATATATATATATATATTGTTGTTGTTTACAGTTACGTGCCTCCATGTAATCGTTTTATGTAAGAAAAGTAAAGCTTCTTATTTTTGTAAATATAAAACAACATTCTACAAAATACTAAAATCGTAAACGGGTAAATGATTAGAAGACATAGGGACAAATGGGGAATCAGAAATAAGAAATTAGAACGAAAGTGTGTGATAAAACTGGAGGGAATGTACAGAGAATAAGATGGTTAAAAGAGATGGATACGAGACGCTCAAACATTGCAATAAATGGTGAGATTAAAGGAATTAAATAGGGGAAAAAGCTTAAATAGAGAAGGAAAGTGCACGAAGGTGGGTGGAATAAAGGCGGCTTTTGATGGAAGTGTGGATGTAGAGAAAGAATAAAGTGTCTATTACTCAATTATTACAGAGCATACATTTTATACTTAATTGGTACATTCAAGGTGACACTAATTAGCGTGAATATGTTTTCATTTATTATTATATTTATTATAGAATATTATTCTAAATGTTGATTACCGGAATTTTCATTGCTCAAAAATGAAGTAGTAGGGGGAGAACAAAGTATAGAGAGTGTATGTGAATAGTGTCTCAAAGAAAACAGTACACCATTGATTTATTTTAAGTTGAAACCATTGCTTATAATTAAAGCGGCATTTGCGGTTTTTGTTTCCTTTCCTTTGAATCCTTCTAGTTGAAAATTAACCATTCGCGCAAAATAGCTCTCATTTTTCCGCACCATTTCCATGGGGCCAAAAAATCACGCATTTTTAAAAGTCAGGGCATCGTTTGATACACTTTATTCAAGAAAAGACAGTCAATTACCGTAAGTGGTTCTTTCCGTTATTATTGAACGGATCATTTCACCACTCAAGTCAGTTGCGAAAATCGTTTTGACGAATTTTATTGTAACACGCACGCTGTTGTTTCGCGAAATATGCACACAACTTAATATATATATAAATACAAATATTAACCAGTTCATCGATGCATATACTGAACAGAATTAACACTAGACGACATATATACATATGTCAAAAGAGACGTCGCCTTTCTAAATGATGTTCACTTTGTTATATTTAAGTTTGAAATAGCATAAATAATCAAATTCCAGCCCATTACATCGTTAGCTTTTACGACACTACCACCTTATATTCATTAAATCATATCTTTCAGTGGTTGTCTAGCTGATAGGTTGTGACTCCGAAGTAAAACAGAAATAGCAATTTATCCATTAAAGGAATAATTATAGAACTATATTAATAATAAAAAAGGAAGAAAAAACGGGAGAGAGAGAGAAATTAACAAGGCCGTTTTTTAGCGTGTCGTTTTTATATAATTGTCTGCTTTTATTATCTATTGTTGATTTTTTCACAGACATTACCTATGACATTGGAAAATATAAATGTCTTATAGAGCACAAGAATGGCTTGTGTCATTCGTTTTGTCTTATTCGGTTTACATCGAGTGTCACTTCTGTTTGTTTTTTCCCCCTTTTGATCAGACGAAAGGGACGTTGTTATCTTCACTACATTGTTCTAAAATCGGGTTTTCACTTAATTCTTTTTCGCTATTTTCTCGGGTTTTGTCGGACAGATCTACGTATTCAATCTTTCTTACATTCTTTTACGAAATGTCAGAAAATACGTTTGCAATTTTTGTGTTATTTCTGTCAGTTTTCGTCTTTAGAATTCTGAGTTGCTCGTTTTCTTTGGAGTTTTCTCAAATCTTAAAATATCTTAAATAGTCTTTATCTGTTTATCTCTAGTGAAACTGGCCAACACGCCGGACCAAACTGAACGCAACCGATCTCACGGACAATCTAAACACTGATCTCACTGTCGAACTCCCGAACAACAGCTGTGCACTTTATTTTGTGATGAATAGGATTATGACAACAGAATATTATGTTCATTGTTTTCACTCTCGAGTATATATCCGACACCGTTAGACACAGTTAATCAACCGAGAACCACATCATTTTATATAAAGGAACATAAGATATCAATGGATACACACTCGAGACTCAAAACAGTGAAACGAATATGCTTTTCTCCTTGCCCTAAGAGGCCAGTGTGGTCAGTTAAAGATATGATTTTCCCGTCCCATCGGCCAATTAACTAATGCCAACTTGATTCTAACTGAATTTTTTTAGTTAATCGTCCACGCCAGGATAACTGACCTTACTCGAGTTTTTTTTCCAAGAGAGCTATGATTTCTTTTCTGAGCTCATTCAACTCTTGTCAACAGGTAAACTCTTTATGGTTGGCAATTTCCTTTGTTATAAATCGCAATCTCAAAGCGAATTAACATGTCCTCTCTCGCCCAGAAATACATCCATATTCACAAACAATTATTTCTCATTTAACCTACCGTTCTTCCAGTCTCTTACTCAGCTAACCCTTATATGCCAGAATCTACTAGAAGACAGCTTTAGCCTCACTTCACTGGGCCTAAGGGTTGAATCCCCCGAGACTTTATCCCCATTTTTCTACTGGGGTTTCCATTCAAATGATAGCCTTATATCCTTCGCCCAGTCGTAACTAATCGAGTGATGTGGAATATCTAAAAATTATGAGAAGCTAAATAGAGAAAAAAATATAATTCTTTATTAAAATTTATCTGGATTTGAGCTTGAATGTGTAAGTTATAGTTCACGTCGTAAGAAATGAAGAATTATGTAAATTTCTACTAAATACGAATTAGCAATTTTTTTCTGATTATACACAATTTACAATAACATATTTGTATAACCATTTTTAAAGGGTTACAGGAAAACGGAAAACGGGAATAGAGTAGGAAAATCTATTAACAAGAACATCCAAAAGTATGAGATGTGTTTCTATCTGACGAACAATTTTCGTTAGTCCAATGAATATACTACATGTTAATGACTTATCGTCCGGTATTTATTGCGTATAGACCAGTCCATTCTACCACAACACATATATAATGATAAATAATCATGTTATTGTTGATATTTCTGCAATGGAATGTGCCATGTGTAAGTTAACCCGATACGTTTCCTAGCCTGCACACATTTTAAAATAGAATTTCACGGTCGGCAGATGAGGTAGAGTTCAAAGTTCCAACGGCAAACATTTACGAGATTAACTACGTCCCCGATTGTTGTAGCCCAGGGTTTTACTAACCTTACCGATAAGTTTGCGCCTCCCTAGCCATTATGATATGAAGTACTAGCGGTGAGAACATCCGACTTTGCCCGCTTAAATACGAAATTTATAATCCCCAGATTTCGTAGATATTATTATAGAGTCGTGATTTCGCAGGAAAAAGTATCTGGGTATCATCGGATCGAACCAAAACTAAAAATAAAACTATAGAAATCAAAGCTGATGAATGTACCAGTGTCCAAGGTGTCACGTTTATGAACTCGTTTAAAACAAACGAAGACGAATGTGCAGGATGTATAACGATTATTTAAATTTTGACCCATTTTTACACTTTAAAATCTATTATAACCGGCTAAAGACCCATAAAGGTGCGGCCCATAACACATAAAATAAATAGAGTTTGAAAATATAGTGACAGAAAGACAGACAGACACAGAGCCTATTATATACTAGCCTAGCGGGAGAGCGCACGGATTTTCCCTGGCGTAAAATATGTTTAAATACGATATTTAAATTGTTCAAATTTCGTATATATTATTATAGTGTCGTGATTTCAAAAGTAAAAAAAAAATATTTGGGTGCAATCAGCAAGCCATATATGTGAAAGCTTATTTCATATATTTATGTCGGCTATGCGTGAAAATACTCAACTAGTTTAATTTTGCTCTTCTGTGCGAAGTGTTAAATCTGAAAACAGGAATAGTTTTTAGGCTCCTAAAATTCATATTAGAATTGTCCGCTAAGTCACGTGCTGTAATGAACAAAGTAATATGTAAATATTCAGTTGTAAGTGATGATGTTCACTGCTCATCAAGGCCGATACTATAACTGAGAATTACTTGACTTTTTCATCGTTTTGGGCTGACTGAACAAAGGCCTGCTAAATTGTCAGTTCGAAATTTCGTGCAGGTTGCGAGTTTGATAAGATACAACTGAAAAAACTCGGAAGTTACATCGCTTGAAACGTTGTGTGCATAAAACTCATATGAAGACCTCGAACTAAATAATCCAAGTAATGTATTGTCTTCCGTTTTCCTGCTTTCCGGCTGACTACAATATGGTTGTCTTCAAGTCTAACGTAAATAAGTTCTTGATGAGCCGTTCCATATAAGTTATCAAATTTAACAAATTTTCATTACTAATGATTATTATATTGTCCAATTTCTACTGTACACTCTTTAACCCTTATCCTTGAGTGGCCTCTTGGCCTTGATAATGTGTTGATACCTATGAAAAAAAAAGAAAAAGTCCAATGTGAACAAGTTCTAATTGAATCGTCCCCCTAAGTAATCCAAGTTACAAAATTCCCACTGTTTACTATGCTAAAATCACAATGACTAATGTATACCTATTAACCCTTATCCTCGAGTGGCCTCTGGGCCTTGATAAGTGGTGAAACCCATGTAAAAAAAAATGTAGACTCCCACCAAACTAATGCTTATGATTTATCTTAATGGAAATATCTTTCATTTCTAATCAGAACAAATCGCTCAAGTAATCCGACAAGTTATATCAACATCATTATTCTCACCTCATTTCGTTACAGGAAATAACGAATAGTCTCTAAATTATCACTAAAACTCATAATATCTCAAAATAACCAATATATCGTTAATGAAGATGGTATACACCATTTAACACGAGCAATCAGTAACTAAACGCACGGATAAAGAACGAAATTAATGTCTGCATAACAGTTTACAATAATCCATAAATCAGTTTGAAAATTCAATTAGGCTTTTACTCCATGTATACATCTGCAGCTTTCTCTTAAAATGGAGGCAGATTACATTCGAATATAAGTTTGACTAGTTTTTTTTTCTGTCTTTTTTTTTTTTTTGTAGCCAGCGATATTGCATTTTTTCTAACACTTAATGGCAGGAAATACATTGACCTTACGATCCATGTCTCATCACTATTAATCGCATGTTCCATGAATTACTAAAAATAACACTTAAGAAAAATGGGTTTGGCAGCAGCAAACGATGTAACACACATTCATTAATTAAGACTCGAATAAGTTTGAAGCGAAACTGTCATTCAAATCCGCAGTAAATCAATTGCAATCGATAATAACACTTATTTCATTTCCCAGGGTAATCACTGAATCTTTGCAACAATTTACCCTCATCAACTTAATCAGTAAAACGAAAGTGGGAAAGACTACGGATTTTGCCGCTAATAAAGCGTTTTCCCTACTAACATCCTGTTTCATTTGATTAAATGCAATGCGTATATTCACGTATTCCTCTTCTGATCTACGAACTTGTACTGTTAGCAGAATTTGCACAAGTACCACTAAATCTATCTCCATAAACTACGATTATAATAATAAACACAAGTATAAATTTACTAGCAAAATGATCGATTGACGCTGAGTGACAGTTCCTTATTTCCTACCTTTCCTAGTTAAAGTCAATGTTGGGGTTCTCATGAGAAGGAGATTCTATTCCTTTATTACGAATATTTTGAATAGAAATAAAAAAAAATATTACTCAATAAAGAAAGAGCTTATATGTCCCAAGAAAGTTGAACAGATCCTTAATTGTATCTTAAACTATAAACAGACGTGTTGTTTTATTTACGTTATATAACCATTTTCCCGCTTAATACCGAATAATACCTCGGATTACAGTGGCCCTATAATAGATTTTTTTTCAGATTACGATGTGAAATGCAATGTTTTTTTTCCGGTCCCTAGTTACGGTATTTGCCCCGACTCATGGTGTTACTTATAATGCTATTTGATAATATAAATGTGCATTATATACTGTACTGTATTTTATTACTAATTTTTGATGTTACATCCCGGAGTTCTAGTATATTTTGCTAAGTGATCGTTTTTATAACAAAGTAAACTATTAACTATACTGTGCATAAAGAGTCGGCTGTTTCACATAACAGTTTTATGCGTTTAAGGTCGTAACAATGCGTTTGCAATTGCTGTCTTAAATCTGATCCCTTTCTCTGGAAACTGTTGTTTTTTATCCAAGCCAGCATTTTACCATTTGCATATAAATAACAGGATTAGACTCGGTTCACAGCAGGCACTGCTAGTTTTTCCTTTGCTTTTTCGCCCATAAACTGACTATATATATTGCACAAAAGAAATCATTTAATTATTATTATTTTCTACGAACGGTGAACAAGCATCGTCTCACATTTCATAAGGTATGTTTATGTACTCATAGATCACCGCTTACAAAAGATTAAAGTTACTTCAATGATAAGAATTGATTAGCCGATCAGGTGTTGACGATAAAATATTTTCAGAGGATTAAAAACGCTGGTAAAAATAATAAGGCTTTTTATTAAGGTATCGGCTCGACAAGAATTTGTAAGCATTTAAGTTGAAAATGATTATGTAGTATAAAGCTGGGAGGCAGTCCCCTATGTATTGTATTTCGCACATCAAAAATTATTGGAGAATTCTTTATAAAGTTTCTGCAGAATTTTTGGTATACATAAAAAGGAACGTAAACTATTTACAGTGGTTCTAAACTGAAGAGTTTGGGGTGGAATAGTTTTACAGGGGGAAGTAAAGATTGAAAGTCAAATAAGCGCTTACGATGAAAATAAAAATAAATTAACGAAAGACAGTCACGATATCTTTTGAGAAGGGAAGAGCATAGCAGGAAACAAAACAGAATATACCATTATATATAAAATCTGAGTTAATATCCTTTAAAAACATAGCAATGTGGTCTGAGTGTTATGGCCACAGATGCAACAACCCCGCCCTCTATCTGTGCCTAAATCTAAGCGCATGAATAAATATTTTCCCCTACAACTGCCCGATGTAGAACCTTGTTCCGCTGGCCTGCTTTCCAGCTAACTACCATATCTTAGTTTTCAAGCTTCCAATAAACAAGTTTTTGATAATCTGTCTCCTTAAATAATCAAATCATACCAAATTAACACAACTTAATATAACTAGACTGTTGCCCCGATAATAACTGTACACTGATATATATTTATCTTTGTGTCGACTTCGGGCCTTGATAAGCGGTGACTTTCTTGTAAAAGAACTAAAACTTTAGACTCTCAGATTCTTATACAGTTACATGAATGAGTAATGGTTGTGGTCATGTTTGAGCGGTGGAATGTCCGAACATAATTTTCTGCGATCTTAGTAATCGATTAGATGTAAGTATTCCATTCAAAGTCTAGAGTAAATTATCTTCATACTGAATTGTTTACCAGTATTTTTATCGAAATTCCAAGGAAGATAGGACTCTCTTTAGTCCTACGAAGCAATTGATCTCTAATGAATGTAAATGCAGTTTTAAAAATGTTTTTCTTATAGAACATATATTTTATATTATGTGAATTTAATGTGTATATTTTTGATCGCGTATATAAAATAATCATGTTAGATTTTAAAATATTTGATTCAATGCCATAACTGTGATTTTACACGAATTACATAATCATGAATATGTCTTTCGGAAAATGCTAAAACAATCACATATTTTTTAGTTGTCCGAAAATAAAATGAACTATACTTTAAGAATAAGATGTATTTTCAGAAACTTCTTCCGAAATGTGGAAAAATGTAAAGCTTATCTAATAGCATCAGATGAATTGTTAAAATATTAATTTATTTTAATCGTGTATTAGAAACAGTAGTTGACTATTTCGACTAAACAAACCATAACCTATATTTAAACAAAACATATGATGATTCATGACCAAAATGATTTAAATCCACTGTTATAAGTATCATTGAAGAAAAAAGAGAGAATGTAATGAGAGGAGGGAGGAAAGAGTTTCAATTTTGGGGGATTAAAATTTTGACTACTTTTTTATGCGTGCGTCAGCGTCTGTATTAACTCTTAACTGTTTAAAAACAACCCACTATGAAATGAACAACGACCACGTAACTTTGTAACTGCCAAAAATGACAGCCGTACAAACCCCTTCCACTCCCTCTCCCTCCCTTTCCTCCCATCTATTTCTCTCCCTCTCTCTCTCTCCCTCTCTCTCTCCCTCTCACCTAATTAATATACCTTATCGAACAGGGGAAAAAAGTAGTCAAAATTGTAAAACCCAAAAATTGAAACTCTTTCCTCCCTCCTCACATTACCCCCTCTCTTTTTTTCTTTCCTCTTTACCATCCTCTCTCCCCCTCCCCCTTCCTATATCCACATATACCCACCCAAGCCTACCTGAATCTGCTGCCCCCACACACACAATGCAACCTAATATACTTTAAACTTCAAAATTGAAATATTGCCATTACCCGCTTTCCCCCTCTATTAACTCCTACCCCAACCCCCTTTTTCCGTAGTCCCCCTAAAAACAATTCTTCTTAATACTAACCAACCATTTCTGTAAGGTCTGACGAGGCTGTTAGATCGTAAACACGGTCCAACATCCGAAACATATGTAACCAAACAGATAAAACGGTAATAAAAAATAAAAAAAAACATATTTGCTCTGCAATAGTATTGAGAACTCTCTTCAGGTTTTTACTAATTACCAGTTTTACCATAAACACATGGATTGATCTTTAAAAACGCAACAACCGTATGCGACTGAGTGTACAGGATGTTAAAAAAATCCCTGAAGGGTTTGGAAGATATGTAGATTCTTTATTTTTCACGATTTATTTCTGTAATTTTAAAACAGGCTGACTAAGATATTGAGACTTTTAAAAAAAAATACAAAGTTTAAACACTGTTTATTGGTGAAAAATAATGTCCTTTTAATGTTGCTAATTTTAAGCTTCGCATATTTGTTTTTTATTCCAAAACATTAGTCATGAGAGATTGCAGAATCTCTGGATTGCGATTTTACTCCTTTATTTTGTCGGTGATGTTTTCCTTTAATTCTTTGCAGAGTTTGTTTCTTTGTCAAGAACTTTGCAGCAAATTCTACCCTTTGCGACCAAGACCGCCAACCCCCAATATTTCCTCCTGTATCAGAAAACACGCTATGTGATATACGTATATCTGTACGTGATGTTGCGAAGCTAATCAAAAACCTTGATTCGAGTAAAGCAACTGGCCCTGATGGTATTCCAATTATAGTACTCAAAAAACTTCAACCTGAATTAGCGCCCATACTTACAAAACTGTTTAAACGTTGTCTTAAGGAGAATAGTTTCCCATCTCCCTGGAAAACCTCATCAGTATGCCCTGTATTTAAGAATTCAGGTGATCGCTCATCCCCCTCTCAGTACAGGCCAATAAGTCTCCTGTGCGTCATGAGTAAGTTGCTAGAATCTGTGTTAAATACAGAAGTAATCAAACATCTCAACAAAAATAACCTTCTTAGTGACACTCAATATGGTTTCCGTTCTGCTAGATCTACAGCAGATGTCATTACAGTTATATCGCATAGGATTAGCAAATCTCTCGACGGTGGCAATCTTTCTAGAGCAATTGCTCTTGACATATCTAAAGCCTTTGATAGGGTATGGCATAAAGGTTTACTTCATAAGATCGCTAGCTATGGTATAGCTGGAAAAGTCTTCTCAATTATTAAATCATTTCTTTCTGATAGGTTCATAAGAGTAGTAGTTGAGGGGCAAAAATCAGAAGCTCACAGTATTAATGCCGGTGTCCCTCAGGGATCCATCCTGGGCCCAACTCTTTTCCTGATCTACATTAATGATCTTCCAAATCATATCCTTACATCATTTGTAGACATTTATGCTGACGACACTACCATTTATGGTAGCACATCTAAGACAGTAAACGACCAAGTTCTCTCCAATTCTCTCTCCTCTGATCTTGAGCACGTAGTACAATGGGGAAAGGAGTGGCTGGTTACTTTTAATGCATCTAAAACCAAGCTTCTCTCTTTACATCATCAACATTCTAATCCACATTTGTCATCAATTGAAATGAATGGCTCTCGTCTTCAGGAGGCCTCAAGTTTTGACAAGCTTCTGGGCTTGACCATTACTCCTGATCTTAAATGGAACACGTATATCAAATCTGTTGCCAAGGCCGCTGGAAAAATGGTGGGATCTTTCTATCGATCCAGTAGATATCTCACTGCTGATGCTATTCTCTACCTATATAAGAGCCAGGTACGTCCAAGGATGGAATACTGTTGCCACATCTGGGCAGGAGCTGCTAGAAAGGACTTGTCCTGCCTTGATAGAGTTCAAAATAGACTTCGTAGCCTCGTAGGAGATGTCCTTTTCTCCTCCTTGCAACCTCTATCTCACAGAAGAGATGTTGCGAGTTTGTCTCTGATGTATCGTTATTTTCATGGAAAGTGTTCAACTGAGCTTCAATCTTTGGTCCCCCCTCGCCAAACTTTCACAAGAAACACTCGTCTAGCTGTAAACACTATCAATAATTTCCCCCACTCTTTATCTGTGCCTAAACCTAAACGTAGATTCCATGAACAAAGCTACTTTCTTAGAAATGCACGCCTGTGGAATTGTCTTCCGTTTTCCTGCTTTCCGGCTGACTACAATATGGTTGTGTTCAAGTCTAAAGTAAATAAGTTCTTGATGAGCCGTTCCATATAAGTTATTAAATTTACCAAATTTTCATTACTAATGATTACTATATTGACCAATTTCTACTGTACACTCTTTAACCCTTATCCTTGAGTGGCCTCTGGGCCTTGATAATGTGGTGATGCCTTTGTAAAAAAAAAAAAAAAAAAAAAATTATTTATTTAATATATCCTCAGAAGAAAAAGTCGAGGCTAATCAATTTTGGTAAAACAATTTCTTGCGTACGTTATTTAATGCTATCCTTATCCATAAATAAATGTCAAAATATTATCTGTAAAATATCTAATGGAGAAACAATTATTGTTAATGGAAAAATAACAAAGATTTTCAACCATTTACTGACTTTTAGGATAACCTGTATATTTGTATAACGAATATTTGCACCGGAGAAATAAGTTTTTTTTTTTGGTTTTTGTTTTTTGTGAAAAAGAAAAGGATTAATAGAGAAACAGTTGTGATAAGAGACCTGGGTCAACCAGATATAAATTCGAATCGACGCATGCACCATATATATGTAAATAAAAGTATAAAAGTAAGAATGAGTGCGTGAGGACAGGACACAATCTATATACTCATTGAGTGTATGATGTGCAGACCTGGAACTTTGTATATAGGGTATTCACATATATTAAAAACTTTTCAATTAGTTTTCATCTGGAAATAAGTACTGCTAAGGTGTCAAAAGTAAAAAAAAAATGGGATTCATGGAATATTTATCTGTTAGTCAACTGTTTTAGGAGTGTTTGAAAACACTTTTAAAACCTAGTTTAATGGTTGCTGTACTCGACTTCGTATCTTTAGGTTTTGGTTTCCATCTCAGCTCGCGTATTTTTTTTTTATTTATTTACAAAAAAAACCATAATACTTGCATGTACATGTCTCAGTTTCTTTCCGTTTTTTTACTTCAATTTCTAAAGGAATTAAACGTTACGTTTAATACCGAGCAACGTGAGCTACATCATCTAGTATATATATATATATATGTATATATATATATATGTATATGTGTGTGCGTGTGCGTGTGCATACATAAATAAACATTGCGTACATGTATATATATGCGTGTGTGTATGCGTGTGCACTCAAATATACACATATATACTAGACTCGAGTATTTTTTTACTATTTTTATGTTCATTTAAATTAAAAAGTCTACGATACAAAATTTTATCAAATTACATATATAAATGCATGAAAATATACTCAATATACCTGGGCGTCGTGGAAATTTTACGGTTGCTCTCTGGCAGTAATTTAGTTAATTCTGCCATAAAGATACTTACCAGCTGGATATTCTTTTAATAAATTGACATGAAAACAATTTAACTACTTTAGCAACGTTCATATGTTTTTATTAGATTACCCCAAAAGTTCGTAAACAGTTGCCAAGTAATAACAAAAACCAAGCTTAATTCTCAAAATAATTATCATCATTTTCCAAGCACTGTCTGCCATCGATCGTCAATCTATCGCATCTGGTGAAAGTATGATTCAGCCGGCTTCGAATCAAGGAATTCTTGACAGCCTTTCTCGATTTTATCAAACGAATCGAATCGGTAGCCCTTCAGAATGTTTTGCATTCAGTGGAAAAGGTCGTAATCGTATGGAGCACAGTCGGGACAGTAGGCTGGGTATGGCAGAACATCAACGCCATCCAGTCCTTCAAATTTGTCGGTCTTCCTGATGATGTGTGGCTTAGTATTGTCCTTCTGCATCAAAGCTCGCTTTATGTTAATCAAAAACGAATAGTTTTTCTTTGACTTTTCCTATACCTTCTTCAGTTGGATACACTAAATATAAGACCTGATTGCACGACTATTCAATATCAGCTTAAAGTGCACGGTTTCTGCAAATTCCTACCAAACGCAAAACATGACTTTCTTGCCAAATCGTTCTGTTATAGAACTACGGTGTCTCTTACCCTTTCTGAATCCGTCGCTTGAATCGCTTGAAGAGCAGATAGACCTATTTCTCGGCCGATCGTACAAGGCACTTCCGAAAAGGCTTATCTAATTGATTACTGAGAAATTGATGGCAAATTTCAACTGCTCTGTTGGATTGTTGGTATGGATAACGATTTATATTTTACACTTAAATTGTCAATCTATGAAAAGGATGAGTTGTTGATTGATTTTATTTGTTGGTTTCTTTCATGCTGATTTTCAATCAGCAAATATATTGACGACCAAGCATTTAAGTCCTGCTATAAGGCATGTATAGTTATCAAAATACTGGTAAATTAGGGTTAATATTACTAGAAAAATATTATTTCTTCCGTCGGATACATGCTCATGTAGTGCTAGTGTATTTAATGCAATATATTATGTTGATCGGAAAGTTAGTGAGCTTTCAGATAAACATATCTCGGCTCAAATAAAAAAAATATTGGTCGAAATATACACCATCAAGATGAAACAGACTTTTGCCAAGGCAAGTCAACTGTATTTATGCCATAAACGTAATAAGTTTGCGTTCTGGAAACGAGTAACTCGCTGAATGTGTTTTTAATATCGTTTAGGGTTTTGAAGCATTTTTTACACAAGAAGTTGTCTCATGCTGGCTGTTTGTCGAAGTGCATAATGCATTTTATCCATTTCTTGACAGTACTTCTTTGCTGTTAAGGTTTAGCTGCACGCAAAGACTGTAATGGATGAGACCGGTTGCAAACCATAAAAAAGTCAGCATGACACGCTTTTAGTGCAACTCTAGCTTCGAAAAGTGTCCTGAAGCTCTGTCGGCGTCTACCCTCTGAGTTAACCGTCGTCACTTGTCGTAATAACAAACTTTTCATCGCAAATCACAACCAGGTCGAGAAACGGGTCGGTCTTATTGCGTAAAAAAGGGAAGTTGGCACTTTATAACGGCGTTTCTTTTAGTTGTTGTTCGAGAGGCAATCATTTAGTTGTTATTCGAGAGGCATTCATTTATCACGTTTTTTTTTTTGTCTGCCTAATCGTTTTTAGTGATTGGAAGTCGTCGTGTAGATTACTTCTAATACAGAAGCTTCGAACAGTTTTACGTTGATTAGCTCCAACTAAGGCGCTTAATTGATCGTTGTCTACATTCGATGACCGATAATACGCATATCAAAACAAGACTCTCCTCACCGCCACGAAAGTTCTTAAAACGCCACTGTGCTCTTCTTCAGGTGTATCTTGTCAAACTCGGAAATGTTTCTGTCAGACTCGGGAATATTATATTTACTTCACAGGGGTAGCATGTTCTTTTTTCGTCAGCCATGAGTGGATAAGGTCCTAAGTAATACGCAATTTTATTTTTCGCTCGCCCACATTGAGGATCGAACCTTTAATCTTCAAGAGAATATCACTTTTTATAAATGATTTTTCCAAGTACTCAAACCGCTGCACCACAGATCATTGCAAGGAAACAAAGAGGATAATCTCCTGAAAACAAAACTGATATTACATAATTCGTAAATAACATTTGGGAGAATTAAAACAAGAAAACAGACAAAATCGCTTTGTAATAGAGCATTATTCTAAAGTGGTATAGTAAACGGAATCAGGCATTAAAAGACAAGAACTCTGGTCTCTATTCATAATAGATTACTATTCCGATTAATTGTCATTATCAGATTATCACGTTGTTATATGTATTCTAGTTTCGTGTATGAGATTAAAATGTCAAAGAGACTTTGGATAAGTTGTTCTAACTGAGAATGACCTACACAGTCTACGCATCAATATTTCCTGATCATTTATAAATCCTCCTATTCATGAGTGTTTATAAACTTTGATTTATATGTCATTCATTTTCCATTACGTCCCAACTGTGTAAAAGTGCTAAATTTATCTACTCAAATTCGGTGCTAGACATGTAAGCAAACTACACACTGTTTTTTATTGTCCTGCCATAGTAGATCGTAAAGACTCATCAATTATTCCTTTTTTACTATTAGGTGAACACTAGCTAAACGAAAACGAGCATGGTGAGATAAGATTGAATCTTTTGTTTTCAAAATGCTTATTAGCAAAATTAGAAATTAAAACATATTTAAGCCAACTAAATCGAGTATTAAATAATTCAAAGCAAGTCTAAGCACATAAAACATGCAAACGATTTTCGAATTCTTACATTTGCAACTGTTTTTCACTTTCTCGGGTCATCAATTAATTTAACATTTAGCAGTCAGTATGTAATTCTAAAAGCTTAATGTATGTGCATATAGTCAACACAACTCTGAAAACTGTAGCATTTATGGCTTCCCGGGCTGAAAGATGTGTTCAGCGAAGCTGTTTTCTAAACCAGCACATCAGTTGAGAAGTACAACTAGTAATACACATACTCGTGTAGTAGCAAAATGTGTGATACAAAAGTATTCTTTATTTTTTTATCCGCTGCGTCTGGTCTATGAAGTTCCATATTTAATTATTGAAACCACGAGAAGAACGATTTTTTCGTTGAATATGATTTTTTTGTCATTACTTTTACGATTATAGTTGTTTTCGAGAAAAATTTAAACGGACACACAGACAGACAGAGAGAAATGTTATAATATGTACGTTCCCTATTGTCTCGAAAATGGCTAGGTCGATTTTTATGTAATTTAATGCAAAGATACTTATTGTGAGTGGAAGTGTTCTTAGATAAGTTTTGTGTCAGGATTTATTCGATAGATATCGATAATCGATAATCGAAATAATCCGATGAAAGTAGGATCAAGAGATTTTGACTAAACTTCTTACATAGCCTAGCATCGTAAGTGTATTTGACATGTTTTGACATGTTTTGTTACAACACAGTGCTATAAAGCGGTATTGATCTTGTAAAAATCAGTTGCCTCTGTAGAAAGTTTCAGGCAGACATGCAAAGATACATACATATATTTATATATTGGTAACTAAAAATGTTCGACCCAAACCGATTAAAAAGCTTGGCCTATCTCTGAATACCCTATATGTAAAATTTGAAATGTTTAGACCAGAAATTGTCTGAGTAATTTCGTAGAGACCGCAGAGGTCAATTTTTGAAAACTTTGCCCCTATTATTACCCCTGAGGATTTATTGTTTTGGGCTCAAATAAAGTTATTAAGTTAGATCAATATCCAAGAAACCTATATCTAAAATTTCAATTGTTTATACCTAAAATTGTCGGAGGAGTTTTGTAGAGTTTTCAAAGGTCAAATCGTTGAACTTTGACCCCCTTTACAGCCTAATTTCTGGCCGAAAACGGATTACAAAGATTTTCCCAAATCTCCATACCATGCATATCAAAGTCCGAGTCTGTAGAATTTAAATTGACAGAGTTATTGCGTAGGGAAATGCACACAGACACAGACAGGCAGACAGACAGACAGACACGCCCACTTATATATATATATAATTTGAGACGTGCAGTTTGTTTCATAATGCACAAGCGTCAATAATCAGTTTTCATTTCTTACACTATGGGGTTAGAGAGATTGCACGTATAAAAAATATCACAGTGTATTACTACAATTTACATGATATCAGAATTGGGAACAAAAACGAAACTTACAAAGAACAAAAAAAAATTATATGAAGCAATGTCATATAATTCCAATAACCGTAGTTGCACTATGAATATTTCCGAAAAAGTTAAAAAAATAAAAAGAAAGAAAATTTACATCAAAGCTAAATCAGAGATTTACAGCGGACTGCAATAATGAAAACAGCTGAAACCTTTAGAAAACGGATCGAATGTGGAAAGCAACTTCTATAAAAACGAACACAAACCAACCACATAGAAATTGCAACAGCAACAAAACTAAAACACAGAATGAACAAGATAACTGGACTGCAAAAATTCATATGAACTGCACGACTCCTTTGTGTGAAAACATACAATATTTGTGAAGTATAAAACTAACTAGATGCAACTGCGAGTGTGAAGTGCGTGCTACGAGCTTGAGGAAACTTATTGCCACTCATATTCAGTGAGTAAATAATGATCGTTGCCTGTGAGTAATTAATGATAAACGACAGTTGCGATAATGCACATTTATTTGCATCGATTAAAAATATAGAGACAGTACTGAAACTCTTGTGAAGATTTTGTCAGCCAGAATTCAAGAAACACCACCAGTTATAATCATTTAGTTGCCAATGGGTCGAAATTGGAATAAAAATCAAATTTACACAATATCTCGTTGTGCGTGTTGGTGAGTTCGTTCCCTATGTGCTCCAAAACAGCGGAACCGATATTTTTTCACACAAATGTACTTATTCTAGTTGGAAATGTTTTAGATAAGTTTTGTGCCGTAATGCCACAGACAAGTTTCAAAAATCGATAATCAAAATATTCTGACCAAAGAAGGAAAATTCTGCTTTTGATTAAAGTTTACACCTTTATGTAGCCTAATATTAGCATTCATTTTACAAAATTAAAAAAGAAGCTGTAAATTGTAATATGTTTTCATTACGCCATTCTGAATTTTAAATGAATTCAAAATGGCGTAATGAAAACATATAAGGTAAGAAAAAAGCATCCCTTGAAGATAGGAATAAACGTTCTTGCTGCGTAATTATGGAGGATGCGAAAACATATCAGCTCATATAGTGAGAAGAAGGTTATTGAAGTTAGATAAAAAGGATGCATAGCAAGGATGATGCCGTACTTATTTCAGGCCAATAAAAACAAACAACTGGAATTTGCAATAACAAACATGATAATTGGACAGCGGCTGATTGGGTCCAAATTGTTGTGTCTGACGAAAGAAACTTGTGTTGTGTCTGACGAAAGAAACTTTAACGACTTATATTTCCTAAACTTTAACGACTTATATTTCCTAAACTTTGAAAAGAAGTATTCATTTTATAAATACTCATCTATAGCACCCATTCCAAAATTGTTGTGTCTGACAAAAGAAACTTTAAGGCATGTTAACGACTTATATTTCCTAAACTTTGAAAAGAAGAATTCATTTTATAAATACTCATCTATAGCACCCATTCCAAAATTGTTGTGTCTGACAAAAGAAACTTTAAGGCATGTTAACGACTTATATTTCCTAAACTTTGAAAAGAAGAATTCATTTTATAAATACTCATCTATAGCACCCATTCTAAAATTGTAGAAAATTGGCATTTATTTTCCATCAGATTTTTACACCTTTTGAGCGATTTATCTTCGCTGCAAGAAAGAAGACGTATTTCATCCTTATTGTGTTGTCCCATCAAATTTGGATGAAGAAACGTGGTGCTTTGGAGGTGTCTGGCAGTTGACTGTTGTACACATGTGAGACAGAATGAACTTCACAATTCATATTAACATGCTTGGCCAGCCTTACCAAATTTCTTGGACTAAAATATCTAATAATAAAATTGTAAGTGATGTAATCTTCCAATAAAACAATGCCCCATACAATACGTCTAAAGTTTCGAAAAGTTAATTTGAGAAAAAAAGAGATTAGCGGGATAAAGTGCTCCCTAAACCCCCAGACCTAAATCCCAGTAAAACTTTGTGGTCCCATCTAGGGAAAAGGGTGAGAATGCACAAATGTTCATAAAAATATGAATTAGTGACCAAACCTCATGAAAAATGGAAAAGAAAAAAGCCTACGATATGCAACAATTTAGCCAATAATATACAAAAATAAAAACTGTTATGAAAGAAAAATGGTGACATGCCAAATATTGATTTTTGTTAAGAATTAATTAGGGTAAAAATTAATACAACTTTTTTTAACAAAAATCGATATTTGGCATATAGAAATATAGAAGTTTGAATCATAATTACGATTTTTTTATTCGTGCTTCATAGTTTTTACCATGGTTGTATATATATATATATATATATATATATATATATATATATATAGATATATATATATATATATATATATATATATATATATTAAAAGAGTTTGTTTGTAGTACAATATTTACAAATAGTACAAAAAAGAATTCTTTTAAACCCTAGACGTCTTTCGCCATCTTCATCAGAAGCAAACGATGGCTTTTTCAAACTGTTTTTTTTAAAAGAAAATATGGGGGAAAAATTAAAATTAATAATGAACATGGGAAGGATTAATTTATAATTATAATAAAATATATGTACAGGAAAAGGTGGGGGAAAGGATAAGATAAAATGAATTAACGTGTGTGTGTGTGCATATATATACAAGGTGACAAAAAAACAAAAACAAAAGCTAAATGGAGGTCATCTAGAACATATGATGTAGAAAGGAGAAAAAAAAAGGTCAAAGACCCTAGTGTTTTGATGTGATGGTTTGAATATAATAAACTAGTTGTGACCAAAGTTTCATTTCATTGGGACAAAACACTTAGAAACGGGGCCCGATTTGGGGGGGGGTCACCCTATATATATATATATATATATATATATATATATATATATATATATATATATATATAATGACTATTATTAAAATAACATTTTAAATTGGAGAATGATAATCCGTGTATAAATATACTGGGAGAAAAAAAAGAAGAAAACGGGCAGGTGAAACCTCTAAAATATCTCTACGATTTGCCAAACAGGTCCACGGTGTTCACAAACCGTTTCTGCCTGCAGAGAGAGAGAGAGAGAGGGTTTAATGCGTGCAATAGAGACGGGTTCGAGAGATTTCAAATGACTATTCGATCGGCCTCGAAATAAAATTGAAAAAATGTCGTCCTGATCCACCTGCCCATATTTTGGGTTATCCAATAAATGATTTCCAATAGCGGAATCCAAATTATTGTGGGAGGGGCTGTGGAAAATTTTGTTTTTATTTTTTTTTATTTCGAAAACCTGAAGGAATATGTTTACAATTCTTGTCTCAAAATGAACACTGGTTCGCCCGACATAGACAGCATCACACTTACATTTGAATTTGTATATAATATTACTAAGTTTAGTGCAAGGCAAACCGTCCTTTTCGAAAGAAGAATATGCAGGTTTCGTATTAAAGACAACTCTAGGCAAAACAGACGGAAACCAGTTGTTAATAGTCTGTTTAAGCTTATTAATGAACGGGACACATTTTTCACCAATCCACTGCAACTAAATGTAAACAGAACACTTTTAAGAGGCAATGGTTACATCTTTATTAAATTGCTTGATTTTGAATTTGATACATTTATCAATCAAGAATTCTGGGTAACCATTATCGATTAGAACTTCCTTAATTTTAGTAATTTCAGTATCTAGTCGACAGGGGGAACAAATAAACAAGGTCCTATGTACCAACGTATAAATTGACGTCAACTTAGTGGTTTCAGAACACCATTTAGTATATAGACTAAATGGTGTTCTTTTACTACTAAAAGCACTACGTTGACGTTAATTTACACGTTGGTACATAGAGCCTTGGTTATTTTTTTCCTCCTGTCGACTAGATACTGAAATTCAGAGTTGCATTAAGTGTGTTTTTATTAATAAAACACTAATTAAGAAAGCTTCCCTAAATATGTATTTCTACTAAAATAAAAGTCAGCGTGTATACAAGAAATATGTGTGCAAACATAAGGGTTGGTAGCACATATATTGTACTAGACTTTTTTAACACACACACACTATATATATATATATATATATATATATATATATAGAGAGAGAGAGAGAGAGAGAGAAAGAGGAGACAGAGACAGAGATAAACAAAGAGTGAGAAAGAGAGATGAAGCGGTAGACATGCGTATTTGAACACGCACCACACACACATATATATATATATATATATATATATATATATATATATATATATATATATATATATATATATACTAGCAAAAGTACCCTTCGTTGACTGGGTTCAAAAACAGCCTAGGGAAAATGGACTATGATGTATGAAAAGGCAGGGCTGTAAAATGATGAAAGTAAAAATAAAATAGAGAACCCCCATAATTTGTTATACCATATCTGTTCACACTGAAACACTTATCACAATATTCTATGGATCTATATCAAAAAACCTTGTTAAACTTTGTGACATATTTCCATTCTGGTCAGGCGCAAACGAACACCCCACAATTTTAATGAATCATCATCAAGTACATGCATTCTCTGTAATGGAACTGATCACTGTATATTAATAGAAATAATAGCTATGTACAATATAATAACAGTGTAAAATAAATGCATGAGTATAATTCCTAAAAAGAAGTAAACATTTTTAGTAACAGCTGGCCACTTACTTAAAGCGTAGACAGCGCGTAATTTCCTCTTATCTCATCCCATACAACCTTGCCCATATTATATATGTTGTCATATTATCTCTTGTCTTAAAAAAAAAATTAAATAAAATGCGTACGTATTCTTTTCACTACTCAGATATACTAATTGTTAACAAGTTCGATAAACGCTAGCATTCTTCTTGTTGAAATGCATGTATTCCATACACTCATACACGATTAATATAGTTTCCACTTCCAATTCAAGTGATTAGCGTGCAATACCTTGTTGTTTTTTTTTTAACTTTTTCAGATTGTTTTAATCAAACTAAAGATAAAATAAAACAGTTCAGCATTTTCAAAATGAAGAATTATGTTTATATATAATTATTCTCAGCGAAATGTTAAAATGTGTTAAACTAAAGTATAAAGGTCAATGAGGAAAACCATTAGCAGGTTTGCATTGATCATTATTTACACAGAATAAAGGACATTCTAGAGAATGCCAACAGAAAACAAATACACTTAACTCACATTTACTTCCCACTTACGCGTGTGACATTAGTTGTTGTTTTACCTTATTTTTGAAGTTAATCCGAAGAAAGAGAAAAATAGGCAGAAGTAAAACTCTTCTGACTCCCGAAGCGACATATATGATCGTAAAAGGAGGTGATACATATAACGTTTAACTTTTTAAAAATATTGATTCCGTATATGAATATACACCGAAAATGATTCACACTTGTACTGTCAAAATGATTCCAATAGATAATGATACTAAACTTTCACTTCCGATCATTTCATAGTACAATGCTACGTATGCCACATCTGGGCTGGTGCATCTGCTACTAGTCTCTCGCTCCTTGACAAGGTTCAAAAGAGAGTCGCAAACCTGATAGGCCCTGAACTGGCATCTAAGCTTCAGCCTCTGTCCCATCGACGGAATGTTGCATCCCTCTGCCTTTTCTACAAGTATTTTAGTGGTGAATGCTCTGATGAACTGCAATCACTTGTGCCCCCACGACGCGAGCACCCTCGACAAACCCGACAGGCTACTAGATCCCACCCCACACTGTAGAGGTCCCTAGATGTAAAAGATCTTTTTACTCCAATAGTTTCTTCCCCAGAACCGCAAGACTCTGGAATTCCATTCCAGGTCCCTGCTTCCCCAACAGTACTGACGTGCAGAAGTTCAAGTGTAACGTGAACCGACACCTTGCTGCCCAAATCCCTACATAGTACCCCAGTAGTTGTTGCCCCTGATAGTAGCCCCCTACACCAAAGTGGCAATTTGCCTTGTTTGGGGTGAAAATGTAAAAAAAAAAAAAAAAAAAAAAAAATTGCCCGTATTAACCATTACACCCACTAGGTAAAAATATGATAGGTATTTTTTAGTTTAATCTTTAAAAATAGATTTCTTCAAACAAGTATATTGAAGTTGAACAAATTCACCTATATTTTTACAAAAAGAAATCGTTCCTGAAGAGGAGCGCCTTGTTCTAAAATTAATATACCAATCGTCCAGAGAAGACAGATGCTATATTTAAATCTTTAGCTACTGAACTAGATAAAAAAAAAACATACGGGGCGTTTGCAAGTTTCCTCTTAACTCGAAATACAAACGCCAGAGAAATGAAAATGGATAGCATATATATATATATATATATATATATATATATATATATATATATATATATATATATATATATATATATATATATATATATATATATATATATATATATATATATATATATATATATATATATATATATATATATATATATATATATATATATATATATATATATATATATATATATATATATATATATATATATATATATATATATATATATATATATATATATATATATATATATATATATATATATATATATATATATATATATATATATATATATATATATATATATATATATATATATATATATATATATATATATATATATATATATATATATATATATATATATATATATATATATATATATATATATATATATATATATATATATATATATATATATATATATATATATATATATATATATATATATATATATATATATATATATATATATATATATATATATATATATATATATATATATATATATATATATATATATATATATATATATATATATATATATATATATATATATATATATATATATATATATATATATATATATATATATATATATATATATATATATATATATATATTTTAAAAAACTGATTACATATATATATATATATATATATTTTAAAAAACTGATTACATATAATTATAGAAAATGTATCGAGACACAGGAATGAGTATGTTTGATCTGGCAGAACAGTGGTTCATTAAAATTGTGAGGTCTGCGTTCGCGCCTGGTCCACAATGTATGAAAATAAAAAAAAATTAAATTTAAAATAAAACGTTTACAAGTGTTTTTTAATATAGATGTACATAAGAATACTTTGATAATGCCTTAACTTTAATAGAAACGGTATAATAAAATTATGGGGTCTGGGTTCGCGCCTGGCCTCCATAAAATGGAAATATGTCGCAAAGTTTAACAGGGTTTTTTTTTAATATAGATCCACAGAATATTGTGATGTGTTTCAGTGTGAACATGTATGGTATAATAAATTATGATGTTTATGTATTTTATTTTTACTTTCATCATATTTTGCTTTGGTTTTGATACCCCCAAATTCGAAACTATCTCTTTACAACCCTACCTTTTAATAACCTATCATACTTTCATACATCATAGTCCATTTTCTGTAGGCTGTTTATGAACCCAGTCAACGACGGGTGCTTTTGCTAGTATATATATATATATATATATATATATATATATATATATATATATATATATATATATATATATATATATATATTTGTGTGTGTAATTAAAAGAAAAACAGGTATATCATTATTATTATTATTATTATTATTATTATTATTATTATTATTATTATTATTATTATTATTAGATAATCCACGTGTAATTGGCATAATATATATATATTTAGCTGTACGCTTAAATATATATATATATATATATATATATAAATTATTTATCATGTATGTGTATCATTTAGCTTACACTATTAAAACTAGTACTATGTATCTCCTATAATTCAACCCCTCACATTAATCTTTTAGCTAGCATTCATAATAGCCTACATTTCGTTTAAGCACTCTTATTATCTAAGACACTCCTTCTCAAAAATATGCAAATATAACATATAACACCCTATATTTCATATACACATAGGTTGAATTGAGCAACTTCTTTCAATATGACCCCTGAGAATTTAAACAGACACACTGTCCACGTGCATTAAACTTACTAAAGGTATCTTATATGCCACACACATACATCAATTACATAATGAAAACTACAATCCTATATCACAGAAACAACTTTAAGCTCCTTTCAAACAGCCTTAATAATCTATTTCGCTTCTAATAATATCATCGCTAGACGTCGCATACTAATCATGTTACCTCGCACCTTCTCCTCTGTTCTGATGAGAAATATAAAGTTTCGAAATGGCATGGAAAAAAGAGCTTTCACTCGTCTAACACCCCTAAATAAATATGTACCCTTGTTAAATAAATGAATAAATTTCTATATATATATATATATATATATATATCAATATATATTTTTATACCTTCACGATCCTTTCTTACCTATACACACACATACACACCCATATATATATATATAGATATATATATAGATATATATATATATACATATATATATATATATATATATATCGCAAAACGACGTATCCCTAATATATTACGTGGCATTTTCTTTCCCTTTCTGATGAGAAGCATAATGCTTCGAAACACCATGGTATTAAGAATTTTACTATCCTACATTGCCAATTTTACTATCCTACATTCTCAATTAAAAAAGAAAGAAATCTATATGCATGGTATATATGTTATATTTTCATTTCACTTCATATTCTACACCCACACGTGCGCACACACACACACACACACACACACACACACACACATATATATATATATATATATATATATACATATGTAATGATAATAACACGGATTTTATTATAATAATATCTGTACTAGTATACAATACCTATAAATAATACACCTGGATTACTTTTAATTATTTATTTCATTGTAATACATCTATCTGAATGTGTAATGGTTCGGCTCTAATTTGATAATCAGGCGTTAGTTTCTCATAATATATGCCTATATATATATATATATATATATATATATATATATATATGGGGGGGGTATGTGTGTGTATTAGTATCAATATGTATCCTGTTCCTCCGTTTTAAACTCTTCTATTGACCAGAACAAATATTACCCAAGTATAATTCATGCAAAATATCTGCATTAATGTAATTACACGTAATAATTAACTAAAGATGAGCATCCCATGTGACCCCCCCCCAAAAAAAACTAATAGGGAATTATTTAAAATGAATGTTTAAAACATTATAAAAATTAGTTTGATTTTTTGCTAGTGAGTTCAATCCCATGACTCATATATAAGAAGTTGTAGGTTAGCTGGTACCCCCACCATCACATTGAAAACTAACCTTGTGTCTAATTCCTGCCCTCGTGGGGAGACAAGTAAACAAACAAAAATAAATAAATATATAGAAAAATGTCCTTGGCATAAGGGCCAGGAACAAAGTGTAGTATCTGTTTTGATGTTACACTTAAGTTAATTTGTCCCTGGCCAATTGAGAAAAAATCCTCTCTGAAACAATTATTATTTTGGGCTACTGCCAGAGTACCTCTTTTTTCCTTTATTTTGTAAGATGTGGAGGCTGGTTTTATCCTACATTAAAACGACCTTGTGTCACATTTTGCTTTCGTTGGGAAGAAAATAAATACAAATACCAATAGAAAAACTCTTTTTTTATATGAATCTCATTGCATATATATATATATATATATATATATATATATATATATATATATATATATATATATATATATATTATGTATATATATATTATGTATATATATTATGTATATATATATACATAATATATATATGCATATATATATACATAATATATATATATAAATATATATATATATATATATAGTAATTTATAAAATGTATATGGCGCCATATACATTTTATAACTTACTAACTGGCTCTACGTACGTATTGAGCACTTTTGAAGTAAATACTTAAAGTTTACGCATAAATCTATACTTTCGTATATTAATTTTATGTGAGTAAATTAAGTATTTATATATATATATGTATATATATATATATATATATATATATATATATATATATATATATATATATATACAGATATATGTATATATATATATATATATATATATATATCCTCTTGGATATTGCATTTCTGTTTTATTTGTTTTATTTTAATTGAGGTTAATTCCATAACTCCTTATCCATCCTTTTGTCTAATCACGAATATAAAACCTCAAAACAGACATATTTTTAAGTAAAGTTTGAACCTAAAATCGTAAACAGACAATATGTTGTCACACAGATTCATACTGGCGCATGTGTGAAGACTGCCTGTACTGGGGAGTTCTGTCAGATTGCTGAATATTGCTTTGTTTATTTATGTGTTTTATTATCATAAGTTGCTTCCACGATGATAGTTCAAATAATTGCAGAAAATAAAACACTTCATGCAGTCATCTACAGGAGCTGTACATCAGCGTTGAAGAAATATGTTGCCACTTGTTCCTCTGGTAAATATTATCATTTTATAATCTTCGGCGTTACGGGATTCATCCTTGATTGGTTGAGCTGACTTTTCCATAGAAAGAAAATGCAAAGAGAATAATGAATTTAAAAACTCTCACAGTCGCCTGTATATCCTTGTCAGGAGAGGTAGTTTTTGCAGTTATTGCAAGGTGTCAAGGGCTGCCTAGATGCAGCATCTGACATTCCCAGATAATTACCCATCCCGTACTGACACTATCCAACGCTACTTAACTTCGGTGATCTAACGAGAACCGCTGCCTTAATGTGATTATGCATAAAAACAAACACATTTACACCCAAATACAAGCACATATTCGAAGAATGCAATTGAGCGTCGGGGAGACTTGTTGTCACTCACCTATGTTAAAACAGAATATGGTTATTTTTTTCTGATGAGTAAAAATTATCGCAAACAGTCGCTTAATACTCAGATAGTTAAATAGATGTGAACAGAAAACGTGTAGCATATACAGTTTTGTTTTAAAACGTGCTCTAATTTCTCAACACGATATGAAAAGACGATTAAATCAATGAAAACATTATTAAAATTTAATGATTTTTTCCGTTTTTGATAAAAGCTGTTATTCTTTCTCCGACCTAAAAACGCGTTTACATCAAGACGAGTCTCCTAAAATTCCGTGAGGGCTGAATGAACGGGAATCGTTAGCAGCCGACAAACGCGTCTGCTTCTTCTCCCTCCTCCTTCTGTGTTTTTCATCTCGCCGATGATGATACTGCCGCTTGCGAAAACAATAACAAACAATGCGACCGACCATCTCACATACAGACTCGGATAGATAATATTATTTACAACAACAACAATAAAAATGCAATTTTTATCGACTTATTGTCACTCAGATTCCAGAGAAACCCAACGTCCATTGTCATCGAAATCTCAATCGTAAAGGGATGTTTTGTAAATGCTAACTCATTATTGAAATAAACAAAGAGTCTTGAAAATCTGGGAAGACATGTCACTCAGAATCTAGGGAACCCCGCCTACTTTTACCAACATATAATATCTAATAACTCATCCTTACACTAACCCTAAATTTTTGCGAACACAGAGTAGTATTTTTTCTGATACATTACTACACTGTATATTTCTACCCTTAGTCAATGAAAGACGATCCTTCTAGACTGAGACAATATTTTTTCTTTCCATACAGAGCGGCTCTGGTAAGGGTAGCAGGATTTTCTACACATTAAAAACCGCCCTTGTGCCTGAACCTGTACTTGTGAAGAGGCAATCAGCGAAATTGTGTGAATAATAATAATAATAATAATAATAATAATAATAATAATAATAATAATAATAACAATAATAATAATAATAATAATAATAATAATAATAATAATAATAATAATAATAATAATATTTTTTTTTAAATAATAATAGTGAAAATCTTAAGAAAATTATTACCCGGACAAAGGGAGAGGCACCTGTTTTTATCAGTGAGCGATCATTTATATTTTCATTTCACTTCATATTCTATTGTATAACTTGTAACACTTCTCTTATTAAATTATATATATGCACATAACAAACTATGAATACAATAGACAAGTAATAAAAATAATACGAATAATTATATTAAAAATAAAAAGGATAATAATATTAAAAAAGAAACATTTAGATGAATAATAATAATAATAATAATAATAATAATAATGATGATGATGATGATGATGATGATGATGATGATGAAGAAGAAGAAGAAGAAGAAGAAGAAGAAGAAGAAGAAGAAGAAGAAGAAGAAGAAGAAGAAAAGTGATGATGATAAAATAGTGATCTGGGACAGAAATGTTGTGAAGCATTAAGCAAATGAAAAAAAAATCGTGATATTCGATGGCCTGAACTCACCGTATAATGTTTGTACAGATCTTCAAGTGTCCCTTAAAGTTGACATGAGTGCTCGATTTTTCTGCCATTGTACCGGTAATGTTCCTACTCAAAGCCAAATCATTCTAAAGTCAACAACACGGTGCAGCGTGGTTTTGTACACACACTCTATTCCTCCCTCAATCTCTCTATTTATCTCTTCACATTGTCTCTCGCTCTCTTTCTCACTTTCTCTTTTCTCTCTCTCTCTCTCTCTCTCTATTTCCCTATTTCCCTCCCGCCTTTCTGTTTCTCTCTCTCACTCTTACAACCGCTATAATACGCACTGGCCTCCATAAACACCGCCTCCCCGTCTATTTTAATCGTTCTCTCTTTTTATTTTATATCTCGTGTCTATATTTTATTATCTTCCTCATTTACTTGCATTCGCAGAAGGCTGAGGTTTGATGTGGAGTGCAATATAAAAAAAAGTCCCACTGACTGCAACCAATTATAATTTGTAATAATCCATCGGCACTCCCCCACAAACGGCACTAATTTAACTGCTTTCTTTCGGAGGGGGTAATAACTGTGAAATGCCCTTCTGGAACCGAACCGTACAGTTTAGTCCGAGCAGAAATTACTTCCTTTATGTCTGTCTATATTTATTTGTTATCATCTTAATAGCTTTACTTTCTTTGCTTTCTTGTTTTACTCATTTCCTTTCCTTCCTTTTTTCGCCCATCTACCTCACACACCCTGTTTGTAATAAGAACATAGTAAGAACGTTCATTTGAAAGTTCTATTTCATATTCTTGTATGTTCGTTTCAAATGCCCATTTCTTTCTTGTTATGGCTACATGTGCCTGTTTCATTTTTCTTTTTCTTTAATTCTTCCTCATTCCTTCCGCTTTTTGGTTTCCTTCTGTATTTTTCTCGTTTCTTCCTTGATCTGTTTCTCTTTATTTATTTTCCACGAGCTTCTTCCTTGTGTGTTTCATTTAAAGTGCTTGTTCTGTATCGTGTCTTACTTTTTTCTTTCCATTTTTACTTTTTTCTTATTTCTTTCTAACTGTTTTTTTGTAATTTTCTTTTCTTATTTTTTGCTTTCCAGTTTCTACCTAAATGTATTTTTTCTTTCATTTTGTCCTATGTTTTCCTCTTCTGACTCGTTTTTATTGTTTTTATTGAGTCTTGTTTATTCTGTCTTTTTTTACTTTCTATTTTTCTTTCTATCAATTTCTTATGTTTAATTCTTCTTTACGTTAACTCTCTTTGTTTCTTATTTCTATTGCTATTACTATATTGTAATATTTTTATTTTTGTCTTTATTAATATTTTTGTTTCTTATTTCTATTGGCATTACTATATTGTTATATTTTTATTTTTGTCTTTATTAATATTTTTGTTTCTTATTTCTATTGGAATTACTATATTGTAATATTTTTATTTGTGTCTTTATTAATATTTTTGTTTCTTATTTCTATTGCTATTACTATATTGTTATATTTTTATTTTTGTCTTTATTAATATTTTTGTTTCTTATTTCTATTGGAATTACTATATTGTTATATTTTTATTTTTGTCTTTATTAATATTTTTGTTTCTTATTTCTATTGCTATTACTATATTGTTATATTTTTATTTTTGTCTTTAATATTTTTGTTTCTTATTTCTATTGCTATTACTATATTGTTATATTTTTATTTTTGTCTTTATTAATATTTTTGTTTCTTATTTCTATTGGAATTACTATATTGTTATATTTTTATTTTTGTCTTTATTAATATTTTTGTTTCTTATTTCTATTGCTATTACTATATTGTTATATTTTTATTTTTGTCTTTAATATTTTTGTTTCTTATTTCTATTGCTATTACTATATTGTTATATTTTTATTTTTGTCTTTATTAATATTTTTGTTTCTTATTTCTTTTGTCTTTTTTTTGTTACTTTCACCCCAGTTTTAATATTTGTTTCTTTTTTGTTTATCCTCTCTATATCTGTCACCCTTTCTTTATATATTTTGTTTTTTTTTTTCTATTTCGCTACATTTGTCCATATTCCATTTATCTTGCATTGCACCGATGTCTTTGATTTCTTTTCCATTTTTTTCTGTACATAATTTCTCATCCTATTTTTACTTCGGAATTTTTCCTGTCTATATTTTTTTCTGGGTGTCATTTTTTTCTTCCTTTTTCTAAATGTCTTTAATTTTTAGTCCATATACTTTTCCATTATTTATTGACTGTTGTTTCCTTTTTTTTCTTTTTTTTCCTTACTTTTGATTTCTTTTCTTTTTCTATTTTCTGTATACCGCGCATACAATTTCAGTTTGTCTACCTTTTTTTCTCTTTATGTATTTTTCTTTTTTCCATTCTTTCCATTTCGATTTTGTTTGCACATCAATTTGTTTAAATTTCTTATGATTTTTCTGTATTTGAATCTACCAATCCTTCTATTTTTCTATTTTTTATTGGATTCAATTTATATGTTGTAAACCTTTTGAAATTCTTTCTCTGTTGTATACCTTACTTTCGCAATATTTTCTCAATACCTATAGTGTCTTTATTTATTTTTCTTCCATTTCTTTCAATCTGCCCGTTTTACTTTTCAATTCTTTCCTTTCTTACTTTCTATTAAAAACTAAACAAAACTTTTTCTTACCTAGAACCGCTCGACAATCCACTGCTTCCCATTATGTTATAATATTGTCGACGTCAAATGCAATGGAAATATATTCTTGTTCAGCTGCACTTTTAAATAATCACACAATCACCACAACAACAGCCAGCATTTATTTTACTTTTCAGAGTGTTATCTCGCCGTCTTCTTAACATTCATTTCACTGTTAAGTTGTTTCACGACATGATAAAAACTATGCGTAAATAAAATGTTTATTTCCATTCAAATTAGAGCGAAAATCACTGGATATTCTCAGAAAGGAATCAGTACTAACTATCGCTACGAGTGTAATAAATGTTACAATAATGATCGAATTCAACGGAGATTCGCACAATATCTGGTAGAGTTGCTATGAAAAGAAAACGGGTAACGGCCGATTTGAGACTACGTGATTATTAATAGAATCACTTTTTTATTCACCCTATTTCCTCAGCTTCACTTTTTGTTAGCAAGTAAGATAAATGACTTACTTGTAGTTTCATTTAATACTTTTGCAAGCAAAATCCGATCGTGCATTTTGCTAAATCCCTCTGATGAGAAGGAAAGTATTTCTTCGAAACTCCGCGGATGAAAGGTTATCCATTTATTTAGTGTTTCCTTTTTAAAATTAAATGTTTTAACTCTTTTACAAAGTGTTTTTACATGTTTTATAAACTACTTGTTCTTATATATATATATATATATATATATATATATATATAATTATTTTTTTACTATAATAATTATATATATATATATCAAGCTCAGACTGACAAATTTATGTGTTCTTTCGATATTGAGAGCCTTTTTACCTGCGTTACACTCTCAGAGACTATTGATTTATGCATCGATGCCCTTTATCGCAGTCAACTTTCAAATCCCCCTATTCCTGAGAATATATTGTCTTATAGAACTCGCAACCATGTCGGTCGAATTCAGTGTGAATAACATTATGTACAGGCAGAAGATGGTGTTTCCATGGGTTCTCTCCTGGGACGGCTCTGGCAAACATTTTCGTAGGTTTTCACGAAAAAGGTCTTCTATTTGGGTTTCAAAAACGATAGATTTGTTCTCGTTACATTGACAACACATTATGTCGGTTTAACAATGAAACGGTTGCGGATGCCTTCTTTGCATCCCTTATAAATGTTCATCCAGTTCTTAAATTTACTATAGAGAATGGAGAGTACTTCTTCCCTTCCTTTTCTAGATCTACTGATCTGTAAAACACCTGTTTTCTTGACTTCATCTACCGTAAACCTACGTTCACAGGCCTCTATACGCGTTGGGACTCGTTTTGCCCCATCAAACAAAATATAATCTTATCAACACCCATATCCATAGAGCTTGTATGATATGTTCAGAGACCAAATTAAATGATAAAATCAAGTTTATTACCAAGATTCTTTGCAATAATTGTTGTATATCGTATAATCTACAACAAATAATAACATTTCTAATTCCAACAAAATAAAACAGGCATTTGTTGACAAATACGCTATTTGCCTGCACACACCTTGGCTAGGTAATGTTAGTGATAGATTTGCCACGCAAATTTCTTCTGTGGTACAACAATGTTACTTTGCATTAAATACCCGCGTGATTTTTACTTTTACTGTTTGAATTTGTAAAGACGTTTTCTTATTTATTCAAAAGTAGCTCCGGTGTACGTCTCAAAGATTAGATAATAGGGTAAAATTACATGTTCCATCCAAAATTCATTTTTTATTTTTTAATTTCAAAATTTAAAATAAAGAATGTTTTTAAAATTGGTCTTAACAGAGCCATAATATATATATATATATATATATATATATATATATATATATAGATGTATAATGATATATATATATATATATATATATATATATATATATATATATATATATATATATATCCTAGCAAAAGTACCCGTCGTTGACTGGGTTAAAAAAAACGCCTACCGAAAATGGATTCTGATTTATGAAAGTATGATAGTTTATGAAAATGAAGGGTTGTAAAGAGATGGCTTCGAATTTGGGGGTATAAAAACCAAAGCAAAATATGATGAAAGTAAAAATAAAATAGATAAACCCCATAATTTATTATACCATATTTGTTCACGCTGAAACATTTATCACAATATTCTGTGGATCATTATTAAAAAGCCCTGTTAAACTTTATGACATATTTCCGTTCTATGGAGGTCAGGCGCGAACGAACGCCCTATAATTTTATTATACCATATTTCTTCAAACAGAAACATAATTATCAAAGTATACTTACGCAGATAAATATGAAAAGTCTTTATTAAAGTTTGTGCCTATTTCCATTCTACGGAAGCCAGGCGCGAACGCAGACCCCACAATTTTATTATACCATCCCTATTTAAGTTAAAACATACTTATCAAAGTATTATTATGTACAACTATATCAAAAACACTTGTAAACGTTTTTTTTTTTTTAATTTTTAAATATTTTATTTCCATACTTTGTGGGCCAGGCGCGTACGCAGACTCCACAATCTTAATGAAGCATCATTATGCCAGATCAAACATACCCATTCGTGTGTCTCGATACATCTTCTATCATTATATGTGATCAGTGTTCTATAATAGTCAACCATATAGGAGCCTATTCGTGACCAGACACACAGGCAGACGTTCAGCTTTATATTATAGATATATTGAGTTCTTTCAGCCATAATTGAAATCGAAACCCCAACTTATAAAGAATTCCTGATAAAAGTATTTAGTAGAAGCAATAGATTACTGGAGTACTATCAGCTCTAATCGAAACCTAAACTAAAAATTATAAAGAATTCTTGAAAATTATTCATTAAAAAAATAGATGATTTAAGTGCCATCAGCTATAAGCGAAATGGACACCGAAACCAAAACCTACGGAGAATTCTTTGTAAAATTGTTCATAAAAAAATATCTTACGTGCCGTCAGCTATAATCGAAACCGACACCAAAACTTATGAACAATCCTTGGTAAAATAATTTATTACAAGAAATGGAAATCCATAACAATTAAACGACTTGGATGTAAGCGTAACACAGATTTTTTTTTTAATTAACACACACGCTATCGTATTAATGATGATGACGATGATGATGATGATGATGAGTATGATGATGATGATTATGATTATGATTAATGAAAATGCGAAAATCAACCCATGTACTCAACGAACACTTACCGCCAAAGAGATACATTGAAATAAAATAAACATTAACAGGGCATCACCCGAATTTAAGGAATGCCATAATATAAACCCTACAAACAAAGCTATGCATGCATATGTGCTCCTCCAAGTTTCAACAGGGTATCACCAAAATAGCTATAATTGTTCGAAGCCTTCAATAGAACGTTGCAAAGTATACTGGAGCCCTAGATAGCATTATTGCGACTCAGATTTTCAGTAAAATGACACAAAATAAGAGCATTAAAAAGTGCGGGAACGCAAAGTATGCTAGACATCAGGAGACATTTGTTCTGACTCAGACTGGACGAACGCCACTAGTTGTTAATAGTGACTAAGCATCTCTTGTGACTTATATGAACACATTTAAATTGTATATCATAAATATACGAAATATATGAAACCTTAATAAACAAAGCATTATAACACAGCGATGTGGACACTATGAACAAAAGAGGCGAAACATTGCTTAATTCAATAACATAGCCTAAAAAGAATACGAAAACAGGCACGACTGCATGAGAACGTAAATCAATTGAAGCTAATCGCTGCATTGTGAATAATCTGACAATATGGATAATAACAAACCGGGCTGGAAACGCATAATGTACTGTGATAATACTACACGTCTCCACTGATAAACTATTCTAAGCAAAGAGACCGGATATTATAATAGTCAATAAAAAACTGCAAAAAAATAGACTTCGACATACCAATATTTCACAGGCATAATATTGTTGAAAAAAAAACAGAGGAAGATACTTTGCATTGTCAAACAACTATAAGAAAGATTAAATACTTAGGAAAGTTGATTAATAATTGTATCACCATTAGTAACGATCATAGGAAAATTATAAAAGACTAGGAGAAATCGAAATCAAAGAGAACATTGCGACTAAAAAAGAGAGGGTCATAACAAAAATGGTAGAAATATAAAGGACAATGCTAAAACGTACAAACATAAAGAAGAAATTCTTATCACCATTGAAATAGAAATAAAATTTAAAAATATAATGAAAATAACATAAATATAAAGAGGGTAAATTGCCAGAAATTTAATAGATTGACGTCTATCAAACAAAACACACAACCGTATCTTCTAGAATGTTTTGTCTGGTACCACAAACATTGCTAGTTAAAGGTCACTGAGGATAGAAAGACTGAGATAAGAGATATAATCAACAAAACCTCAATATAAATGCTTTAGTATTAGCAAATTCTAGCAATGACTAATTGTGATTGCAGCGAATAATCAAAGATAAACGGTTATCACAATAACGTAAAATATTTTTTAACATTTTTCGAAGGAGTAGATTAGTGCTGGAAATAACCTGAGTTCACAATTTGATAAAAGTTCTATTATTGAATTTTAATTATAAGGTAAAGCTCAAATATTCTAACTCGAGGTAGATAAAGCCAAAAACATCTACGCATTAATATGGGAGGGGGGACTATTTTTAAATATCGTTCTAAATTGGTAATGGAGCAACGGACTTTTCTTAAGTAGATATTAATAAGTCCTTCTTACCTATATTTTTTAAATGGAGAGTAAATAATGCACAGTGGATGTGTTATCGGCAGCTCCAGTAACTCTCGCTTCTCCTTTTTTTGTGCCTCAGTCCTCATTTCCAAGGAGTGGTTTTTCTGACAAAGGGTGAAAAAAAAGCTGCTTTCCAGGTCGGTAGTACTTTGTGAACAGTAGTCTGAGATGTCGGAAATTTTCTGTGTTTATGTCTATTTTTGTGGCCATGTCACTAGTAAGGCTACTGGAGGTAAACGTTTCATCTGGGCTGACGTTATCCGCCCGATAGTAAGGGACCCGAACCTTGGATTAATCACAAAGGAGGCTGTCCTATCAGCAGGTGCCAAGTACTAGGGCTGCTGTATTACCACTTGGTGAATGGATTGTGGACCATGCAGTAGTCTCTCGTCGGGTCTCTCGATGCCATACTAGTGGGTAATTGTTACGACTTTACTTTATCATGTGCTACAAAAAATCCTTTTTTCTCTTTCTTTCCCTCCTGTCTTGCTCTAACCAAGTATGCAGACCTGTTCCAAAAATCCCAAAACTTCAACTTGAAATATCTCCAGGAAAAAACGAATACATCTAGAACCCTATCCCCCAACGTAGACCCCTACTACCATATTAACTTCTTCAACATCAGGGGTCTACGTTCCAACCTTCCAGAAGTTGAACACAATTTCAGGAGACGAAACCGGACATATTCTTTCTTAGCGAAACTAAAATAGGGGAGTCCACTTTCTTAGATGAGTTCATAATTAAAGTAACTTAACATCTAAATCTGACCCACAAGATCGCCATGGGCATGGAATATGTGCCTACATTAAAGATGGCTTTCCGTGTGGCAGGGATATCTCCAGAGACGACCCTAATCTGCCTTATTTGTACTTCCAAGTTGCACTTGCTTACAACACCGCAGTTACATTTGCCCTCTATCGCCCCCACAACAGCGGAGTTATTATCTTTAAGAGTATATCTGAGAAAATTGACCACATCTTGTCTGCTCATCCTTCGACTAACATTCACATTTGCGGTGACTTCAATGATCATAACGTGAAATTGCTGATCCACACAAATAAACAGATGATGAGGGGAGGTTCTGTCATGATTTTGCCATTGCCTATGACCTCACTCAGATTGTTTGCGAGCCCACCCGTGTGCTCGATACTACCGTTCAGTATGCAAACCTAGACCTTTTTCTCTCTACCCCCCCCTGGGCTATGTTCATGTTCCGTTCTATCTCCTCTCAGATCCTCCGACCACTCTGTTGTATTAGTTAAGATAAAAATGAAATGTATTAAGTCTTCAGACGTACCTCTCCACCGTACTGTATACCAATACTCTATGGCTGACTGGGATAGCTTTCGTACGTACATATCTGATCTACCTCTGCATTCCATGTTTAAAGAGGATATGTCCTCCATAGAATAAGACCTGACCGAATGGTTAATTGTAGGCATAGACCGTTTCATACAATCTAAAACATTGAAACAAAAATCTTACAGCCACCAATGGTTCTCCCTAGAATGTGCTGCTGCTCTCCACACAGAAACAGCTTTTTCCGTAACTACCAACGTAATAGATGCACTGAGATTAAAGCTGCTATCAGGATTGCCAGCAATCACTGCAAAAGAGTAATAAAAAATGCAAGTGAGCTATATACTCAGTCGGTTCAATCCAAAGTAGCTGATCAGCAGCTTGATTCCCACCAGTTTTGGCAAATAACAAATAGGATCCTGAACAGAAGTGTGCGTTCTATACCAACAATTATCAATGGACCAGAGGCCATCTCGTCAGCATCAGACATGGCCAAACTACTTGCCAAGAACTTTGCAGCTAATTAAACCCTATGGAATGAAGACAATAAACTCCCTGTATTTCCTCCTATACCAAACAACACGCTATGCAACATACAAATATATGTGCGTGATGTCGCCAAGCTAATCAATAATCTTGATTCCAGTAAAGCACCTGGCCCTGACGGCATTCCAATTATAGTGTTAAAAACCCTTCATCCAGAACTTGCCCCCATATTACAAAACTGTTTATGCGCTGCCTTAAGGAGAAGTGCTTTCCAATACACTGACAAACCTCATCAGTATGCCCTGTATTTAAGAATTCAGGTGATAAGTCATCTCTTTCTCAGTACATATCAATAAGTTTCCTGTGTGTCATAAGTAAGTTGCTGGAATCCATATTAAATAGAAAAGTAGCAAACCATCTCAGCAGAAATAACCTTCTTAGTGACAGGCAATATGGTTTCCGTTCTGCTAGATCTACAGCAGATGTGCTAACGGTTATATCTTATAGGATTAGTGAATCTCTCGACAAAGGCTCCTTTTCTAGGGCCATTGGTCTTGACCTATCAAAGGCCTTCAATAAGGTATGGCAGAAGGGCCTACTTCACAAGATATCTAGCCACAGTATAACTGGAAATATTTACTTTATAAGTAAATCATTTCTCTCCCATAGGCTCATAAGAGTAGTGGTTGATGAGCAGAAACCAGAGGCCCGCAGTATTAATGTTGGAGTCCCTCAGGGATCCATACTGGGCCCAACTCTCTTCCTGGTCTACATTAATGATCACCCAAAACACACACTTAAATAAGTCAGTGACATCTATGCTTATGACACGACCATCTATGGAAACACATCAACGGCAGTAAACGACAGTCCTCTCTGATTCTCTCTCCTCTGATCTTGAGTGCGTGGTACAGTGGGGAAAGAGTGGCTGGTTACTTTCCATGCATCTAAAACAAAGCTCCAAGGTTTACATCATCAATGCTCTGATCCCTATCTGGCATCAATTGAAATGGATGGCTCTCGTCTAGGGGAGGAACCATGTTTTGATAAGCTTCTGGGTTTGATATTTACTCCTGATCTGAATGGGAACATGTACATCAAGTATGTTTCCAAGGTCGCTGGGAAAATTGTGGGGTCCTTCTACCGCTCCAGTAGATATCTCACTAATGATGCAATTTATATAAAAGCCAAGAACGTCCAAGGATGGAGTAATGCTGCCACATCTGGGCAGGAGCTGCTAAAAAAGCCTATCCTGCCTTGACAGAGTACAAAATAGACTTCGTGGGTTAGTGGTGGGTGCCCTTTTCTCTTCCCTGCAACCTCTCTCCCACAGAAGAGACGCTGCGAAGCTATTCTTATTTTATCGTTATTTCCATGGCAAGTGCTCGTCTGACCTCCAATCTCTGCTTCCCTCTCGCAAATCTTTCATGATAAACACTCGTCCAGCTGAAACCACTTTCAATAATTTTCCCCCATTCTTTATCTGTGGCTAAATAAAAACGTAGATTCCATGAGCAAAGCTTCTTTCTTAGAACTGCACGCCTGTGGAACTCTCTACCGCTTGCCTGTTTCCCACCTGACTTCAACTTGGATGTCTTCAAGTCCAACATAAACAAATTCCTGATGAACCGCCTCCTTGAGTAATGACACTTTATCAAATCTCCAATACTAACGAATATTACAACACTATCCCATTGATTAGTGAACACGCAATAACCCTTATCCTCAAGTGGCTTCTGGGCCTTGATAAATGGTGAGTTCCGTGTTTAAAAAAACTTGGGGAAACGTGTTAATCGCAATTAATATAACGCTACTAGTTTTTTTGTAATTGATCTATGATAATATGAAAACGGGCACGACTTCGTAAGAAAGGCAATCCAATGGAAAAAAAAGATGGTTTGATGATTTGAATCTAACAAGGGTCATTTAACTTTCATCTTTTTACTGATGTTTCACGTTATCATCATTAAACAAGGATAACATGAGCACAAATTATTATAATAACGTGTTTTTTTTTAGTTATTTTTCCTTAATATATTTTGTAGACTATTACTAAATGATGGCAGATCTTTTACTCGCTATTTACTTAGATGCCATCAATTTGATGTTTGGCCGTTGATGACTTATGACTTAGCGTTAAACCGTTGTGGTTAAACAACAAGACAAAGACTGACAAAGAAACGAAACATGCAAATAGGTACAAAAAACATCATAAGAGAAGCAAAATCGCTACTTCACAAAATGATAAGGTAAACAAAACCTATAAAAGTAGGCAATATGCAATTTGGACCAGCAGATAAAGAGTAAAACAAATCATAAGCGAATACAATAAAGTAGCTGAAACAGACACAAACACATTATGAGATCAACTGAAGAGATCAAATTACCAACTAAGAAGTAAATAGTTGCACTAAATAGTAGGGACAAAACGGTTACTGAACTTTAAACATTCAGTCCAATGGTACAAGCAAAGTTCAGTGATACAATTTGTAATTGAGAGGTATAAAATCTCATGGTGTATGAAAATTGAAACGAAAAGCTTCGTCAAAGTAAGCGAATGGTATAAAATGAGCCAAATTGTATCTACCAGAGTAGATATAAATCAAAACGTAGATTCCATGAACAAAGCTTCTTTCTTAGAACAGCACGCCAATGGAACTCTGGTCCGTCTGCCTGTTTCCCACCTGACTACAACTTGGATGTCTTCAAATCCAACGTAAACAAATTCCTGAAGAACCGCCCCCTTAAGTAGATACTTTATGAAATCTCAACACTAACGTACAACGTACTGTACATGCAATAACCCTTATCCCTAATTGGCTCCCCGGCCTTGATAAGTGGTGACCCCTTTGTAAAAAAAAAATCCGTATCTTGTCTTGAAACAAGTATTCACTCATGTATGGCTCTATTTTTGTTGGTATCACAGAAAACAATCTGTTGTGGGTTAATTAAAATGACAGACGAGTAATGTAAGCAGTATCCCGATTTTCATTGGAAAAAGAAAAAAGATTATTTTAATTCAGAAAGTACATAGCCACTAAAATTCCAAACCTAACACACAGCAGTTACTAATATTACATTACTGCGTGTTAAGCTGATGTTGCGAGAAGACAAAACGATCTGCAAGTGATAAGCTCATAAGAGTAGTGGTCGATGGACAACAATCGGAGGCCTGCAGTATTAATGCTGGAGTCCCTCAGGGGTCAATCCTGGGCCCAACTCTCTTCCTGATCTACATCAATGACCTCCCTAAACACATACTTAAATCATTCGTTGACATCTATGCTGATGACACGGCCATCTACGGCAACACATCAAATGTTGTAAATGACAAAGTTCTCTCTGATTCTCTCTCCTCTGATCTCGAGCGCGTTGTTCAGTGGGGGAAGACGTGGCTGGTTACCTTTAATGCATCTAAAACCAAACTCCTATCCTTACATCATCAACGCTCTGATCCCCATCTGGCATCAATTGGGATGGATGGCTCTCGTCTGGGAGAGGCCCCGTGTTTTGACAAGCTTCTGGGTTTAAACCTTTACTCCTGATCTGAAATGGAACAAGTCTGTTGCCAAGGTCGCTGGAAAGATGGTGGGATCGTTCTACCGCTCCAGAAGATAGCTCACTACTGATGCAATTCTCTATCTATATAAAAACCAAGTACGTCCAAGGATGGAGTACTGCTGCAGTATCTGGGCAGGACCTGCTAAAAACAGCCTGTCCTGCCTTAACAGTACAAATTAGACTTCGTGGCTAAGTGGGGGATGCCCTTTTCTTTACCCTGCAACCTCTCTCCTACAGAAGAGACGTTGCGAGTCTATTCTTATTTTATCGTTATTTCCATGACAGATGCTCGTCTGAACTACAATCTCTGGTCCCCTCTCGCCAATCTTTCACGAAAAACACCCGTCTAGCTGAATCCACTGTGAAAAATTTCCCCCACTCTTTATTCGTTCCTAAATAAAAAGGTGAATTCCATGAACAAAGCTTCTTTCTTAGAACTGCACGCCTGTGGAACTCTGTTCCGTCTGCCTGCTTCCCACCGGACTACAACTTGATATCTTCAAGCCCAACGTTAACAAATTCTTAATGAACCGTCCTCTTAAGTAAACACTTCATCAAATCCCCACACTAACGTAATGTACTTGCAATAACCCTTATCCCTGAGTGGCTTTCGGGCCTTTATAAGTGGTGACCACTGTGTAAAAAAGAAGTGTATACAAATAAATGGAGAATACTAAGAATGTGTGGTCACTTGCTGTCAGTTACTACTGTAAGTAGTAGTGTCAGTTAACTATTGTTACGTTTGAATGGTCACTGAAATGTTTAAAAACACCTTAGTAGTAAACAACAGGTGTTTTTTTTTCTAAAGACTAATCGTTCCTTACCATGATATAAGTAATAGCAATGTGCAGTATCAAAGCAATCAGGCCAACAATATTCTGGTAGAAATCTAGGAAGAGTTTCATTAATAATTTGTCGTCCTACATATGTGTGTGACAAACCAAGATGTATTATGCGTCAAATCGCAAACTAAGGTTGATTTTCTGTCAGTTCTTTGTGTATTCTAGAACAAACATTCCTGTGTTAAGCTTCTGTACACTTAAAGCTTTATAATTAACTGCAACAAAATGGGGAGGCTTCATGCAAACGGGAAATCCGTAAGAAGATATTTTTGAGTTTTATACAGAATTCCGTTTTCATAATAATAATATTAATATTAATAATAATAATAATAATAATATTAATAATAATAATAATAATAATAATAATAATAATAATAATAATAATGATAATAACAAACAGCAGCAATTAACATACTAATAATAAGGACAAAAGAGAAGAGGAATGGAAGGGAAAAGAATAATAAAAAAAAACAAAAAAAGAAGAAAATACACATGAATGAATGAAATGAAAAAAAACTAAATGAAGAGAAAAATAGATGGAAATAATGTTTGAAAATGCTTAGAAAAACAGTCCTAAATTATATATATATATATATATATATATATATATATATATATATATATTTATATATATATATATATATATATATATATATATATATATATAGATAGATAGATAGATAGAACGAAATCAAAAACAAATGGTCACAATTTTATGAACTAATACTTATTTGACATTGGCTTTGCTGATTTAATGCTAAAAGCCCAGGCTGGAAAGATGGCTTCTTTTTCTTTTTACGGGGATTCCAGTCTATTATATCTGAAAGATTTGCAATCGAGTTCATATCCGAGGACTGACTTTGCAATGGAAGTAAATAAATCTCAATTGTTGCTCAACCAATGTTGCGTCACCCTAGCGGAGTTACAAGGAGCTCCGCCTTTCATAAATAGAGAGGTTATTTAGTTAATTTTCCCACTTGGGAATATTGGAAGCAGTCCTTCATATCATATGGAATAATATTTAGCAGAACTGATGTTTCTGTCGCACTTCATCAGGTCTGAGTGGCCATCACTCCAAAGTGCATCCCATACCATTACCGAGAAACCACCCATGTTTCAGCGTTGGATGCATTCTTTTTAAGTCAACTATTGCTGAAGGAGCCTCCTTATTTATACACATCAACTGTTGGGAAATAATGCAATATGTTACTCAGCAGAGAAAATGACATTAGCCAAATAGGTTATAGATCTTTCCACCATCTTACGAGCCCAATCTTTACTGCGTTTGATATGTACAAGACGAAGTAGAGGGTCCCTTCTCGCATTCCTAACATATTAGTTCAGCTTGTGGAGATACCTGTCATGTTCTGGGACTGGCATCAGCTTGTGTTGCAATGGCATAGGCTTTACACCGTGGATCCGCTTTAATAGTTCTTTTCACAAGACGCAAGTTCTTTTCAGTTGAATCGTGTTGACTTAGATGAAGCTTTGTGCACTCTTTGTCCTCTCCTGTGAATTGTACAATCACTCGTAGAAAGAGGTATTTAAAGATTTCCTGCTATTTTGCGTTGACTAAAAACACCTTCGAGTTTACTCACTATTCGTCAGAAATTCTGATAAATCTGATGTTCTTTTGGTTCGTGCTTCAGTGTTGTTAGATGCAATTTTAATGAAATACTCCAAGTTATTTCAGCACTATTCTTATTTGTGTATATAAATAAATATATAATATTATTGGGAAAACTATTTATCTTAGTGGCTATTCTTTTCTGACATGTCTGTGTATATATTATAATTTATTGTGTATATAGTTTTAGTATTTATTTCAACAGTATTTAATAGAGGATTTAGCGTAGTATTCATTTGAAAATATGCCGTGTTATACAGACGCCTCTATGTTTCATTTCAACAATAAATAAATGCTAATCATTACTACAGGTTTTCTTAACTAAAAATCATGTATCTTAACACTACTGCTTGGTTTTAGGTGAATAAGAGCACAGCATTATTGTCAATAAAATAAATAAGTTGGTTCGACACTCCTCATGATTGCAAATTTAACAGAAGTTCCAAGAATCGAAAGATGCTCATGAATAATCTCGGGGGTTTTAATCGGCCGATAGGTTGTGAATATAACTGCCAACATGAGAATTATATTTCGAATAATAATAAATATTTTATGCAATATAACTGATAAGATGATTAATAAGCATACTGTACTTTCACTTTCAAATGTTTTGATGATCATCGCCGTCGTTCCGAATTCAGTTGTACTGCTATCTTTTGCATAACCAGAAATAATGGCATTATGGAAAATGTAACTAACCTGAAAATAAAAAAGAAACACGAATTCAAAACGTAGGACAGTTGTCATCATAAACGTAAAACAGAATAATAACATTTCAGCTATAATGCTTAATTATAAGCAGCAGTATATATAAATGGAAACTAGACTATTGTATGAACAGAGTATTATGCATTTTATTTACGAAAATGTATTTCACCGTACCACGGCTCATCAGCGTGGTTTATTATTCCGGAAGAAGAAACCTCCATCGCATTGTCTGGTGCCTAAACTGCGGTACAACAAAGTTATTGATCGAGATTATTTCTTTGATAATCGCTTATGTAATGCTATCGTAATATATGTTTATTGTTTGTTTTAGCAAGAGATTTATTAGTCTTATGGAGCCATGAAGAGTGTCTTATGTTATATGAGTTACCTCCCTTTCTATATAATGCTTGATTTAACGAACGGGTAAAAATACACATTTCCCACTTGTAGGACAACTATTATTTAAGCGTAGTTCGCGCAATTTTCTGGTAGTAATGGTATCATGTAAACAACAGAAAATACATAAGGGCGTTATTATTTCTCTTCCTCATTCTCCTCCTCTTACATCTACTACTACTACTACTACTACTACTACTACTACTACTACTACTACTACTTCTACTATCAATCAACGTCAGTATGAAAAGAAGCTAATACCTGGCTACATTGATCGCTGCTACCGTGTCAAATCTAGATGTTAATAGCCATACTTAGCCATACTTTTATAAATGAGCATATACAAATATATATATATATATATATATATATATATATATATTAGTCCTCGCGCAAAGCACAAGACACAAATTGTTTTAAATAATAATAATAATAATAATAATAATAATAATAATAATAATAATAATAATAATAGAATAACAATAACAAAGTCTTTCGCTAGCATGGACTATTATTGAGCGTAACCAGTTATACACGCCTTTTGAAATTTTCATCTCTATTTTTTTCGTTAAGTACTGAATATTTTTGATGAAACCTATATGAAATATGTTCTTTATTAAATTATAAAGATTTTCTATTCTGAAAGAAGTTTTAAAAAAATTAATCTAAAAAAGTTATTTTAAAGTTTTTTAAAAAAAATCAGATTTTCTTATTATTCAGACATGTATGACAAAGAGAGAGTTGCAAAAAAGAGCTGTGGAGTGAGGATAATTACAAAATGAAACAGAGAGAATATTCAGACCTGTAATAATACAAAGAGGGCGTTGCAAAAATGAGTTGTCGTGTGAGGAGAAATACAATCTGAAATACAGAGTAGGAGCGTTTTTATAAATACATACAAAATCACATTCATCTTTTTTTAAATCCAAATTAATAAATTAAATAAAATATAATCTTAAAAAGATATGATACAAGTTAGAAAAGCATTTCATCCAAGGCATGAAAATTGTTAAACAAAATGTTTTTACTATCGGCTTTGAAAATAAAGGTACAAGATGAAATTTGTAATTTATTCATCTTCAAAGTGCACTTTTATACATTTTACATTTTACTTGTATATATATATATATATATATATATATATATATATATATATATATATATATATCTTACCCGGTTTATAATAATAGAGACTATATTCGCATGTTAGATTTGGATCCTTCATTTAGATTATAACATTTCTAGCTATTTAACTCTACATTAAAATTACTCCTAGCATCCGATGATCTTTATTGTTGTAAAAGGTTATACCTCAGTTACATGTACGGCGTGATAGCAGAAATCTATTCTAACTTCAACCTCTGTCCCATGGACGAAATGTAGCATCCCTCTACCTGTTCTAAAAGTAATTTCACGGTGATTACCCCGATGAACTGTAAGTACTTGTACCCCTCGACCTAAATACCGCCGACAAATCCGACAAGCAGCTAAATCCCACCCCTTCACAGTAGATATCCCTAGATGTAAGAGAGCCTTCTACTCCAGTAATTTCTTCCCCAGAACTGATAGACTTTGGAATTCTCATCCGGGTTCCTGCTTCCCCAACTGCAGTGGCATGCAGAAATACATGTGTAACGTGAATCGACATCTTACTGCGCAACTCCCCGCATAGTACCCCTGTAGATTATGTCCCTGATAGTAGCCCCTACATCAAAGTTGCAATGTGCCTTGTTTGGGGTGTAAATGTAATCAAAAAAGTATAACCACACAATGCACACACACGCGGGCGCTTTCTTCTTTGATTATTGCATTCAACTCTACAACCGCTCCAGACCACAGATGTGGCATGGTGGACGTGGTCGTTTGTTACGGGCACTCCTAGGTAGTAGGATTGGTTGGACTACTTCATCCTCATTGGAGCTTTCAGAAGAGGCGTCGGAACCATTGTCATCAGCGTTAGGGTGTACAGTCATACCATCAGGCTGTACTTCTTCATTTTCATTGGAGCTCTCAGAAGGGGTGCTGGAACTATCGGCGTCAGCGCTGAGGTTCGCAGCTGTACCATCACGGAGAACAGGTCGGATCCACAGGTCATCGTTCGATGATTCACCATTACTGCTACTCGCCAACTGGTTCATATTCAGAGCAGGCCGGATATGCTTCACATCGCGTGGGGTACCATCGACTGGCACGGTTTGCTCACTGATGATGCCAGTGATTCGTCCTCTTTGAAAGCTGTTGGTGCATCGATTATTGGAAGGCTTCGCCCAGACAGTGTCCCCTAACTCATACGTCCCTTGGATTTCTTGTCGATCAGACAGACAGGCGTCAATGTTCTTGATGCGCACTCGATAGCAATGGATCGCATTGGTGGGTGCGCTTGCAGCAGTCATGCCATCCTTTGGAGTTGCATCATATCTATAGACCGCCTCTGCGATCGTGTATTGTTTTCTTGTCGCGATCCTCTTCACGCTTCGATGACACCGCTCTGCTATGCCGATGCCACTCGGAACATATGCACATCTGTGCCTAAGCTGGATCCCCAACTTGTTTACGAAACGTCTGAACTTCCCATTGCAGAAGGCCGTGTCGTGAGGATCTCTTTAGACGGTCCCCTTTCATAAAATATGGACTTCTATTCACGGAGTACACTGGATGAATCCTGTCTTATTAACGGGCGCCAGATCGCGAACCTTGTCGGTCCACAATCGATCAGGGTGAGGAAGTGCTGGCTGCCGTAGTGGGTTATGTTCATACCCAGTCAGCTCCAAGTCGTTTCTACTCCCAGCTGACCTTTCCGTCATCTGGCCGGGACGGGGGTCGATTGACTGGCATGTTTTGTATTCCGTGACTATCGCATTCACTGCCCTTTTGGACACCGGCAGATTGGACAACTGCACAAAATAACATGTCCGTCTAACTCCGGGGTGACATTGAGGTGGTGTATCTTCCTGATTTCATTGGTAATAGCTCGGTTTCCTTCTTCCTGATTTCATACCATCTCTGTGGCACCTGAGTGCGTTGCACTTGAAAGTGACCAGTACCGTATCCACAGACAGGCTGTGCTCGGTTACCAGCTTTCTTATGGTCTCCAACCTTCGTCTGATCAGCATCTCGCTAGCTGCCTTGGTGCGCACTCTGCTTGCCTGTCAGTGTGTCTGATATCCAGTGATACACGCTTAGCGAATCCGTGTGTATGCGTAATTTCATGACTTTCCACTCGAGTGCTAGATTGATACCTTTTATCACCGCATAAAGCTCTGCCAGTTATATATGAGCAGCATCATTCGCCGGTCGCAACCAGCCGGCGTCCTCAATCGCAGCCCCATTCTTCTCCAATAGCACACCAATTACTAGAGAGCAATGCAGTTCCACCTTCTCTACCCAGTCAAGTACCGGGGTCGAGTCGTCAAATTCTAGTATCAATTTAAGGTCAAACTTGTCCCCCATTACGCTGAAATAGCAAAACAAAATAAAATAAATACAAAAAGCAAAAGTTCAGCTAGAATTCGTCAACTTTCTCTCTCAACTTCCAGCATATGTTCTCCCTACCAATTCTGCCAATAGGCATTTTATTAGAAAACTGACTCCATGTAAAAACAAAATAAATAACTGAACAACACAAACGATATAGTATAATTCCCCTATTAAACTAGTAAAATATGAAATATCCCTTTTTAAATGAGTGGGTTTCTGTGGAAATTAGACTTATTTTTCTTACTCATATAAATTGTTTAATCAATAAAATGAACACCATATTTGAAATCGACAAGCACCAGAAAAGTCTACTTATGGAACCTAATTTGTTTTTGAAACGATTTATTTTTAATTGAGTGTTGAAATAGGTGTCAGATATTGGCAGGAAACCACAGGAAGAGAAATATCCAATGGGTTGCACATACGCAGATGTGTTATATTGTTGGTCGAGCAGAAGAGTAAATTATATGTTATTTGTCTATCTATCAGTTTGTCTACTTATCGGCATAGCAATCTATCTTTATTATTATCTATCTATCTTTATATCTATCTATCTAACTATCTTTATATCTATCTATCTAACTGGCGAAGTAAACAAGAGGTGTTAAACAAAATATGTCAAACCTTGCCAAACTCTGACCAGGTCAAGGTTACACCAGAAAGTATCTGAACAGCTGAACGGAAGTTGACGTATTGTCTGTCATGTGTTCCGGTTTGCTGAGGCATCGTTGGAGTTGGATTTCGGAGGTCGAAGAGAGCGGATGTGTTTAAGCATCTTCCGCCCTGAGAGAGAGATGACATTTCTAAAAATTGGGACTAGGATAAACCCTGAGCCCAGATATTAACTTTCCATTAATCTACATAACGACACCTGGGAGGTGAAATAAATTCTTTATATAAAACTAATAACCGTCTTGGATCTTTTGAAACGTCGTTGTCCAATAGATTCCAAATCTTCCAAGAACAAGTGACATGGCACGTAGGTCAAAAGACAGAGGGCCACCCATGCAGTTTACAAGGTATGTTGTAAATACATGTATTACCCACATGCACACATCGGCACACTTAGACGAGACTAATTAAAGACCTTAAAGTAGGATATTATGTAAATATAAATACATATATATATATATATATATATATATATAAAGATGCAGATAGATAGATGGATAATCTCCAAAAAAGAAACACGAATAAACCTAGAACCCCATCCACCAACTTAGACCCCTACTACCAGGTCTCCTTCTCCAACATCAGTGGTCTACGTTCCAACCTGCCACAATTACAGGAGACGAAACCGAACATATTATTTCTAAATTAAACTGGCACAGGGCCAACCACTTCTCTAGACGAAAAAGAGATAGTCGTAGGGAAAAGAAGGGATAAACGCGCAAAGTTCGCATATAGATAATAAAAGATAAAAGAGAAAAAAATGATAAACACACATATAGACACAAAATAAGAAGAGAGAAAAGGTTAATATATATAATCCCTGTCAATTTCGGCAGGATCGTTGTTGAGAAAATTTGAAATTTCATTTGGATTAGATATGAGGATTTTAAAAACAGAACCGCAAGTCTGCATTTCAAATCGTTGTTCTGTTTTTGTAGTTTTGTTTAATCATATATTTTTCAGGGTTGTTGCAAATTGAATTTTTTACTCTATTCAAAACAAAACAAAAGTAACGAGAAAAAAGGGCGCACCTTGCTAATAGAACAAAGATTGGTCTCGGTTTTGGGATTGAGTTTTGTGAAATTTTGTTTTGTGTTTTGACTGTTCGTTAATGGGGTGTGGACTGTTTTATTCTTTTAGTAATGCATAGGAAATTAAAATGTGGTTATATTATGTAGGATTATGTTTGTATTTGTTTTAAAAGGTTAAATGATTTTATTATTTTTTATTGTTTTGTAAATAATCGTGGATTCCCGTTTAAATTAGTGTCTTTAGTATGATGGCGGCGCCGATGACGTACCCGGCAAAGTTATTCTTAATAATTAATTGGAACTTTTTTTACATGGTTGAATGTAACGATTCTGAAATTTATTTATTAAGTTTTGACAATTTTTTTTTGTTGAGGGAGTAAATGTGATTTTCAGTGAACCCTCAATGACGTGGGTGTTTTGTAATCTAACTGTCTGTTTTTTTTTTGCTTTTTTTTTTTTTGAGCATTTTGTTCCTGGTGAACCGGGCCTTTGGTGAAAAATTGTGTTTAATGTTTATGGAAAAAAAAACACTCTTTTGATGTATGTAAAGGACTTTATGTATATTTGACCAATTTATGCACTTTTTTGTCATCATGTATTGTATTGTGCAGATAGAGGTCTTGAGAGTCTGACTTCTGGTTTATTGAAATAATGAATAATTTTTAAAATAATAAGACGATGTTAATTAAAAATACGAAGAAAATTTAAGCAGTGTGCAGAGGTAAGAAATAGAAAAAAAGAACAGACTATGGAAATATAAAGATGTAGAGCAATGTGTTAAGATTTGTGAGAAGTTTTTTTTTTTGACGATTTCCAAATTTTTTTATGTTTTCAAAGTGAGTTGCGATGTCTTTTTATTTTCGAATTTTCATCGACAACGAGTAGTGTCGATGGGGAGTTAGGAAGTTCCTTGCAATAGAGGATCAGTGTTCTGCATGCTTTAAGCCAGAAAGGGTTAGCTGCTGTTACCGGCGGAAGTATTGATCGCTCCATATAGCGAATAAGGCAGACTTATTTCCGTCAACGTGCGCTTATAGCCGAATTGGCTGAAGGATCAATTTTGGGACTGAAGGATCCCTAAACAAATTTGCGGAGGGGTGTGATGTCTGTTAGTCAATCACGATGACATCACTCTACTGAGACGAGGAGGTGTATAAAAAATGAAATAAGATGAGCCGACATTTTGACAATTAAGTTACAGTTGTATGAAAAAAAAGTTCCATTATTTTTTAACGTCTCAGCACCCCGGCGGGGGTGAACATTTCACAAAATCGAGCCGATTGTAAAGGATGCGCTAGGTCAAAATTGTTAGATCGGTTAGGATGTAGATCTACCTCTTTTCCATTTCTCTGGTCGGGTTGTTGGGGCCCTCGAATCTGATGAAATCCGAATAAACCTGTATAGTAAAGTGTATCTTGGAAATAAGAGGGCTGACCGCCAGATAGGGTAGAAGTTTTTTTTTCTTCTGTTTTTCCTCACTAATATTAGAAGTATGATTGTACATCGATAACGACAACGAATATAAGGCTCGGGATGTTGGAGTTTTTTCGCGCCACCCGTGAAGGGAAAAGCTTGTCTATAAAGCCAGCGACGATTGTTCGTCGGTATGGATAAAGCAAAGGGCCATGATTTGTGTTGTTTCGGCTGATTGCTGACGATGTTACCGAAAACGTGTTGTGTCGAGGAGAGTAAAGCAGTGCTTCTATAATAGAAACGTCGTTGTATTAAAAAGTTGAGGTAATAACGACTGAGTTGTACATTCGAAATGATGCAAGGATTGCAGCCACGTGGCATTTATTGTAAATGTCATTTTACAGTGTATTATGGTATGGCAACTTTTTTTTGCCAGCGAGGAGGGCATATGTAGTTACTTTTAATTTAAGAGTCAGAGAGAGCGAAAATATATCATTTATGAATACCTTAAAAAAAAAAGAAAGAAAGGAATGTTATAAAGTTGGCCGATCAGAAGAATAAATTATTTGTTTTTCGTCTCTCTGTCCGTTTATCTAATTATTGGTGTATCTATCTATGAACTTATTTATCTATCTATCGATTGATCGATCTATATATCTATCTAATTTACTGACGAAGTAAATGACGATGAGACTAATTACGGACCGGAAAATAGACTGTTACGTGTATATATTAATAAGAAAACCTATAATGCAAATAGAGAGGAACCACATGGATTTTAGTGACACGTATACACTAACACACATAACGGATTTGCGTGCATAAAACATATCCTCTTTTTTGTACGATTATAATACAATAGAAGGATGTGAGTTTTTTTCCATTGTTTAATAGAATGCATAATTTGATTCAAATATATGTAAGAGGATATCGATCAAAAGATTTAAACAATACACAATGGACATATTATACATTTAAATAGGAATGGAATGTTTATATAAACGAATTGTCACAAAGAAAAAGCTTGCAGTCGGTCAGAGAGATGCGGCGTCATTACATTTTCCACCGTTCGAACTCCGACCCAAGTATGCACCCCACCGACTTCAGAAATGTGAAAACATCAGTAATAATTTATAATCTAAGCGGCCTTGTCGGTGTGTAATATAAGCAATATATTCTTTTATAGATTATCTGTACTGTTGCGTTACCCGATCTCTATGTGTAGATATCTTGAACCAGTAATAAACGTAGATGTAACAATTATATCGCTAGTACGAACGGATTTGGAACGACTGGCTGCAGCAATATATATATATATATATATATATATATATATATATATATATACATATATATATATATATATGTGTGTGTGTGTGTGTGTGTGTGTGTGTGTGTGTGGGTGTGTGTGTGTGTATTCTTAGGAGCTTCTTTAAAGTGTTTAAATTATATAAAACTGGCTTTCGTTGGAATATTATTTTGTCAGTAAGGCAATTTATCTCCTGTATCCGCGAATAGTTTTACTTACATGAGCAAACAATAGTACCAATGTTATTAAAGGGATCATCAGCTGTTAGTCATGAAACACCGTTTCGGGAATTTAAAAACCAAACAATATATAAAATCATGATTCTTTAATAGTGTTGATCAAACACAACCTGCCTCAAAACACGTGAACATAAATATTTTTGATCCACGAAGAGGTGTTTATCCTCCAGATAAATTTAGCCTAAATCATGTCATTAAAAAAAAGAATTTCTTACTTGTGTCATGCGTCCCTTGGTTCGCAAGTAAATATGCCTATTTACACACACACGCACACATACAAATGTATATATATATATATATATATATATATATATATATATATGTGTGTGTGTGTGTGTGTGTGTGTGCGTGTGTGTGTGTGTGTGAGTATATATATATATACTTGTACTTATAAGTAATCAATTACTAAGACCTAAAGTGACAGGGTTAATGTGTTTGCTAGAAGTTGTTATAATACTGTCATGATTTGTAACGATGGAAAGAATGGGCTGATAATGATGATTTAGGAAGACGAATAAATAAGAATTTGTTTACATTAGACTTAAAAGCGATTTTTAAGAGTCAGCTGGTATCTTGTTCCACAGTCGATTAATTATAAGAAATGGTCTTTGCTTAGGAAAAATAACTTTTGTTTTAAGTTTTTTTTTAGTGATAATTATAATGTTATATGTGTATATGTTGTCACGCAGTCTTTTTCGTATCATTAACCGCACTTTGTCGTTAATTACTGATTTTATTAAAAACATGCAAATAGGTATTTGCGTGTATTGAATAAAAATAGTAATGAACGAAACAGTGCGGTTAATGATACGAAAAGACTGAGTTAAATTGAGTAACTGACTGAAGTGTATGTTACATATTCTACGTTTTACATCTTAACATATTGTGGAACTGGGTTAAATTTTAGGAGAGCTAATAAATTATTATAGGTTGAAAACGTCTACACTTCATTGCTGAATGATTATACAGTTCATATATTTAATACAACCTTATCGAATTCTGATTATCGCATGGGTGACAGGGGGTGTAATTAATGTTAATATTATATCCGCTATTGAAAAGCAATGTAATTAATGGAAGTGCTTGGGAAAAATGAAACATAATCAAAGCATCGACACTGATTAAGTTTGGAGACGTTTCCAAAAGAATGAGCATCGTCTCTGTAATGTGCTCACCCACACAAGCGACTACACGTGAGTTCTTTTCGCTATATATTTCTCCCATTCCTTTTCACCCTCTCGAGTATAACTTCTTTCTCTTTCTTGCCTGTTTTCACTTACCTTTTTAAACCGCAGCGCGTGTCCACCTACGCAGTAGACTCAGCGGAATCTTTCTTAATCGTTTCTGAAACCACCTACGCAAGCAACAAATAGTCCGATTCCTTCCAACAACAGAATGATAGATAGTTGTCTATTTAGCGGGTTGTTTTGTTTAGTACGGCATATCAACCCTTCTTCGACCCCATAATCCCGAATATATTTACTTTGATTTCTATAATCTAAAGTCTTTACATATTGAACTACTCATTCGCCGTTACTATTTTTTATGTAACCAGTTTTATTACATTTATATTATATCAAATGTGATAATTATGATATTTGATTAATTTCAAATATATTTTAGCATGCATACCGGATATGTAGGATTTAATACTCGAATCACAGTCTGTTATCGTACTAAGATGTAAACAATATAAAGGCCATAAACGTAAAACTGGCTAGTTATGCATTTTTTAATATTTTTTATTAATGTTCATTATTTGGATCATAGGAACTATGCATCTATCACAATTTCCGACCGAATCTAAACGTCGACTTCTTTAAGTGGTCTTTGTTTAAATTTACAATATTTACATGGAATTCTGAATTAGACATTTTATTTAACTAACGAGGGAGAGTGGGCTCTTCTCGTTCCGTCAGCCATGTCGAACTAGAACTATTATGTAAATAATTTTACTATTTTCGTTTTAGTATTGATTATAATAACGATAGAATATTATGAAATCAAAGGATTGTCACCTAGAAGTAATTATCAGTTTTATAACGTGTCCGTTCTTAATTGCAATGTTTTAATTATAACTTGATTAGTTTTATTGGACATTAGCATTTTCTTCAGCGTATCACCTCGTTTTTATATAAAATGTTATTACGAAAAAAATAATTAGAGTAAAATATTTATAGTAGAATGTTTTAAGCGTTTATTGTACTTCTTATTACAATTCCTGACCCCTTTCCAACCATACTAGTAATTTATGTCCGGATTAAAAATCTAACATCTACAAAATATAAACCTAGAAAGTAGACACTTTCTAAATAAAGTAGACAAGAAGCATTTAAAAACTGAATTCGAATATAAAAATAAAACATGTACTCAAATTAACTTAGTATAAAATGATGTTAAAATTGTGTATAAAATGATAATACATATTATGAAAAAGTCTCTGTGTGTACGTAAGGATTTAAGGATTAAGAAAATTATACCAAAAACACCTACGGTTTATATACAATTCGTCCCTTATTGACACGGAAAAATATAAACAACCTTTTCGAAATATTTATTCTTTCTAAGGCCAATTATGACGGAATAAATCGAGAGGATATTATGACTGAATACTTAAGTTTATTATGGATTAAGACAACAATGATTTCCACAAATATCAGAGTGAAAAAGAGATGCTGTTATAAAGAGACAGTATGGAAGAAATTAAACGAAAAATAGAGTGAAAGATAAAGGCCAATGGTATGGATAAAACATAGAATGGATGGAGCTAGATAGACATAGAGTGAGTTTCCATACATTTTATAAATTTCAGTTTTCTTATCTATACCATGCACAATCACCAGGAAGCCACACTTGTCTTAGATAAGAATTATACTACATAAAACAAATAGAAAAAACTGAGAATATTCATGAGTGATGTATCCTTTAATGTTATATCGAAAACAACTAGAAAAATAAGGTTACGGCCGCATACAATTATGAAAATGTTTTTTTGACAACAGCATATAGAAGATGTATGTATAAAATTTAGTTGTCATTGTTCAAGTGCCTCGCCTATTGTTTTAAAAATATAATGAAAAAAAAAACAATGCAAGGCCATGTTATATAATATGCTTTACCATGAATATATTAGAAAGATTCTTACTTGATTAAAGTAATATTAGGTTGCCAAAAAAGTTCTATCGAACTTTTTTCAAACGATGTATTTTTAAATAAATTGTTGTTTTAGTAGCTTTGCTTTATATGTTATACTAATCGTTTCAATTACACTCATTTTAAAACAATTATGTCTTCTTTCCAAAACGATGAATACAAGATGGAAAAAAGCAAATACGCACAATTTTCTTTTTTCGATTTAAGCTAAGCCGAAGAACTGCTGAAACAGCTCGAGATATCAACGAAGCGTTTGGCCCGGGAACAACTACTGAATGCACAGCGCAATGATGGTTACAAAAATTTTCTGGCGGCGACAAGAGCCTTTAAAATAATGAGCGTATAGCTCCGTCATCAGATGTTGACAACAATCAATTGAGAGTCTTAATTGAGGCCACGCGAAACTGTTAAAGAACTTGCTTCTTTATTAGACGTTACGTATACGACGGGGTCAGCAGCTCGAAAGACATTGGAGAGACAAAAAACCTTGATTATCAGGTGCCTCACGAATTGAATAACAACCAAATGAAACGACGTAGTAAGTGTCATCTTTCCATTATTTTACGCGACAAGAACCGTTTCTTGACATTATTTTGCCTTGAGGTAAAAGTGCTTACTTTACGACAACTGACGATGTTCGGCTAAGTGGTTAGACACCGGCGAAGCTTTACGATACTTCCCGAAGCCAGAGTTGCACGAAAAGAAGGACATACTGACTATTTGGTGGTCTGCAACTGGTATCATCCATTATAGTTTCATGAATGCAAGCGAAACAATTCGGTAGAGAAGTACTGTCAACAAATAGATGAAATGTATCAGAAACCTCGACAACACCACCCAGCATTAGTCAACAGAAAAGGCCCAATTCTACTCCACGACAATACTCGACACCGCGTTGATAAACCGTTCATAAAGAAATTAAACGAATTGGCCTACGAAACACTGCCTGATCCGCCATACTCTGCAGACCTCTCACCTTCCGACTATTACTTTTCAAAGCAGCTCAACAAATTTTGCTTAAGAAAAAATTCAAAAACTTAAGCGATATCAAAAACGCTTGTAGTGACTTTATCGCCACCAGCGCATAAGATGCTTACGTTACTGGCATAAATACACTTGTTTCCCTTTGGCAAAAGTGTGTTCATTCGGGTGGTGCTTAATTCGATTAACAATTTTTTTGTCTGAGACAAGGTATGTTCATTAGAACTTAAAAGTTGAAAACCGCAAGAACTTTCTAATCAATCTCATATTTACGTATCAATTATTAGTGCACGTTATGCCGATAAGAGTGAACTCGATTTTACATCTACTTCTAAATACACGACCATAATGATCTTTTAGGTAGGATTGTGAGGTAGAAATTTGGACAATGCCCTGGTAGATATGGTAGGAGTGCTCGCTAATTTCATTACCTTTTATCTGGTTTGCGGCACTGATATACCGATGACCTCAGTGATTAGTCAGAGAAAATCGGGTAGGGCTCTGAAAATGTTAAATTAAATTTGAGATCTTTCACGTTTTCTAATGAATGCAACTTTGTTGAATTGATTCTGAATTATCCATCAATCCGGATCCAATACTGACTCTTAGAGTGTTAATAACTCTGTTTATTGTACCCCATAGACAGTTTCTCGCATATTGTACCTAGACTATATCTTTTGTTGTTTTATCAATCTCTCTAGTTGACATTCTACTGAGACAGGTCTATCTCATATATTTGAGTTGCAACTATTCATTTTGCTTGTGGTTTATATAGTTCATTTAAGTATGTAATCAGGAAGTCAGCAGCAGAGCAAGAGTTGATCCGGAAATAAACCAATGTTTTGGATAAATCGGAAGCAATACTGAGCTATAGTTCGGACGATACTGTCATTATCTAACGTACCCCGTGGACCTTAATAGTTATCAAGTATTCCAGTTGATGTTTCATACTAAGAACAGTCTTATTCACTCATTAAATCTTGAGGAACTGCCAGAATACTTCAGAAGTAAAATCTGGCTTACTATCACGGCTCAATGTTTCTGGAATAATATATGTGTGAAATGCTTTCCGACAAGCATAAATTAATATTATAGCGATGGAACAGATTTAGATAACACAAAATAATACGTCAAGTCTCTAGCATAGACAAGGCATTCACTGTATTTGATTAGTACCTTCTAGGAAAGGCCCATCTATGGTTTAATGCATGTTGTTTCCGTGCTCGACTATGGGCGATACTCGTGAGTACGAGGTAAATACTTCTGAAGTCTTGTATGGATTAATTTATAATGTGTCAATATACTTACCAGGCCCTCCTATAGTAAGTGTAAATTTGTGGTACGACTACTATGAGAATTTTTGTCACTGCGATACTTATGTTGTTAAACCCCTGTTGGTACTGAGGAGTCTCATATTGCTTGCTGATTTTGTTAGAGAACGTTTGGCATCCTTTTTGTAAATTATTCATCAGAGTTGTGTAATGCTAATAATTCTTGTTTGCTGCAGGTATGTGATTGTGTCGTTGTCTCTTTAATCTGTTATTCGTGATAGCTTGCTAATTCAACTCTTGTATCTATTTTGTCTGATCGATGGATGTTTTTGCATGAAAGATGCGGAAGAATGGAAACGTAAATGCATCTGCTGTGAAAACTGACTTGCGAGAGATTGAGCCAAAATCTTTGTTTAGTTTTCCCGGACAGTGTCAGTTGTGATAATATATGTAAAGTGTGTCTTTTTTAGCTTACGATGCGTAATATACGCATCTTCTTAATGACCTTGTCGCACAAATACTCTCATTAAAAACCAGTAGCCTGTATCACGGTTAATTTAGGGCACGCAAAATTAATTTATGTCATTCGTCTAATACACAGACATATGCTGCTGCTTCGTCTTCAATTAGTGCGGATCGACGGGCTGCAACAGTGCTAACTCTGTTGACTATAAATACAATGTGCAGGCATCTGGGCAAAATATTGGTGTTTTTCAGTTCAGATATGTACAGTGAATTTGAAATAGAAAAGAACAATGACTTCTTATTTTAGTGTGGAGCAAGCAAGTTATGTTTTAAATCCCAAATCTAAAATGCGTAGCTTGTAACGGAAATGCATTATCTAAATTTATTTCACATTGAAATTTGAACTTTGTTTGACAATAATTTCAATATGGAGCATTGCAAGTCTTCGGAATTCTGATAACATTGTTTAAAGCAATATTGCTTAAAATTTCAAGTGCATGTGTTCATTCACCGTAGAGCGTGTTACATTATTTTTTCCGTATTCACACGACATAAATTTTACTGAATATTATGTGACTTCGTTTGAATAAAATCACAAGTTATTTTAAATTAAATGTTTTGTATATTTCTAGATTTTCGATCGTTACTTTCTTAAAATTGTATATTCTCTATTATATATGAAGGGAAATTACTTTAATGCATAAGTAATTAACTTGAAAAATATGAAATAAGTTAAAGAATGAAAGCAATAATACGCACGGTTGTCTTTACTTACTGGATGACGGCAGGGAGCGTTTAAAATAAAATTAACAGACCGCCCGGTCGTAAAATATGCATAAATATTATATTTTAATTCATGGAAATTATGTTTTTATTATTCCAAACCCCATTCTCTTTTGATTATTATTTATATATTGATACAATAGTGTGTGTTATTTTGCGTGTGACGCTTACATTTTTTTCTTCGATGAAAGTGCCGTGTAATAAATAATTTTACAAAAACTTCTTCATAAGTGATTATAGCTGATGCCCCCGAGTTATATATATATATATATATATATATATATATATATATATATATATATATATATATATATATATATATATATATACATATACAGTAGCATCCAATGTTAAGGAACGATCGATCATTTTTTTAATGGATTCTAACTTTATCTATGAAAAAGAAAAATAATTTTTGGTGAATTTTCCAATGTTTAATAATGGTAGTTAAAGACAATATATTTTTTTAATTTTTTATTTTAATACATATTAGTTTTTTTTACATATAAATAAATTTAATTAAATTACAGGCGTCCAAAAGTTAAGGAACGAGGGAAATTCATTATGAAAAAATGAACCCTTTCAGTATTTAGTGAAAAGCCCCTTGTTTTCAATCACACTATGACATCTTTTGCTGCAAGACAGAACCAATCGTTCACATGTTATAGGTGAAATATTATTCCAGGATGTTTTTATACATTCCCATAAATCATCAAGATTTTTGAGGGGGGGGTTCTGTGATCTTATCACCAATAATTTTCCAAACATTTTCAATTGGATTCAGGTCTGGGCTCTGAGCTGGCCAATCCATAACGCAAATATTGGATCTTTTTAGTTCTTCTAAAACTATTTTTGCTTCATGGCACGGTGCGTTGTCTTGTATAAAGATATCAGAATTAGAAAGATTAGGTACCACATGTTCTCTAATCAATTCTCTGTACATTAGCGCATTAACTTTTCCATGAATTCTCACACGGGGGCCAGTTCCTTTTGAAGATATCATGCCCCATACCATTATACTGCCGCCTCCAAATTTTACTGTACTTTTAACGCACTTAGGGGACAGTCTTTCTCCATTTTTTCTTCTGACATGTGGTCTTTTGTCTGATCCGAAAAGATTAAATTGAGATTCATCAGTACAATGAACTTTTTCCCATTTTTTTCTTTCCAAAACAATTGTTTTTCGGCGAATAACAATCTGGCCCTTTTATCCTTAATAGAAATTAAAGGCTTTGAGCATGGACTTCTTTAAAATAATCCAACTTCGTTTAATCAAAACGCGGATTCCATGAACAAACCTTCTTTCTTAGAACTGCACGCCTGTGGAACTCAGTTCCGTCTGCCTTCTTCCCACCGGACTACAACTTGGATGTCTTCAAGTCCAACGTTAACAAATTCCTAATGAACCGCCCCCTTAAGTAAACACTTCATCAAATATCCACACTAACGTAATGTACTTGCAATAACCCTTATCCCTGAGTGGCTTCCAGGCCTTGATAAGTGGTGATCACTGTGTAAAAAAAAAAATCTTCGTGAGATCATTTCTCGGGAAATACTGTGTCCAGTTTCGGATGTAAAATCCCGGGATATCGAAGCCGCAGTTTTAAAGCGATCAGAACGAGATGATCGGGTGATTTTTCTATCCTCCCTTTTAGTTGTTACTCGGGGTCGGCCCGATTTTTTTCTTTTCATTCAATGGTAAACCTTTTTTTCTATTTTCAATAATCCGAAAAACAACGCTTTTAGACCTTTTAAATATTTTAGCAATCCCCCCTATGGACTTTATTCATCATAATGGTCACAAAAAAGTTGTTTTTCTTGTACAGATATCATTTTTCGAATATTCGGAGTCGACATTTTGTTGTTGTTAATAAAATTGTCAACGTTTGTATTAATTTTCTGCGTTCCTAAACTTTTGGACGCCTGTAGTTTAATTAAATTTATTTACATCTTATACATGGCTACTCCCTTATTTAAATATATATATATATATATATATTTGAAATTACAACTTAATAATACAAAAGAATCGATAGAAGATTGATTCTTTAATAATATATACGGCCGCTGCAGGAATCAAAACATCAAATCCAAGCATATTTTACGACTGGTCTACATGGGGAACCCTGCTATCTTAGATAAATATTTTTGCAGTTTTAACGGAAGAGCTACAGTAATATCAGTAATTCAGTAATACTTATTTAAGCTAACCTTCCATGGGATGGCAGCATCAATATATTACATATGAAAGAATCCGCTGTGGAATTTCCACAGCTCCCGCTACTTTTTTTATAATAATTGTTTTAAAAGTTATAAAAATATGACTTGAATACAATCCGCTAGAATCGATACAAAAACATTAGCTCTTCAGCCGTAGTCGTTATCTCTATTTCAATCTATCAACGGACGGTTACGATTTAGAACTATGAATGTTTCATTTGCGCATTGCAAATAGAAAATATTAGAAGTACTGTAGTTTATCCGACTTACTCTGCCAAAATAAACTTGAATGTTGTTTTAAATTTTGCCATATTTTTTGCTGGCCGAATACAAAATCAAGTTCTTTATTTTTAGCACCCCGATATATCAAATTTCAACCCTGCAGACAAAATATTCAGACATGAAGTTTGGTGGAGACTTTGCAAACACTCATTGACAAGGCCCCCCACACACATGTATCTATCTATATCTATATATATATATATATATATATATATATATATATATATATATATATATATGTATATATAGATATATATATATATATATATATATATATATATATATATATATATATATATATATAGATATAGATATAGATATAGATATGTGTGGGGGCGCTTTTCTTCTTAAACCTACGCAATTATGTAAAATTTAGAAACTATACATAAATAAAATTCAGAATAATAGTAAACTAAAACCAATCATTAAATTAAAAACAACACATGAAATATAACTTAGTAATTACTTAACGCTTGTTTTGCAAAGGAAGTTTCGTATTAACAAAGCTTCATGTAAACGCATTTTTCTCGCTGAGTATATTAAGAAATTTATTTTAAGAATGTTTCAATAGAAAATGAAGCCATTTCTTATCAGTATCAGAACGAGAAAAAACTCAGTTTTGAATATATATATATATATATATATATATATATATATATATATATATATATATATAAGAAATAAAAATTACAATAAGTTTACCAAGGTAATCAAAATGGTAAACTTAAAATATATTATAAATATTAAAGTGGTGATTACAAATAAAGTAATCTTAACCAGATATAAAAGCTCAATAAAACCGAAAAGGAAATAGAGCTTATAATATGAACAAATGATTAATAAAACATGTCATAAACATCTTGAAAAAGAGTTAAAAACATATTTAATTTTAAAAATGCAGCACAAGATAAGGGGATAGTCCTTAATCCACGGAGTGTCGAAGAAATACTCTCCTTCTCATCAGAGGGCAGAAATTAGCAAAATGCGGGATCGGATTTTGCATGTAAAAGTATTTCATGAAATCGCAAGTAAGTCACAGATCTTACTTGGTTAAAAAAAAAGGGTGAGGTAAGGGGAATAGGAGGTAAAAGAAAAATAATAAAAAGATTTCATATGAATGGATAGTCCGGTGAAGGGTAAAAAATCCAAGAGTGGTAAAATCCAAACACGGTCGAATTAAAAAAAACTTCCAATCCAACAGGTATGTTCCAAAGAAATCGCAAACTGGAATATGGTCAAATATGATCCAAAAGGCAGAATTCCTTGGAAAAAAATCACAAATGGAATGAGTTCAAAATCATTAAAAGAAAAGTCCAAATGTGCACAGAAAAAGCACTGGAGAGAATATTTATAACACGTCTGCCAACGCCTGAAGAATCAAGTAAATTAAGCTTAAAAAAAAAAAAAAAAAAAACGGAAAAACGGTGAAAGTTTAAGTTTGAAAAAACGAGGTCAACATGACCCAGACAAAAAGCGCGAAAGTTAGCGTTAATAATTAGGTCAACTTAAATACGCACGTGAAAGTCCCAGAAGGAAATTAAGAAACACGAGTCAGTGAAACAGGTAAATGGCTAAGTTTATGAAATGGAGCGTCCATTATATAAAGAAGAGTAAAAAAAGTGAATAAGTAAATAAAAATAAAACAAACAAAAATAAAAAATAAATAAATAAAAATGAAAATAAATAAATTAAAAATTGAAAATTAAAAATTAAAAAGGATTATCCACTTATCTTGTGCTTCCTTTTTAAAATTAAATATGTGTTTAACTCTTTTTCAAGAATGTTTTAACATGTTTTATTAATCATTTATTCATATATATATATATATATATATATATATATATACATATATATATATATGAGCATATATATATAATTTTAATGATTTATTTCGTTCCCAATGAATCCCACGCTAGACGTAGCATCCCCATTATGTTACCTAGCATATTCTCTATTCTTCTGATGAGAAGCATTATGCTTCGAAATACCTTGGAATAAAGACTCCCCTCTATTCCCCAACTAAATATGTATACCCTTATTAAATAAATGAGCCATTCTATATTTACCAATATACAGTTTTTTGTGACTTCATTTTCCATTCCTGTTGTTTCTTATATAAGCCCCAATGAAACTTGTTGAACTTTATATTTATATTTTTAAGTCTCCTCTTATTCTAACTCACTCAGCTATATATATATATATATATATATATATATATATATATATATATATATATATATATATTGCCGTGTTCTAGACTAGGTTCAGCTTAAATTCTACGCAATTACGCAGTGTGTAGAATCTTAGCGTAAATAGAATTCCGCATAATAATGAAATAAAGTCAATCATCTTACCAGAAACCATAAATGAATTAATCAAACTTAGTTTTTTAAGTAATAGGCAAATTAATTTATGAACATGTAATCGTTGGCATATTCATGACTAATCATATTAAGAGGTTGTTTTCTAAATCAAATGCCAGAGAAATATAAAGAAGTTCACTGAAAGGGCCGATCCAAATTTTAAAAAATATATCTCTTAGCTGGAGTCTATTAAATAGTCAGTTAATTCCTCGCACACAGTAGTATACCAAATCATTAGTCAAAGCTAAAAGATAAGAAAGTTGCAAAATAATGTGACTCTGTATAGTCTGGCCTCACGTGCGTGGCATGTAGTCTGACTGGTTTTTCCGTCATGAAGTGTTTTAAGACATGTATTAACGTACTGCTCTGGAAAATGACCAAGGAGGTGGTCGGTATTTTTACACTGCTTTTAAGACCGCTGTGCTGTGTCCGACATGCTCTGACACTGCGAAGTGAGAAAAGGACGCATATAAAACGAAAAGGTCTTTTTTTTTAATCCAAGAAAATATGCACATTATTATTTTGAAATAACACTTAAAACTAAATGTGAAAACTAGGTTGAGGCCAACATCGTTTAACTCGTTCATATCGATTTCCTTTTAATGTTATTTAAATAATATATGTCAGATAGAAAAATCAATGCAGAAAAAGTGAATTTACTTATTTAAAAAAAAAAATTGCCCTACGAAACAGGAACGTATTTATGAAATTTAATGTGAAAAACATAACTTCTTTATATATATTTGGTATGACATTTGCTTATTTTATTAAAGATATGATTTTTAATGTGCGACTCGAAAAGGCGACACATTAAGGAGAGAAACGTCTCTTCTGTCTGCCGGTTTGATCGAAAATAAATACTTTTTATTTACATAGTGATCACCACTTATCAAGGCCCGGAAGCCACTCAGGGATAAGGGTTATTGCAAGTACATTACGTCAGTGTGGAGATTTGATGAAGTGTTTACTTAAGGGGGCGGTTCATTAGGAATTTGTTAACATTGGACTTGTACACATCCAAGTTGTAGTCCGGTGGGAAGCAGTAAGACGGAACAGATTTCCACAGGCGTGCAGTTCTAAGAAAGAAGCTTTCTTCATGGAATACGCGTTTTGATTTAAGCACAGATATAGAGTGGGGAAAATTTTTCACATTGGATTCAGCTAGACGGGTGTTTTTCGTGAAAGATTGGCGAGGGTGGACCAGAGATTTGAGTTCAGACGAGCACCTGCCATGGAAATAACAGTAAAACAAGGATAGGCTCGCAACGTCTCTTCTGTGGGAGAGAGGTTGCAGGGTAGAGAAAAGGGCATTCCCCACTAAGCCACAAAGTCTATTTTGTACTCTGTCAAGGCAGGATAGGCTGTTTTTAGCAGCTCCTGCCCAGATATGGCAACAGTATTCCATCCTTGGACGTAGTTGGCTTTTATATAGATAGAGAATTGCATCAGTAGTGAGATATCTTCTGGAGCGGTAGAAGGATCCCACCAACTTTTCAGCGGCCTTGGCAACAGACTTGATGTACGTGTTCCATTTCAGATCAGGAGTAAAAGTCAAACCCAGAAGCTTGTAAAAACACGGGGCCTAACCCAGACGAGAGCCATCCATCAAAATGATGCCAGATGGGGATCAGAGCGTTGATGATGTAAGGATAGGAGTTTGGTTTTGGATGCATTAAAGGTAACCAGACACATCTTCCCCCACTGAACCACGCGCTCGAGATCAGAGGAGAGAGAATCAGAGAACTTTGTCATTTACAGCCTTTGATGTGTTGCCGTAGATGGTCGTGTCATCAGCATAGATGTAAACGAATGATTTAAGTATGTGTTTAGGGAGGTCATTTATGTAGATCAGGAAGAGAGTTGGGCCCAGGTTTGACCCCTGAGGGACTCCAGCATTTATATTGCAGGCCTCCGATTTTTGTTCATCTACCACTACTCTTATGAGCCTATCGGAGAGAAATGATTTAATGATTGAGAAAGCATTTCCAGTTATACCGTAGCTGGAAATCTTGTGAAGTAGACCCTTATGCCATACATTGTCGAAGGCCTTTGATATGTCAAGAGCAATTGCCCTAGAAAGGAAGCCTTTGTCAAGAGATTCACTTATCTTGTGGAATATAACTGTCAGCACATCTGCAGTAGATCTTGCAGAGCGGAAACCATATTGTGTGTCACTAAGAAGGTTATTACTGCTGAGGTTGTTGACTATTTCTCTATTTAATATGGATTCCAGCAACTTACTCATAACACACAGGAGACTTATTGGTCTGTACTGAGAGGGAGATGACTTATCACCTGAATTCTTAAATACAGGGCAAACTGATGAGGTCTTCCAGGGAGTCGGAAAGCACTTCTCCTTAAGGCACCGCTTAAATAGTTCTGGTTGAAACTTTTTTTAACACTATAATTGGGATGCCATCAGGGCCAGTTGCTTTACTGGAATCTAGGTTCTTGATTAGATTGGCGACCTTATGCACGGATATTTGTATGTTACCTAGCTTGTTCTGTGTTATAGCAGGAAATATGGGGAGCTGATGGCCTTCGTCGCATACGGTAGAATTAGCTGCAAAAGTTCTTAGCAAATAGTTTGGCCTTGGCTGACGCTGATGAGATGACCTCTGGTCCATTGATAATGGTTGGGATAGATCGCACACTTCTGTTCAGAATCCTATTTGTTATTTGCCAAAACTGGTGGGAACCAAGCCGCTGATCAGCTACCTTGGATTTAACAGACTGGGCATATAGCTCTCTTGCATTTTTTATTACTCTTTTACAGTGGTTGTTGGCAGTCCTGAAAGCAGCTTTAGTCTCGGTGCATCTATTACGTTGGCAGCTATGGAAAAAGTGATTTCTGTGCGCGATAGCAGCAGCATATTCTGGGGAGAACCATGGCTGGCTGTTAGGTTTTTGTTGGAATTTTTTAGATGGTATGAATTGGTCTATGCCTACAATTAACCATTCGGTCAGATCTGATACTATAGAGGACACTTCCTTTTTAAACATGGAGTGCAGAGGTAAATCAGATATGAATGTACGGAAGCTATCCCAGTCAGCCATAGAGTATCGGTATACAGTACGGTGGAGGGGTACGTCTGGGGGCTTCTTACATTTCGTTTTTATGTTAACTGATACGACGGAATGGTCGGAGGATCCTAGAGAAGAATGAACGGAACATGAACATAGCTCAGGGGAAGTTGAGAGAAAAAGGTCTAGGAGGCTTGCATATTGACCGGGTGTATCGGGCACACGGGTGGGTTCGCGAACAATCTGAGTGAGGCCATAAGCAATGGCAAAATCATGACAAAATCTCCCCTCATCATCTGTCTTATTTGAATGGGTCAGCCATTCCACGTTATGGACGTTGAAGTCACCACAGATGTGGATGTTAGCCGAGGGATGTGAAGACAGTATGTGGTTTATTTTCTCAGATATACTCTTAAAGATAGTAACTCCGCTGTTGTGGGGCCTATAGAGGGCAAATATAAATGCAGTGGTGTTAGCAAGTACAACCCTGAAGCACATATAGGGTAAAGTAGGATCTTCTCTAGATATATCCCTGCCACACGGGAAGCCATCCTTAATGTAGGCACATATTCCATGCCCATGGCGATCTTGGGTGTCAGATTTAGCTGTTAAATTAGAGCATCCGTTAATTATGAACTCATCTAGGAAAGTGGTTACAGATTAACAAATACACGTACTGAACTAAATCCTATGATAACCGTGTTATATACTTTAATATAATCAACTCTATAACGAACGCTTATACACTATTAAATATACATACAAGTCTCAATTAATATTACTATAATTTTCTGGAATAATCGAATAATTGACACAGTAAAATAGTCTTCATTTTTTATCAGACTTGGATTGTTTAGAATTGCGTAAACTTTCTGGAGGAATGTTCCTACATACGTACATATGTTGTGCAAATATATATATGCATCTTACAACATGTGAAAACCCGTTGAATATCTTGCCTTTATTAACCGTCAACCAAGGTGATCACAAAGTTTCGGTAGCCCATGGCGGTACTGCCACTCCCAATGCTACAAAAAAGCTTCTGCCACTGGGCAGATATTAAAAAAGAAAGCAAAAATACAAATAAAGACAGAGATCAATAAACAGAACACTATAAAATCCAAGTTGATTCATATGGCGCTATGTTTTTTAGCCTGTCAGAAGCAACTTTCAGATTGCTACTCGTGATTTTTGTAAGAAACGAAATGAGTTAGTGTCCTAGAAATCCAGAAAAAAATCAACCTCAATAAGAATTAAATGGTGTCTCTATCCTTATTCACGTAGTCGATACGCAGAGATCATTATCGAGCTCTCTCTTAGTTTTTCACGAGGAAAACACACTTTTTACAAACAGACTATGCTACAATGTCTGACTGCATTTTTGTTTGAATTATGTGAACTAAATAATCAAATGAAGATGTCTTGAAAGAAACAAAAGTTTTACAATCATTAGCTACATTCAGCAGCTTTATTTTAGAAGTAGTTTTCGTCCTCATATGGCATTCTGTATAAAAAGTATGTACATAATGTACTGGTATATATATATATATATATATATATATATATATATATATATATATATATATATATATATATATTTGCATAGGTATGTGTACCCACATATATACATATATATATGTATATATATATATATATATATATATATATATATATATATATATATATACATTCATATGTGTATAGATACATATTTCTATTTAAACAAGTAATGGAGTAAAAAACAAAAAAAAATAAATGCAATTTTTTTTCAATAAATAAACATATTTATTAAAATTAAATTCTATACTTCGATTCATTATAGAATCTTCATAAGTAAATACTAGTTTTTCTTTTTCCCCGTTTTTACGTATTATGAGAGTTATGCTTGGCACGCGTTTCTTCAGATGTTTATGAAGAGTAATGTTAAAATGTCCGATAAATTAGAAAATGCCGGTCGAGCGTATATTTATTTAGGAATAAAAAGTCTACTGTTTATAAACAGGTTTTTAATCGTAATAAAGAAATATGTTTATTTATTGGAAAATACTCTGCACTCGTTCCGAGCTTTAAAAATTTTAATTTCAAAATTTCCATTCCATATCATTAGTGTCTTTAAAGAGTCGGCTTTTAGTTGAAAACGGTGTATATATTTCGCTGTGATGCTTGTACAATTGCGATATTGGAGTGGCGTTCCCGTTTCGCACGTCAGGTAAACCTTTTAATCTTTGACGTCCACATGCAAAGTCGAAACGTATTCAACATTTTGTTCTTGAACATTGATATGCAGATGGTGCTGACTTTGTTTTACACATGATTATGGACATGTTGTCAGAGGTTTGTAAAGCTTTTCTATTGACCATCGGCCTAAAGAAAACATACATGTATTGTCGTTCTATAGGAATGAAATGCCTCTTGGTTAATGGTAAGAAGTTAAATGTCACGGATAATTTTGTATATCTGGGTAGTACGCTGAGTAAGGAATGTACGCTTGATGCTGAGATAAATCACAGGATAACCAAAGCCAGTTCTGCTTTTGGCAAACTGGAGAAACGAAAAGCTAAGTGTTTAAAAGCATGAGTTATCACTACACTGCTATATGGTTCAGAGACTTAGACAACATGTATAAGGCATATCTAGTCGTTTGCAAGTTTTCACCAATGTTGGATTCGGAAAAATACTTAATATACACTGTAAGACTCTAACGTCTTACATGGGAGTTCTTAAATGATGAAATAGGACTAGTATTGAAATGAAAATCATTCAAAACCAGATGCGCTGGACTAGACACCTGGTTAGGATAGAGGGCAAACGACTTCCTAAACAGTTATTTTATGGCGAGATATATAGACCATAACATGAAATAAGAAAAAGCTTAAGATTCTCTGAAAAACAAATTGAAAACACTTGGAATGGGTGTACAAAACTGGGGAGCCCATACGAGAGATCGATCACTATGGAGAAAAAACATCAGAGAAAGTTGTAAGATTTTTGAAGAGTCGCATATAAGTCTTGCCGCTGTTTTAAGAGAGCAGGATCGAAATATAATGTCAGAAATTAAAACAGAGACTGAAGTGCAATGTATGTAGTGGATACTTATTGTCAAGGGCTGGTCTTGTAAATCATCTGAAATCACACAATCCAAGACAGGAACGATAGTCTTATGATAAGGCTTGTGCAGCACATTCGGCATCGCTCAGTTGTCACATGTGTGGCTTAATCTGCAAATCTAAAGATGGTGTGACACAATATTATCATGCGATGACCTTTACAAAAAGAAAAGTATTGTATGCCAATTATGTGTACGTTCATGCAAGACTAGAGTTTGAATAAAAAACATCTGCATGCAAACAGACGTACAACACTTTACGGAAGAGATGGCAAACTTCTGTCAAGATATAGCAATCATCATATATGTTATAGAGCGTGTACAGACGGTACTGTAGATAACAGCATGAAGATGGGAAATGAAAATAAAAATCTTGGTAATTTTAGGCTTCTTTTATTTCGGAATCAATATGTGAACTTGTTTCATTTTAGTTTAGTTTTTCTTACAAGATCTTTTCTCAAATGGATTGCTTAGCAACACAGTTTGTTTTCCAAAAGTTACAAGTCAATGGGGAAAAACGTCTTTTAAAAAAATAGGTAAGCCATCATTTCCTAGTGAAATTCTTATTTTTCATTAAACGACCTTTGATAACGGCGTTTCTTAACTTTTTCTTTGCTCACGAAATATAAAACATATGATCGTATTAAAATAGATTTTATTATATTGGTATTCCATAAAATGAATCCGATTAAGCTAAAGTAAATATTGAATATGTAAGAACACCAAATGGCATAAAGTCCATACATTTTAGTGTACTAGGATGAAATGCTTAAAAGTATGTGTAGTTTACGAACGTGACTCATAGAAGCTCAACATTTGCTGATAATCGCACGTGTTTTTTAAATTATTTTTTATTTTATTTATGTCAGTTTACTTACATACCCCACGATCAGGCAACTTTTATCGAATTGAAATATCAGTAACTATGGTTAATATAGTTTTAGAATACATCAGGCTTTAAGTGTCAATTTTTCATCCAAGTATAGCAATTTGTGATATTTTCTTATTTAATGAACATCATTTACATAGACCCCATATCGTTTTATCATATTTGGGCAGAGAAGATCGTTGATTTAAACTTAGCCGAATGAAAAGTATATGTACAACTCGAGATGTAGTATAAGCACAGCGACGACATTAGATAAAATTAAAATAGTATTTCCTTAATCGTGCGATTCTTTATTAAAAAGAGAGTGGAGTGTTATAATATATTAGACGTAAAGAAATCTATTATTTCTTAATGTATATGTTTTATTTATGAAACTGTTAGCTACGTACACGCATTTCGCCGTATATAATGATATAACTTATAAAAGCGAGCAAAATAGCAGAAAATTTCAGCTGGAGGGTCATTGCGTAATTAATGAATCTTGCTTTCCGAGCTGTTGGAAAACTGCTTCTGTAGTACCAGTATTCAAGAATTCTGGCGAAAGAACTGACCCATTAAATTATCGCCCTATTAGCCTCCTCCCACTTTTTGCCAAAATATTTGAGACCTTAATTAACCATGCTCTAGTCCAGCACCTTACAGATGCTAAACTTCTGACCGACCGTCAATATGGATTTAGACAAGTCCGTTCCACGGCAGACATCCTCACTGTAATCTCTGAACGCATATACCATTCACTGGACAAAGCGGAAGAGGGAAGAGCGGTAGCTCTAGATATATCTAAGGCTTTTGACAGGGTATGGCATGAGGGTCTCCTCAGGAAGATTAGATCTTACGGTATCACTGGTAGAATACTTAACGTAATTTAATCCTTCTTAGATAAGAGAAAAATCCAGGTTGTCCTCGACGGTCGTACATCTAAACAATATGATATAAATGCGGGAGTGCCCCAGGGATCCATCCTGGGACCTCTGCTGTTCCTGATATTCATAAATGACCTCCCCGACAAGATTGCCTCTGAGATGGGGATATATGCTGATGACACCACACTCTATAGCAGGCACGACAGGAAAACAAACGAACATATATCTAAAGTAATGGCAGAAACACTAGAGGATGACCTCCAATCAGTAGTGGAATGGGGGCAAAAATGGATGGTAACGTTCAATGCCACCAAGACAAAACTGGTTTCATTCAATAATTACAAGAAACCTTCTCTACCACCTATAGCAATGGCCAACGACTCTTTATCTGAGAGTACGTCTCTCAAGCTCCTTGGCCTAACGTTCACTGGAAACATGAGTTGGAACAGTTACATCGAGGGCATTGCCAGGGCCGCTGCAAGGAAGGTGGGCTCTCTCTACCGTGCTAGAAAACTTTTAACACCCGAAAGTATCCTGTACCTCTATAAGGCCACTATTCGCCTATGTATGGAGTATTGCTGTCATATTTGGGCCGGTGCATCGGCTACTAGTCTCTCGCTCCTTGACAGGGTTCAAAAGAGAGTCGCAAATCTGATAGGCCCTAAACTGGCATCAAAACTTCAGCCTCTGTCCCATCGTCGAAACGTTGCATCCCTCTGCCTGTTCTACAAGTACTATAATGGTGAATGCTCTGAAGAACTGCAAGCACTTGTGCCCCCATGACGTGAACACCCTCGACAGACCCGACAAGCTGCAAAATCCCACCCTGCACTGTAGAGATTCCTAGATGTAAAAGATCCTTCTACTCCAGTAGTTTCTTCCCCAGAACTGCTAGACTTTGGAATTCCATTCCGGGTCACTGCTTCCCCAACTGTACTGACATGCATAAGTTCAAGTGCAACGTGAACCAACATCTCGCTGCCCTAATCCCTACATAGTACCCCAGTAGATGTTTCCCCTGATAGTAGCCCCTACACCAAAGTGGCAATGTGCCTTGTTTGGGGTGAAAATGTAATAAAAAAAAGGATCTGTACCGTACCTTAAACGCTATGGTTTCATGTTCGAGCCCCACAATGGCCAGCAACATATGGACATAAAATTGCCTTAGCGTATAAAAAGCATCCATCCTACACTGATGATTACGCAAGCGGAAAACACAAGTATTTCTAGGTATACAATTATATCTATTATTTAATTATGATTATCACACCCATTTAAGAATACTGGGAGATTGGAACTCTCTGGGAAGAATGAGTTAAAAAGCAGTTGTGCAATATTTACGATTTCCTGTCGTTTGAACTCTATGGATTGTCTAATGTATATATCCGAATTTCAACGTTTATTAGTTATTAATCCTTTTTAATTATGTGGCAACTATTCGGTGGCCCTGAGGTAGGAGCTTAGCAAATGGGATCAGAGGTTCGAATTTCTCGACCAGCAATAATTGTAATCCTGTGCTGATGGTCGCGTAAGTATAAGACCGTAGTGCATATAGGTATAAATGAATAATTCTAAATAAATTATAATATTAATATATATACATATATATATATATATACACCCATATATATATATATATATATATATATATATATATATATATATATATATATATATATATATATATACATAAATATATAATTAGTTCTACGGCAAAACATCACTAGAGACATGCCATTAACAAACTGGAGTCGTAGACTCGAGTTTCACCCTATAGTGAATAAAACGCGGAATATTCAGTGTAGCTTAATCGCCATATATATTTTATAACTTACTAACTAGCTCTACCTACGTATTGAGCACTTTTGAAGTAAATACTTTAAGTTTACGCATAAATCTATACTTTCGTATATTAATTTTATGTAAGTATATGAAGCAGTTATATATATTTTTATAGGGAGGTCACCACTTATCAAGGCCCGAAGGCACTCAGGGATGTTATATAAACATATATATATATATATATATATAAATATATATATATATATATATATATATATATATATATATATATATATTCTAGCGTTGCTATTTGTTTCATTTTTAAAGTTAACTTGCTTTTTAATATTTTTTAGCGATAATTAAATTCGGTATACAGAGCCTTATCCGAGGTAATCAGGGAAGCCAATTACTTTCCCTAGATCCAAATGGCCGCCCATAGTTTAGACATAAAAAACTATACTCTTGCTTAATTTATCGAATTAATTTCTAAAAAAAATTAGCTATGCACACGTATTTCGTCGAATATAAAATCATAACTGAAAAAAACACATCAAAATAGCAGCAAATTCGGTTGGGGATTCATATATATATGTGTGTGTGTGTGCGCACGCGCGTGGATGACGTATTGATGCATCCTTGTTGGACTAAAATATCCAAGCTTTCTTTTCTGAAACATGTCAATTTTAAATAAATAAGTTTTTTTTTATGAATCATAAAATGTTTAACTCATTCTATTTATTTTGACCAGCTTTCCTCTTTTGATCTAAAAAAAAAAGCACCATGAAACCTATTGTTTCTGAGGAGAGCATAATATGTTTCTGCTGAGTTCTCGTTGTTCGTGCGCCATTGAACGAAATATTTGTACGACCATAAAAAATATTACGAAAGAAAAAATATGTTTTATATTCAGCTATTGGTGCCGTATATGCTGTGTAAGTGTTAAAACTGTTTCATTGAGCTTAATTGATTGTGACAATTTATTAGTATATATTTTAAAATTAATATATATATATATATATAAAACTATGTATATATATATATATATATATAGAGAGAGAGAGAGAGAGAGAGAAATATGTATATATATATATATGTATATACACGCAGAGTAAAACAGACACGTATATATGCATATATAGAAAGAGAGAGAGAGAAAGGGAGAGAGAGAGAGAGATAGCGAAAGAGATAGTCAGTATTTTATTAACTAGTAAAAACAGTCTTTTGTCTATTAATTCGATTTTCTATCCTACGTATCCAAGATCCGAATAACAATTTCATTTTCACTGTTGGCAGGAACTGGCTGGTATAATCACGATATCACCATACTTATCGGAAGCCTAGGTACTTTTCAATATTTCTTCCGAGTTTATCCTCAGGAATGGATTAATCTTACCGGTTTATATATATATATATATATATATATATATATATATATATATATATATATATATATATATATATATATATGAGACTACTTGATTTACTCACATAAAATTAATATACGAAAGTATAGATTTATGTGTAACCTTCAAGTATTTACTTCAAAAGTGCTCAATACGTAGGTACAGCTAGTTAGTAATTTATAAAATATATATGGTGATTAAGCTACACTGAATATTCGGCGTTTCATCCACTATAGGATTCGTCAGCCTTATGCGCGAATCCTGTGGTTGTTTCTCGTTTTTATATATGTTGAGGATTTTAGTTAGCCAATCAGCTTTCTAGTATCCACCGTGCCCCTTCCTATCAGCCAATGAGCATGGATTTTATCGAACAAAGGATCTGTTTTAGAACTACGTTAGTGGTTTAAGGCAGACGATTTTCCTCATTTCTGCTCTTTTTTTATATATAAATATACATATGTGTACACACATACATGCACACACACACATATATATATATATGTGTGTGTGTGTGTGTGTGTGTGTGTGTGTGTGTGTGGTCGTTTATGTATATTCATGTTTATTTAATTTATTTATTTGTTTGTTTTCTATTGTTTTTGTTAGTTTTGCGTGACGAATCCTAGTGTGGATGAAACGCGGAATATTCTGTGTAGCTTAATTGCCATATATATTTTCTAACTTACCATATATATATATATATATATATATATATATATATATATATTGCCAAAATATATGCAAGAAATAAATTGACATTGATATTTTCATATGCTTTGCCAATCATTGAAAAATCAACATTCTATCTTTATATGGGCGTTCCCAAATATGTCCAACCAGGCAACGAAATGAGAAATTGTTTGCCCGTGTATATAAGTAATATGGAATCAGTGTTATCTGTACAAGTATATTTTACTCTCTCAGTGCGTTCATATTTATGTTGTACAATGTTCACCTTAGATCTATTATTTCTTTTTTTGCCTTTTTTAATTCAGTCTTAGTTAATATATTATTATGAAATGCTAATATATATCTATATATCTATAAAAGTGAACGAGTCTGTCTGTCTGTCTGTCTGTCTGTGTGTCTGTCTGTCTGTCTGTGTGTTTGTCTGTGTACATTTCCCTACGCAATAACTCTGTCAATTTTTAGTCTATAGACTCGAAATTTGAAATACCGGGTACTGAGATTTGGGAAAATCGATGTGACGGGTGTCAGCCAGAAATTTGGCTGTTAATGGGTCAAATTTCAACGATTTGACCTTTAAGAACTCTACCAAACTCCTCCGACAATTTTGGGTCTAGACACTTGAAATTTTAGATATAGGTTCCTTGAACATGGATCTAACTTAATAAAGTGATTTGAACCCGAAACCATAAATTTTAAGGGGTCATAATAGGGGTCAAAGTTTTAAAAAATTAACCATTTTTTTGTTTTTTTTGCTTTTTTTGCACAGCATACACCTCCAAACACACGAGCAACGCCGACCACCCCTGCTAGTATATATATAAGAGTGAATCTGTGCATGTGCTTGAGTGTCTGTGTGCATGTGTGCATTTCCCTACGAAATAACTCTGTCAATTTTTAGTCTACAAGCTCGAAATTTGATATACAGAGTACTGAAATTTAGAAATCTTTGTAATCCGTTTTCAGCTAGAAATTTAGCTGGTAAGGGGTCAAAGTTCAACGATTCGACCTTTGAAAACTCTACCAAATTTCTCCGACAATTTTGGGTCTAAACACTTTAGATTTTAGATATAGGTTTCTTGGACATGAAGCTAACTAAATAAATTGATTTGAGCCTAAAACAATAAATCTTAAGGGGTCATAATAGGGGTCAAAGTTTAAAAAAATTGACCACTGCGGTCTCTACCAAATTACTCAGATAATTTCTGGTCTGAACATTTGAAATTTTACATAATTGATATTCAGAGATACGACAAGCTTTTTAATCGGTTTACCAATATATAAATGGATGTATGTATGTTTGCCTGTCCGCCAAAAACTTTCGACAGAGGCGACGGATTTTACTAAGATCAGTATCGTTTTAAACTTCGACCTTCAGACTACAAACATCGGAAAATTGTCTAAAAACATTAATTTCTTCATCCTCAACTGGGCACTTTTCTACAGGGGTGTCGCTTTTTCCGCCGATATTTTCGAAAGTCATCCCCTCTTTTCGATTGTCCGATTGTCTAGCCTTAATTTAAACATAAGTCGCTTCCGGTTTGGCGGTGTCGTAACCGAAAAAGACGTCATGTCTTTCCCCGTTCTTTTCCTCCTTCGCACTACGTGTTCGAGCCTGCTTTCCTCCTCCCACTTTTTTTTTGCTCAACACACACCTCCAAACACTCCGGCAACGCCGGGCTGAAATGCTAGTATATATATAAACGTGACCGTGTCTGTGTACCTGTGTGTATATCTGTGTGTCTGTGTATCTGTGTATGTGTGTCTGTGTGTGCACATTTCCCTACGCAATAACTCTGTCAATTATAAGTCTACAGACTCGAAATTTGATATACAGGATACTGAGATTTGGGAAATTCTTTATGATCGGTTTTTGGACAGAGATTTGGCTGTTAAAGGGTCAAAGTTTAACGATTTGACTTTTGAGAACTCTACCAAACTCCTCCGACAATTTTAGGTCTAAACACTTGAAATTTTAGATATAACTTAATAACTTGATTTGAGCCCAAAGGAATCAATGTTGAGGGGTGATAATAGGGGTCAAATTAAAAAAAAATGACCACTGTGGTCTCTACCAAATTAATCAGACAATTTATGGTCGAAACATTTGAAATTTTACATAATGGGTATTCAGAGATAGGGGAAACTTTTTAATCGGTTTGAGTCGAAAATTTTTCGTTACCAATATATAAATGTGTGTATGCATGTTTGCATGCCCGCCTAAGACTTTCGACAGAGGCGACGAATTTTACTAAGATCAGTATCGTTTTAAAGATCGACCTTTCAGACGACAATCATCGAAAAATTGGCTTAAAATATTAATTTCTTCACCTTCAACTGGACATTTTTCTACAGGGTGTGGGTCGTTTTTTCGCCGATATTTTCGAAAGTTATCCTCTCCTTTCGATAGTCTCGCCTAATGTAAACATAAGTCACTTTCTGTTTGGCGGTGCTCGTAACGGCAAAGACATCAGGTTTTTTCACCGTTCTTTTCCTCCTTCGCGGTACGGGTTCGAGCCTGCCTACCTATTACCACTTATTTTTTCTCAACATACACATCCAAACCCCTAGTATATAAATATATATATATATATATATATATATATATATATATATATATATATATATATGTGTGTGTGTGTGTGTATGTGTGTTTATGTGTGGGTGCTTGATTTTTTAGCAGTTTGCGATTCTCTTCTTCAAATAGGGTTATTGATTACAATGATATATTACCAAAATGATTTAATAAATGAATACTGTATCATCTTGGATTTTAAATATTGACCTAGCCTTATATACAGGGTGACCATGTGACTTTAAATATATTACATACAACTGACATTATTTATTTTCCTTTATTTCCCTTCATATCTTCGCCGTCTCCTACTTTCTCCATATTTGACCTGTTTACTTTATTTTCCTAGTCTCACTTTCGTTTTCATTATGTTGCCTTCTTTATCTCCCTCTCTGTTTCTTTCAATTTCCGTTCGCTGCTTCTACGTTTGAAGCCTGTTTTCCTCTTGTCTTCATTTTTTATTTATCTTGTCTCCTTTTAATATTTTTACCAATCCCCCTTCACTTGATCTTGATTGAAATACACCTTCTAGTCGCATATCTCTCTGTTGCCCACTTTCTACCATTATTCAGACTGCAAACGTAGGCGTAAATTCAGATAATAAGAAAAAAAGACATGAAATCCGACACGAATGAATCTCATGATAAGATGGACACACAAGGTGCATAGTCAATAAGCAGAGGTAGAACAGACTGAACTACATATGGATACATCTTGACGAGGAAACAAAAACGACGCACATTCTGATGAAGTGATCATGTTATCTGTTTGATTAGTGATAAAATTACAGATGGATAGAAACTCTCATCGAAATACTTGAGCGTATTTAAAAATGTGATTCCAACCTTGAGCGTGATAGATTGCGGTACGATGGAGTGTCATGATACACAGACAAACTGCTAAATAAATGGTTATACGTATTTAAAAATCACTGCTCATGAATGCATATTTATTTTATAAAATTATGGACAGCACAACGTCGCTTTCATGTCTGACCAAATGTCTGATACCAAAAAAGCTCTACAGAGACAAAGCGTTGGCATAGAAAATATTGCTTTATCATATAGTAAATTCAGTTAGAATATGCTGAATCAGTTTGTCTTTAGTCAAGATTACACTGTCTGAATTAGAGTAAACAGTTTTGGATTACTAATATGATTAAATCATTTTACCCAAAAAGAAAATAAGAGATATTTTTAAGTAGCCTCTAACATGACGCTGAGCTTCCCTACTTAATTATATATATAGTAATAACTTTTATGTATAAGATATACAAATTATGTGTAGTTTTGATTTATTTTCATATTTCAATTTAAAGTTTGATTATTTCATTTTATTCATACAGAAAACTAGCATAAAATATTATAGAGTAAATTGACTTATTATTATTTTAAACATAAAATATTAGGCTTCTCGTAATAAATTTATATTTAATTTTAATATTAATTTATTTTTATTACTTCAAACTAATTTTTTATCAACAAATTCAAGTGACATTATCTTTAACGGAATTTAGCATAAAGCGTTCAAGGACATATTGCATGTGTTATCTTGGAGACAGATGCAGACAGTTAAAAAGCCGATGTCCTTCACATTTACCGTTTATATTTTTTCTTTACTTGACTTATTCCGGCCACATAACTTGTTACGACTTGGAATACACTGGGGACAGCGAGAGATCGAAAGACGTAACAACGTAAAAAAATAACAAAAATTAAGTCATTTATGTTAGTATTTAATATATTTAATCTGTGTTCATCACGTGATACGAAAATAAATTTTACAATTTATAAAACAGATAAGCAGAGTAAGCTTTTGTTTTATTAGAGCCGACTTGTGTATTTTCATGATGTTTTTAACCAACGCATTTCAGGTGAGTACATTATTATTTACGTAGTTCCATGTCTACATTAGAATAAATTCAAAACAGTATGGATATTGAATAAATAACAAAAAAACTCCAGGATAGAAATATTTCAAAATAATATACATATATCATTAAGGAATAGATAAATATATTTTCATGTACATAGCATAAAATTAACCCAAGTTAATTTTTAGATTCAATTTAATTTACAGACACAGACACAGACACACACACACACACACACACACACACACACACACATATATATATATATATTTATATATATATATATATACATAATGGTTTTACGGAGCAAAACTTATAAAGCGCTTTAAATAAGGTCGAAAAGACTCTAGGGGCCCCTTTCATCGACAAACTCATCAGGAGTCAATCGTTGAGTTTCTATCAAGTGTAAAACAAATGTCACGCAAGAATGAAGACTTAAGTGGGGATTACTTAAAAAATTTTAACGAATGGATGAAATGAAATATATATATATATATATATATATATATATATGCGTGTGTGTGTGTGTGTGTAAATTAAATGAAAGGCGAATGGGATTACGAGTAAACAAAAATTACGAGTAAATTATGCGTTGTAGAATATGTATAATTGTATAAAATATAAGTACAAAATGGGATATGTGGGGGAAGTTAAAATTTAAAATATATCGCCAAATAAGTCCAAAGATTTTACGAATTCCTTCTGTCGACAGAGAGGGGACCTGCGTGAGAGGATAGAGACTGACTCCAGAATCCTCAGGTGATTGGAAGAGTCAGCTTGGTGTAAAATCCTAATCCATTCCATTTTATATGCATTGGCACACGCTGGATTTTCAGCGCGGTGCTGACCAATAGCAGATTCCAAGGTGAACGAGGGGTGACGAGGCTTACCTAGTCTGATGCTTGCTGGAACATGTTGGTTTATTCTTGTCTGCAAATTATAACGGGTTCAACCTACATAGATAGCAGCACACTTAGTTAAATTGATAAATCAGATTACTATTTGTGATGTACGGCAAAACATCATTCACAACTGAGGAAAATGCACACTTAACACGATAAACCAAGCGAAGAGAAACTGATGGGATACAATTTGATACAGACTTGATAATAAGACTTGATAACAAGTCTACCCAAACACTGACCAGTTGTTGGTGAAATGGGCCCCTAGAGTCTTCCCGAACTTATAGAAGTGAACTTTCAAAATTGCTGAATTTAATATTAGACTTTCAAAATATAGTAACTTTATTTTCAAACATAATTTGTTTAACCATTTGCATGCCTTTAAAGAAATATTATCTAACGTGTATAAAAACGTTTAAGAAAGCTTCTCGAGTTTTTAAAGATATGATGTTTTCTATTTTCGCAAGCGATTATAAATAGGCATGTACAATTATAAATTGATCATCAGCACATTTTTATTTTTGGATTCGTAAATATAGTGTTCTTAAATGTTGCAATAAGTAGTATTAGTATCAGTAGTAGTAGTAGTAGTAGTAGTAGTAGTAGTCGCCGATATTTTTTTTAAATCTTGACAATGGACTTTTGTCTTTCATTTCTATGGACTATTTAACTCAGACCTTGCGATTACTTAATGTCGAAGCACAGTAAGGTCCATTATTTGCGATCTATCAAATAGAATCTGTTATTCCGTTCATAGTTGGATGAGTACCAGAGTCCAAATCCTATTAGTGCGTAAACTAGCACAACATAACTTAGTGTGTTTGAATTGTGTCTATTAAGCCGATCACGAGTTTCAAACTTTAGATCTTAGGATAAATGTCAATACAGATACTGACGCATATAAGACTGTACATTTAAATAATGCTATTCATTTAGTTGGAAATGTGTGGTGATTGTCGTCAGAGAAATTGGGATTTATATCGTCCTTAGCGTTAGTTTTATCGAAATAAATTTATTCTAATTGATTCTAACTAACTATTCATAGCTAAGAAGTCACTTCTTATCAAGAATCGAAAACCATTCGATAATAAAAGTTAATGAAATAGATAGATTAGAAGTGGAATGCGAATCGATATTATTAAACTATTGAAAGCAATCACATACCACGCATTCACAACAACAGTTTGCCTATACATAAAAATACTACAGACTTTGCCAGAAACATCGCTCTGTTTTTTCGCCTGCACTCGTTAACCATAGAATATGCGTTTTTTTCCAGCAAATTTCGTACGTTGAATCGAGAAACCTCATTGGTTTTGCTCAATCAAGTAAACTTTTTGAGCTATATGCTATTAATTCAGCTTTTAGTAGATGAGTTGTGAATTTGCAATATTTATTTTCTTTTACATTAGATGTCAATGTTAATATTAATTATATTGATTTCGGTTTTTAATCTATATTTTTTATTTGATTGTGTTTTTTTTTTCATGCGTAAGTTTTTCTGGTCCAAAAATCTACTCATTTTATCTCGCAAACTGATTTATAATATAGCATAAAAAGATCTGGCAATTCTATTCCTGCGCCCGCCTGCATCACGTGCACCTTAAAACGCACGTTACGACGTTTTTTTTTTAATCTTGTTTTACGCAGAGCTGTATAAAACTAAGACAATCTTTTATAGTTATGCATTGAAGATAGATGCTTTTCGCAAATAAGTTTTGAATTTGCGATAATTATTTTCTTTTTGAGATGCAAATATCAATTTTATTTATATTTATTAGCGTTTCTAATTAATATTTTGTATTTAATAATGTTTTATTTAATGTGTAATAGTTATATAATAATATTTAATAATGTTTTATTTAATGTATAATACATTTTTGTCTGGTCCAAGAATGTACTCGATTGTTATAGCATAAAAGACCCGACAATTCAATTCTCCGCCCCCACCCGCAATTTGTATCCCTTAAAATGAAACACTAGTTCAACTGTCGAACGATGACACATTTCGACGTTTGTTTTTTTATTTAATCTTGTTGAAGGGAAATCTGTATCAAGCTTAGACGGTCTTTAATAGTTACGCATTGGAAATGAATGTTTTAACAGATGAGTTATGAATTTTCTTTATTTATTTTCTTTTTTATTAAATGCAGTGTTAATATGAATTATATGGATTCTACTGTTTAATCTATATTTTTATTTGATGGCGTTTTATTTAATGTATAATATACTACTGTTAAAATTATTATTTTCGTTTGTTTTACATATTTTCCTCAAAATAAACGCATTCTATAATTTTGAACGAATGTCTGTCAACGCGTGTTTTTGCAAGAATAAACTGTCGGCGCTATTTTTAGTAGAATTTCCAAATGCCTAAAATAAAGCGCCGTCTAGCGCCGAATATGTCAGCAAAAATGGGTAGACAATTTCACTCTAAGCGAAGTCGGAATTGAAGGGGAAAACAACTGAGTTGAGTTCTTACATTATTTCAGTTTGTTAGAGTAGAACCTATCGCTATATTTCCCCTAAACATGTCGATTAAACTAATATTAAATGGAATACTTACTATTGTTTCTCTATTGGAGTGTAGACAATGCATAATGAATGTGTTATCGGTCGCTCTCGTAACTCCTGCTTCTCCTAATTTGTCCCCCAGTCCTAATTTAAAATGAGTGATTTTTCTGACGGAGTAGACAACGCTGTATTCTAGGTCGGAAGGATTTATGTGTGTACTCTAGGTCGAAAGGATTTATGTGTGAGCATGTCACTAATAAGGGTGCTTGAGGCAAACGTTTTACCATTTATGGTAGCACATCTAAGACAGTAAACAACCAAGTTCTCTCCAATTCTCTCTCCTCTAATCTTGAGCACGTAGTACAATGGGTAAGGAGTGGCTGGTTACTTTTAATGCATCTAAAACCAAGCTTCTCTCTTTACATCATAAACATTCTGATCCACATCTGGCATCAATTGAAATTAATGGCTCTCGTCTTCAGGGAGGCTCAAGTTTTGACAAGCTTCTTGGCTTGACCATTACTCCTGATCTTAAATGGAACACGTACATCAAATCTGTTGCCAAGGCCGCTGGATAAATGGTGGGATCTTTCTATCGATCCGGTAGATATCTCACTGCTGATGCTATTCTCTATCTATATAAGAGGCAGGTACGTCCAAGGATGGAATACTGTTGCCACATCTGCGCAGGAGCTGCTAGAAAGGACTTGTCCTGCCTTGATAGAATTCAAAATAGACTTCGTAGCCTCGTAGGAGATGGCCTTTTCTCTTCCTTGCAACCTCTATCTCACAGAAGAGATGTTGCGAGTTTTCTCTGATGCATCGTTATTTTCATGGAAAGTGTTCGACTGAGCTTCAGTCTATGGTCCCCCCTCGCCAAACTTTCACAAGAAACACTCGTCTAGCTGTAAACACAATCAATAATTCCCCCCACTCTTTATCTGTGCCTAAACTTAGATTCCATGAACAAAGCTTCTTTCTTAGAACTGCACTCCTGTGGAATTGTCTTCCGTTTTCCTGCTTTCCGGCTGACTACAATATGGTTGTCTTCAAGTCTAACGTAAATAAGTTCTTGATGAGCCGTTCCATATAAGTTATCAAATTTACCAAATTTTCATTACTAATGATTACTATATTGTCCAATTTCTACTGTACACTCTTTAACCCTTATCCTTGAGTGGCCTCTTGGCCTTGATAATGTGGTGATGCCTATGTAAAAAAAAAACTGGGCTGACTTTATCCGTCTGAAAGTCATGGACCTGAAACTTGGATTAACCACTAAGGAGGCAGTCCTATTAGCAGGTTCAAAGTACTAAGACTGCTATATTGCATTTGGGTGAATAGATTATGGACCATGTATTAGCTTCTGATGGGTCTTTCCGATGTTTTATTAGTGTGTAATTGTTACGGCGTTGCCTTATCATGGGCTACAAAACATTTTTCGTTTCTTTCCCCTTTGCCTTGCTCTAACCAAGTCTGTCGACCTGTTCCACAATGATGAGAAGTCTCCAGAAAAAAAATATGATTAAATCCAGAAATTACACTTCCAAGGTAAACCTCAACTATTATGCCTCCTTCTCGAAAACTAGGGGTCTACGTTCCTTCTAGAGGTTAAACCCAATTACAGGACACCAAACAATACCTATTATACCTTAGACATACTGGCATTGAATCGAAAATTTCCCTAAATGAGTTTTTAATTAAAGGATACTCTAAATTTACATCAAAATCTGACCCCAAGATCTCCATGGCATAGAGATGGCTTTCCATGTGGTAAGGACATATCCAAAGAAGGCACTAAATAACCCTATATGTGCTTCCTAGTTCAACTTGCTAACCCACTGCGTTTATATTTGCCATGTATCGCCTACACAACAGCGAAGTTATTATCCTTAAGAGCATATCTGAGAAAATTGACCGTCTGTAGAAAATTCAATGTTCACAATGTGGAATAGTTAGTCCATTTTGATACGGTGACAATACAACGGAATTACTGTTGTTAGAAAAACTTTGTCCTAACTTGAAAGACTTCAAAATAGACTTCGTTGACAGGTGGTGGATACCGTTTTCTTTTCCCTGCAATCTTTTCCCACAGTATAGGTGTTGCTAGTCTTTCTCTGCTTCATCATTATTTTCATATCAAGTGCTCGTCTAAGCCACAATCTATGGTTCTCTTGCCAAACTCTCACGAGAAATACTCCAATCACTAATTTCCCCAACGCTATATCTCTGCCTAAACCTAAACGTAGATTCAATGAACAAAGCTTCTTCCTTAGAATTGCATCTTTGAGAACTCTCTTCCGTTTTCCTGCTTTCTTACTGACTATAATATGGTCGGTTATCTTCAAGTTCAATCTAAACAAGTTCTTAAAGAGTCGTCTTCTAAAGTAATCAAATTAATCAAATTTCTACTACTAACGACTATAACGACATTTTCTCATTGACTACGGTACACTCATTAACCCTGTATTCTTGAGTGGCATTCCGGCCTTGATAAGTAGTGTCTCGTTTGTAAAAAATGCACATATCGTTTTTTTACATTTTATATTCACATATAGCTATGCGTTGAGCATTTTAGAGGAAGTTGTGGCGTAACTTGCCATGTCGCATAATTTCACTGATTTGAAATGATTATTTTACTAAAAAAGACGTGCTCAGATCCGATAGTTCTTAGTGATTATGTTAAAAGCAATCATAAAATCTCGATATCTTCCAAATATCGGTCGTCCGCATACACGAAGAATTGGTCTGTGCAAAAGGAATACGTGCCTTGCAAAGAAATTAGCATAACCAACGACCCTCTGGTGAACAGAGACCGAATACATTTCCCTGTCGTTGCACATCAAGCTCGGCTTAATCAAGTAGTTCACCAAGTTTCTGGACAAGGATGATGACTGGTTCACTTATATTAGATTCTCTTACCGATAAAAATAAATCAGATAAATGTGGGTTTTATATGCATTGGTTGTTCTAATCCATACCATACTATTTATTCTACCCCTGCGGTTTGTATTTTCCGTTTAACACACTATAAAACTATCCATCCAGGAAACCAAGATGAAAACTATTCCCTTTCAGCTTTAACCTCGCAATGCACAACCGCCAACAGGCGCAGATGTTACTTACGTCAGATGAATTGGTAAAATGGCACGTTTGTTGCCATGGAACGCTTTTCTTATCAGCACTTTCACATTTTGGCGAACTGCGTTAGCTTTAAGATTATTTATGACAGCCCTAAGCGATCCATATGCAAATTTATTTTCTCACTTTCGTGATATTTACTTCAGGATTTGTTGACTTAGTTTTTAGAAAATATGATTATTATATCGGACTATCTTTCGATCGATGTATCCTGTGTATCGTTTATTTCTCAAATTTCTTTTGAAAGGGTCTGCGAATAGTTAACTTGTTAAAACAGCCTCAGTAAACACGCACACATACACACAAGGTGTGTACACACACATGCACACACACACATATATATATACATATATATATCTATATATATATATATATATATATTATAGCATTATTAGTTACATATGTGCATACATGTTTCAGTGGAATCCCAATTTTAAGAGACAACTTCATCAGACCAAAAATGAGGCGATATTGAAATAAGAATCAAGATTACATTCGTTTTTTTTATAAGATATTAGGATGATATACGCTCTGAAAGATAGTAGAGTGTATACTTTGTGAATATGAGCACTAGAGGTTTAAGAGGGAGGTGTGATGAAGAAAGGAAGTAGTAGATTAGAGTGACGGAAGAGGGGGGAACTACGATCCCGTGTGGTAAAGTTGTCGCAGCGGATAGGTATTCGTATTTTCTTAACTTGACGGTTGTTAGTGAACCTTAGTTTTCGCTTTGATCTGAAGTAATAATATATCCTCATCGATAGTACTTCTTCGTCTTAGGTTTATATAATTGTTTTATTTTTTTTTTCAGTGGCGATATCGTCATTGGTCTATATTTTTGATACGCGCTATTTATTTACTTTTTTATTTTATTCGTAGCATTTTTATCGTTAATATTTTTCCTGTTTTTAAGTTATTTATAAATGTATTTATTTATTTATACAATATCTGTTCATATGGTCAAATTAACAGTTAGTGAACACATATACAGCCTTAATTATATGATTTAAATAAAAGTGATATACTGGGAGTTATATTTTCAACTAAATCTCGGTGTTTAAAGTTATTACACAGGCAGAGGTTTTCATATCTATTAATATAAACGTAATGTCGATGGTTGTCATTTTTCAATTTTTTTTCAAAAATGTCACCACTTATCATAGCCCGGAGGCCACTCGAGGATAAAGGTGTATGAGTGTACAGTAATCGATTGGAAAATGTCGTAGTATTTGTTAGTAGTAGTAATTTGGTTTATTGCATTACTTAAGTGGATGGGTAATCAGGAACTTGTTTATGATGGACTTGAAGACGACCATATTGGAAAAGCAGAAAATGCGTGCAGTTCTAAGAAAGAAACTTTGTTCATGGAATCCATTTTAGTTTTAGGCACAGATAAAGAGCGAGGGAAATTATTGATAGTGGTTTCAGCTAGACAAGTACTTTTTTGAAAGTCCGGCCAGGTGAAACCCTATGTTGGAGCTCAGACAAGCACTTGTCATGAAAAGCAGAGGAAGACTCGCAACGTCTATTCTGTGGGAAAGAGTTTGTAGAGAAGAGAAAAGGGCATTCCCCTACTAGACTACGAAGTCGATTTTGAACTCTAAGATAATCTTCTAACAGCTCCTGCGCAGATGTAGCAACAGTACTCTAGCCTTGGACGAACTTGGCTCTTATAAATATATAATATTGCATCAGCATTCGTATATCTACTGGAGCGGGAGAACAACGCGTTCCATTTAAAATAAGGAGTGAAAGACCTAGAAGTTTGCCAAAAAATCGGGCCTCACCAAGACGAGAACCATTCATTTCAATTTGTGCCAAACGGGGATCAGAGCGTTGAAGTTTGAACGATAAATGCTTGGTTTTATATGCATTAACATTAACTAGCGACCTCATTCCGCATTGCACCACGTGATCTAGATCAGAGGAGAGCCAATCAGAGTGAACTTGGTCGTTTGCCGCCTTTGAAGTTTTGCCATAGATAGTAGTGTCGTCAGAATAAATGTTGAGTTGTTTATCTTTTTCTTCAATACTAGAATGTAAATATATTTTATAAGTTGATATGCTTCGTTATAGCAATAGGTTTTTCTGACCATATACATGCAAACAGGTAAACAACAGCATATATTTCTCTCTTTTTTTTTTTTTGGTGACGCATTCCGTCCCCAAAGCCATTTAACTCGAGTAATTAGTTATCGTTTGGGATCAAATATGTGGTTGGTTTCCTTACGTAACGCGGCTTTGCGAAAATACTTCCCATAGGTATATGAGAACATTTAAGTTATAAGCGTGCTAGCCCCATATATACTTTTAATTTGACCATATGGTCATTTATTTTATAAATAAACAAATTAATAAATAATTTTAAAACAAGAAAAGTGCACAAATACAAATAAGTAAATAAATAGGGCTAATCAATAAAATAGATTGATAATAAAGTCGCCACCAGAAATAAAAACATAACCATAAGAACCTATAATAAAGAAGTAAAAGCGATGATGATATATTATTTCAGATCAAAGCGAAAAACTTGGAAAAATAAACAACCATCATATTAAAATAATACCAATACCTACCCGCGGCGACATTTTGACTACACCGAATCGTATTTCCCTCTCTTCCTTTACCTTCAACCCCTACTTCCATTCTTCACTACACCTCCCTCCAAAACCTCTACTGCTCATATGCACAAAGTAAACATATAACTTTCTTTCAGAGCATAAATCACACCCGAATATACGTTGTAAAAAACGAATGTAATCTTGACTTTGATTATCGTGCTTTTTTGATCTGATGAAATGGTCCTTTTGAATTAGGATTCCACTGAAACATGTATGAACATATGTGACACATAATTTTTGTATAATAAACAAACTATTTAACAGCTCTGTCCTTGGTTGAGCACTATTTAATAATCACGCGGTTTTCTATGGATTTGCATTTAGGAAACTGAACTATGCAGCCATATATATATATATATATATATATATATATATATATATATATATATATATATATATATAAAGAAAACTATTTAATTAGAAATAAAACGGTGTTTTTTTAATCAATTTATATAATCTCCTTTTCAATTTGTTGAGGGGGGGGCATATCCATAGGATCAATACTACTAACAGAATCATTTTTGTTCTTTCTGGTAACGTAATTGTCATTGTAATTTTATTAATATTTAGACAACTAAAAAGGGTTCATGTTTATTTAAATATGTAGCCATTTAATTCGTTTTTATTAATTCTGTTTTATTAGCACAAAAATAATTATCGCTTAAATATTTTTCAAATCAATAAAAGGAAAGTCGATTTTTAGAAATATTTTACTTATCATAATGTGTAAAGTAGAAACGTACACATAGGCATTTTCAGGATATTTTGATATAAGTCATAAACTTAATTCACGAAAATGTAAATATGTTTTTTCTCGAGACTCAAGGATTTGTAAGAATAATTGTGCAAGGATTTAATTCACTTGCTCGAGTTATCTATAAACAATACATATAAGTAAAATCAACGCATACAACACACAAACATACAACAAAGATTACATTTAATTAAAAAAGAGGATTATCTTAGGTAGATTATAGAATTTTTTTCAACTTTCACACCTTTATCATTCAGATGTTTTATTATATCGATGGTAATTGATAACAAGAACGTGATTCACTGCTCGTCGAAACTCTCAAATTGTGTCCTTGCTGGTACAGTATTTTAGTACTAAAAACTGTGGCGGTTAAGAGGAGTATAGCTGTTTTATAGGGTTCGTAAACGTTCCGAATCGGAATAACTATTTTTCTAGACATGAGGAGAAATAAACTAAAAAAAAATATGATCCAAGAAAAAAAAGAAAACAAAAAACACTACTTTTAATTAATTATGCTATAAAAGTTTTACAACCGGTAATGTAAAGGGAAATAAAGAGATAAATCGTGGCTGTTTTTATCGTTCCATAAATTTCACAAATAAATTGTAGTTTACCACATAATTCATGTTCAAATTTCCAGACAAACCTTAAGAAACAAATCTTTTGGGGAGGCTCTATGTTTTGACAAGTGTATGTGCTTGATCTTTATCTAAAATGAAACAGATCAAATCCGTTGCCAAGGTCACTGAAAAAATTGTGGGACACTTCTACCGCCCAATTAGACATCTCACTGCTGATGCAATCCTCTACTTATATAAAAGCCAGGTACGTCCAAAGATAGATTATTGTTGCAACATCTGGGCATGAGCTACTGGAACGAGCCTATTCTGCCTTGACAGAGTGAAAAATCGACTTAGTAGACTAGTGAAGGTACCTTAGTAGACTAGTGAAGGTACGTTATTTTCAAAAGCGCTCGTGTGAGCCCCAATCTATAGGCTCCCTTCGCCAAACTTTCACGCTAAACACTCGTCTAGCTGATACCATTATTTATAATTTTCCCCATGCTTTATCTGTACCTAAACATAAACGTAGATTCAAGGAACAAAGCTTCTTTCTTTGAACTGAACGACTGTGGAACTTTCTTCCGTTTGCCTGCTTTCCAGCTGACTGCAATTTTGTCTTCTTCAACGTAATTTTTTTTTGATTAACCGTTCCCTTAAGTAATATAATTAACCTAATTTCCACTACTAACGATTACTAAGATGTTATCCAATTGACTACTGTATACTCATTTACCTTTATCCTCGAGTGGCCTCCGGGCCATTATAAATGGTGACTCCCATGTAAAAAAATGGTAAGTCAGCATTGTGGAATTGTACTCTTTTTATATAACGATCTTTTATAATGGAATTTCTTAATATTTTGGTTTGCTTGCGAAATATTTACATATGATCGTTTTAAGAAACAAGTATTGCATGATATAAATCTATGAAAATTAATATGATTGGTTAGTTTAATAAATTAATTATTAAATGTATATGTAAAAACACCAGGTAACATGAACTCTATGTCTTTTATTTTGGCGATTTCCTACGGTGATGCAACGCAGAAAATGCTGTGCAGCTTTATTGGCATATATTTTTGTAACTCACTTACTCTGATTGTAATGTATTTCACCTGCGTACAAATTATTACGTCATCCCTGTTATGAGTATTATAGTAAAAAATGTACACTTAATGAAGACTTTCATGTAATATAATACGTTATCTTACTCGCAAGAGTGCCTTTGTTAGTCCTACCTGTAGAGCAGTAGAAAGAAACCAGCATGGACTCATATTATATAATTATTGAAATTATCCTGAGATGTTTAATTTGTATATATTTTATTTATTTATTTGCGGACTATTATCCTCGTCTTTATATTTGTTGTTTCACGACTTTTCGAGCAACTATTCGTGGTAACATGACAATAACTATGGAAGGCAGTTTATATTGAAGATACAATTATAAGATTCAGAATTTTTATCCCGTCTTGGTTAACCACTTGACGAAGGCCAGACAAATAGTTGGCCTAAACGTCATGAAACAAGAAATTTAAAGATAGACATGATATTCTGCAAATAAATAAATCATCATGAGCTTATTTCGAATTCTTCCATCCACTGGACAAAATGATGCATTTTGACAATTCTATTTCACATATAAAATAAAGTCAGATATTCCGTTTTTTAATTATTGACATAGGTCCGTAAACAACTTTACACAAAAGTCAAAGAAAATAAAGTTTATAAATTATCGAGTATATTACGCGCAACTGCTTGATATATAGATTTTCTTCATAATATCAGAGACTATTAAGGAATGTTTACTGCAATAATTCGAATATAAAAATGAATTAAAAATGTTAATGTAAATCCCTATATTAAACTCTGTCGTTTTAGTAAGCAAATGAATCGCAAAAAATCTAAGTAGTTTACGTGATATGTGTGCATTTGATGCTATTAAATATTCTGGCGAATTCCAAGTAAGTAAATCAACTTAAGCAAGAAATAGTAAGTAACATTATAACACGTTGCCTTGTTGTGAACGATCTTTCTTCAAGGTATGACAGAAGACAAATACGCGTTCAAACGCTCATTACAGTTGCCGGAATATAACAGCTATGCGACGTACACCCACCTTAGAAAGAGAAAAGGGGTTTTTAGGATAAATCAGGCGAGCACGTAAATCATGCATGCCGAAAATCTAATATATGGAGTATGGAAAAAGGCCATAGTTTTTTTTTTAATTCCAATTCACTCGCAAGCGCAGGTAGGTACATGAATTATTTTCGTACACTCTCTCTCTCTCTCTCTCTCTCTCTCTCTCTCTCTCTCTCTCTCTCTCTCTCTCTCTCTCTTAAGAAAAAGAAAAGAAATTGAAAGAATATGTTTCCTTTTTTTTTGCTTTGTTTAGTGGCGATTCGTTTATAATTCTTTCAGGTATAATATGTGTGCATAGGCGAATGTCTTTATCGAAGTGAGTTTTTATCACATTGGTAGTGTAGTGAAAGAGACAGCCCTAGCAGATTAAAGCGGATTCAATACTCTAATCAGTTCTTAGTGCTAAATATGAGCCAATACTGTAAGCAATTATATCATATCACAACTTCATCAACTTGCCCCTGTCTTGCTGTTTCAACTCCAAGACCCTGTCCCGACTGTATAATTCTAGAACTTCGAGAGGTCTAAACGACTCAAGCCTCTTCAGACGAACCATTGTGCGTGTCAGTCTTGTATTCTCCATCAAAGATGCATGTTGGGAAAACTCCCTTTTCTGAAGGGAATTTAACAGGTAAATTGGAAAAAAGACGCCTCTTTCAAAATGTGGGGAATTCCAAGTAGGTTACACTCTTAAAGCAAGGAGTAGTGAGTAACATTGAAACAGGTTGCCTCGTTGGGACTTGATCTTCCTGAAAGGTCTGGTAGCAGACGGATATGCGTTGAACAACTCGTGACAGTTGTCTGAATCCGAGCCCATGCGATATATAGCCGATTTAAAAGTAAAAAAGGTGACACGTGAAGGGGAATCAGATGATCTTGTGAATCATGCCAAAAATTAAATATACGGCATACTAAGGGGCATTGTTTTCTGATTCAAGTGCAGGCATAAGATGACTATTCACGTAATTATTTCTTATAATACTCAATGGGGAAACGATTCGTCTGATATATATTGCAGCAGTATTTAAAATATTTTCATTATATTGAATACAATTTCTACGATATTGTATCGTCATTTATCAAATTTGAGTATAGTCAGTTATGGTTAAACCTACCCCTACTGGTATTGGATGAAACAGCCGACTTTATTATGGTTAATTTAGTATTAGGAAATATTAAGCTTTGATGGTTTATTTCCAAAATCTGCATGGTAGTTTTTCATATTTTGTCATAGTATATATGGCTGATATGTACTTAAATCCCATTGTATTTTATAATGCTTGAACAGAACACACACTATATTTTATTTAGGCTGAATGTGGGGAAAATGTATTCTCTCTCTCCCTCTCTTTATATATATATATATATATATATATATATATATATATATATATATATATATATTGGCAGAAATGATTATACAAATTTGATAGAAATAAAATCATTCTGATATTTTTATACGCTCCGTTTGTCGTTGAAACATCAACATTCCACGTATTTATGTGGGCGTTGCCAATTGTGTCCGACCAGGCGACGAAATTAGAATTATTTTACTCGTGTGTGTAAGCAATAGAGGATGAGTGCTATCTGTTTTAGTATGTCTACTGTGTCACCGCGTTTGTCTTTATAGTCGTACAATGTTCGTCTTATATTTATTTGTTTTTTTTATCAAGGTCAAACTCTCATTTGCATTTCTTTAACTATAATCCGTGAATTGATATTCAAACTTGACTAATATTTTTTTATTAATTAAATTGCTCCTTTCAATTAGTTATATGATATCTGTAAGAAATGTAAATTGCTTTTAAAAATTTCATATATACATGGAGAATATAATGTTAGTGTTCGTTTGTATCTCTAACACTAACCATTACTATGTGCATATCCTTAAAATATAACCATATACTTTTCATTGATTTCTAATTGCATATTTTAATGCTACATATGTATGTTTACTGCTGTTTTCGAATATTTATATTAATCAATCATGAGTGTTTATCGTGCAAAACCAAAAAGAATAATAAATGATTAATGTTTATTATGAATGAGTTAGATACTGACAAGTTTAGAATAAAATTCACTTGAAAAAGAAGTTATTTTTTATGAACCACAAACAGCTTATGGTTCTCTAGTTCGTTTTGGTACGTTGTGGATTACTTGGCTCTGTGCATTTCACACACAAATACGACTCTTTATACATCCATATTCATACAAAGTAAATTATATAAAGCTATTTATGTAGTAGGAACAATGCATGGTAAAATGAAAGTGTAGCTTCTTAATATAATGAAACTCTATTTTAATTGGAAATTTAATTTTGTTCTTTATGATCAATATTACATCATGTACACAGAGATGAAATAAACGATGTGCGTTCTAGTAGAATTGCAGCTAGTGAACTATAAGACCGTCCGCCCATGTATGGAGCATTGTTGTTATATTTGGGCTGGTGCATCTGCTACTAGTCTTTCACTGCTAGACGGGGTTCAAAAGAGAGTCGCCAACCTTATAGGTCCTGAACTGTCATCTAAGCGTCAGCCTGTGTCCCATCGACGTAATGTAGCATCCCTCTGCCTGTTCTACAAGTATTTAATTGGTAAATGCTCTGACGAACTGCAAGCACTTGTGCCCCCTCGACGTAAGTACTTCCGACAAACCCGACAAGCAGCAAAATCCCACACCTTTACAGGTGAGATCCCTAGATGTAGGAGAGCCTTCTACTCTAGTAGTTTCTTCCCCAGAACCGCTGGACTGTGGAATTCCCTTCTGAATTCCTGCTTTCCCAACTGTACTGACATGCAGGAGTTCAAGTCTAACGTGAACCGACATCTTGCTGCCCAACTCCCCACATAGTACCCCTTTATCTTATGTCCCTGATAGTAGCCCCCTACAGCAAAGTGGCAATGTGCCTTGTTTGGGATGAAATTGCTTTAAAAAACTAACACGCTAGATTCGATACTTGATGAACATGATTAGGTCAATCACAAGTTAAGAAAACAAACACAACAAAGATCGAATAAAATACTTGCAATAAAAATACAACGGACATATAAAGCATATTATACTAAGACTAGTCTTAGTATAATATCAGTGGTTCTTTATTGAACAGTCGTATCTTGTTTTCTTAGTATTTATTTCACCCTTGATGGGTGTTGCTATCTTTGGATGCAGATGTGCTGTTGCAATTATGCGAGAGTTCAGTTTTTTTTTTGTTCTATGATAATACAAATTGTTTTCTGCATATGTCAATTATAAAAATATCTTACTAATCTGAGTTTTAAATATCCTATTTAAATTTAGGTGAAAACGAGGTATTTTGTAAAGTAGGAGTACATCATGATCTCGAATTTTGCCATATTTCGAATTTGAGAATACTATATAAATGGAATGCTTATGTTACATAAACAACTGATATCACACGGACCTAGAAAATCAAAAGATAAAGAAACTGGCACATAGTTTGCTCTCCATAGGTTCGGTTGTTATAGTTTGGAAAAGTGCTAGAATATGTCTCACCTGTTACTCCGAGTTGAAGTACACAGTGGTCTAATAAAGTAATACAGAGAAAACTTCCCTAAATTTTGGACAAATGTCGTTGTTAAATATATGATTGAACAAATATGCCTTCAGTATGATTCACCTGTATATGCCATTTAGTTATATTTTGAACCCTATGTTGCATAGACAGTATTTCACCTATGCGGAAAGTTCAACAAAAAGTTCGGAATTCGAATACACTGCTTTCTTAACTACTGTCACAATATATGTGCAGTAGATCTGCATTTATACAAGTGTTAAGAGTACGCGCATTATTCCCATAAAACTTTAATGTGAGAGTAGCTAATACAAACTATTGCCCTCAAACGTGAGTAGTATCCTCTACGTTTTCGAGTACTGATTGTTCTGGCATCGTTTTTTTAATTACTCTTCGTATCAATTATAGTATGGGAAAATTTAATATTCACACCGAAGGCGATGAATTTTATCTAATGTTTTCCATGTCAACATATAAGAGTTTAGAATTCATTACTGATGAAGGTGAAAAGCTTTTGCGACATTATCATCCTCTAAACGATAAATTAAATGCACATGTGATCCTGATGTGTGTACGTGCTATTTGCATTACTAATTAATAATGAATAAACTAACGAGAAAGCGTTACTAATCAATAGACAATTAAGGACGTCAATCTTCTGTAAGAATATTGAGAGAACTTTGATCCATATTTACCATTTCTCCGTAGCACTTAATTTCTGCCTTTTCACATGGTCTAATTACATTTGAATATTTATTCGGTCGTTTCAGTCATAGTTAGTTGATCAATGAAATGTTGTGGGGGCGTAGTTTACACTAAATGTCGATTTTAATGCTAAGGGTGCAATTTTTACTATTACGCGTCGGTTGTGCATTATTATGAGGGATAGTGTTTCATACTTGTTTCAACGTAGCAAATAGCTTGTTATATTTTAGAGCGCGATTTTGGATAAACTACTTAGGCTTAAACATGTTTTATACGTTGGTGTATGACTGCTTAAGTGGTATCTCTAGTTTTATGTTTATGGAATACAAACTTTTTTAATTGATAAAGATTGGCTGAATGTTTAAGAAGTCTGAAATAGAGGTTCAACCTATTATAATATAGAAAAATAAATCTAATGGCTTACTATGTTTTGTAAGTCCTAAAAAATAAGAATTAATCTGACTGTTTTTATAAATAGAAGTAATATTTTTCTAAGCTTATGGGTCGTTCATAATTGATTATTTATCCTGTACTCTAACAAATGATTATTAAGTATAGTAAATGCAAATACGGCATTTTTATCTTTAATAAGAAACTGTAAAAGAAAAAAAGCATATTTTAGTAGGAATTATACTGAGAGACATTTAAATAAGTTTGTTGTATTCGTGAGGGTTTTTTTTTTAACCCTGTCAGTTTTTTTTTTCGTTATTTGGTACTTGGATGCAGCTAAATATTACCCACTTAAATCTTAAAATTGTAAGTGATTGTAATTTTGCAAAAAAATGACAAACAAAACTTTATGGCGGCCATGTAAAACACACTTGAAAGAAAAGTATTTTTTAAAACTGGAACTCTTTATGGCTATAGAATGCAGCAACTTGCATTGCCGCTGAGGTAAAAAGATAGTTTGGGGTGATCATAGTCCTCTGATATAAAAATTGAAGATGTTAATAGCGACAAATTTCTCTGTAGATTATCCGTACTCCTCTGAGTGAATTAGGACAACGAATACAATTTTCTATTGTTTAAACGATTCTAAGCCGTAAGAGATGACAAAAATATAATATTTGGAAAATGATTATTGGGAATTCGGTTTGCGAATAAAGTCCCTTAGAGTATAGCGAAAATTATAAAGGTACTGAATTGATAAACAGTGGTGGCATTAAATAGCAAAACTGACGATACACAAGTATAAGGAGGATCTGCATTGTGACACGAAAAGGGGAAAATACAATCATCGAATAATGTATTTATCCGAATGAGTCGAAGGCATTAGCCAATGGGGGCAGCTGTAGTAGTTATCCCGAGTAATTTCCCCAAACAGGACGCTGAAAACATAAGAGACAACATAGTCTGTAAGTTTATGGAAAAGTCCCGCAAACAAAAGGTAAGCGTTCAAAGACAAAAACGAGCCGTGGATTAAACTAAAGTTAAGTCAAATAATCTCGTTAAAAGCAACTGAGGAATAAAGAGAGAAACAAATCAGAGGACTAGGAAATAAGTAGTGATAACAAACTTAGCCAAAGTTTTAAAAGAGAACGTTTTAACTAAAATGAAATTATTTTAGCAGTTGGCGTGAAAAACTATTAAACGAGAAAAATGAGATATTAATGTTAGGGCAAGTGGGATAGTGAGAGGCAATTGAAGATTGGTGTTAGAGAATCAGAAAAGTTGCGCGAAAAACTCACAGGAAAAATATAAATATGTAAATATATCTTGGAGTATTATATACTTTATGAAAGCTGCCAAGAAGCAATAAACTGACTTCATTACTAAAATAACAAAACCTCGTTACAGACTCAGGAATAATAAATATCACAGACTATAAAAGCTCTGATTTGTTTTGCATCATTTGAACTAATTTTTCAAAATGCTGTTAACATGTTACCTTTATTATTGCACAACTAAGTTGAAACATTAAACACAAATTATATAAGATTTCTAAAAAAGGAATTAAAAGATACATTCTCTCGCAATTTAAAGCGTTAACTAAGTTTCGTTACCCTTTCATTGCATTGCATTGAAATAGTCAGAAAAATACGTTTTTATTCTAATTATTTTTTCGAAAAATAAGAACGAATAAACAAAGGGAAGAATTTAGGGGGGGGCGTATGAAAAGGAGTTGTGGAACAGACTATACACTACGACATTTTATTGTGATTTAATTATTCACGTTTTATTGTGTGAACTATTTAGTTTCTTGTTTTATTTTATCTTAGGTGTGTAACATGGCGCGTATTTGAGAAAATCGGCAGCAGCTTTATGATAACTGGCTAGCGAAAATATTAGTAGCAGCCGTTTTAGCGATATTTAATTAAAAGAAGGTGCGTGAGCTTGCGTGGCAAGAAAAGGGGATAATAATACATCACGTGGCTAAGGAGACAAGCAAGTTGTTACCATCGAAAAGGGACGCGTGGAAACAATGGTAAGAAAGCTCCAGCTATGATCGACGGGAACGTTTGGAGAAGGGGGACCTTTAAAATAAGATATTATTCGGTAAAGCATTATAAAAAAACAAGTGAGTTTGAAAATACTTCTGAATAATAATTATCTGCGTTATTTAGGAAGAACAACGAATACATTAATTTCATTTGCACTTTAAAACTTATGGAGTCGGATTTCTTTTTTATTCCTTTTTGTCGACTATTCGTTTGCGATGGTACTACAAGACGTGTGGCTCTGAAAGGCTAGATATATGACGACGCGGTTAAGGTTTAACGACCACGTTATAAAGATAAAGAAACCTTTCAAAAATCTTTTTAAAAACATGCGGTTCTCTCATTTGTTCGTGAAAATTAACAGACATAAGGAGCTTACAAATTTGATTATCTCAGTATAGTGTCACTGTTGACAAGGTGGCGAAAAATAGTAGGTAAAATTGAGTTCTAATTGAAACTCTTCTGGAGAGCGAATGATAAATCTATTGTGCAGGCGGTATTAAGAATATGATTGCGAATTTCTCTTGACTTTTATGATATCATGGCTGAGGGAACGAAAACATGCTTACACAGCAGAGTAAATAAAGTGTTTCGTTCGAAATTCTGTGCAGATACCCTTGGAAAAATGAAAAAATCTGCAGGTGAGTCATTAGTTGAAATAATCCAAATAATCCAAATTCCTAATCAACATCTCCAAACCTCATAAAAAACATTAAACACGAATAGGAAAAGAAGGTTAATGTCTCTGATTGAAGATAGAGAAATATGAAACAAATGTTATCTATTTTTTATATGAAAGTATTATTATAATTTTATGTGTAATATTTTCTTAGTTGGTTTAAGGTTTCGAGGAGCATTCCCCCTTTCTCCTAATCCAAATGCATTGCATAAAGTGTATTTGTTTATGTACAATATTGATATTAATAATTTACTAAAATCATTTGAAACATTATTAACTTATTTTACTGATGCGTCCAAATCAAATTAAAGTGAATTTTATATTTTTTTAGTTACGAAATATACTCTGTCGTGTTATTTTTCCCACGTAATTTATTTGATTATCGCTTTATACATTGTCTTTAAGATATTCTGAATAAATTGATCCAATGGAGTAAAACAAAATCCATTTCTTTCCTACCTTAAGTTCCACAAAGAAAAAACAACGTCGATGGGTGCAGATTATGCCTATGTCAGCTGAATTGGTGAAATGATACGTTACTTGCCATGAAAACGTTTATCTTATCAGCGTTTCTGCATTTTAGTGATTTGAATTTACTTTTAGATTTTTGTGGCAGCTTTAGGCAAATAAATATGCACATCTATTTCTATACTCTCTTGCTATTTAGTCATGGATTTATTGGCTCCGTTTATTACCGAATAGAAGTATTCTGTTCGACAGTCTGTTGACGGACGTGTCCTATGAATAGTTTATTGGTCAGATTATTTTTTGAATAGGTTCGCCATTAGAGAAAAAAGTTGTTTCAATGGGCTGAGTAAACACACACGTTAAACTGCACGCCTGTGGAACTCTGTTCCATCTGCCTGCTTCCCATCGGACTACAACTTGGATGTCTTCAAGTCCAACGTTAACAAATTCCTAATGAACCGCCCGCTTAAGTAAACACTTCATCAAATCTCCACACTAACGTAATGTACTTGCAATAACCCTTATCCCTGAGTGGATTCCCGGTCTTGATAAGTGGTGATCACTGTGTAAAAAAAAATACACACACGCGCACGCGCGAACACACCCATATGTATATCAAGTGAAATAGTTAAAAATATATTTATGTTAAAAATATACTTGTAAATCCCGTGGAAATTACGTGTCACGCTTTTTAAATCAATCTGTACAATGTTTTATCAAAGGGAATTTTACGTTTAGAATACGTGTCTGTTAGGATCAATACTACTGAGAAATGCAAACTTTTTTCTCTTACATTGATTAACATTGTAACTTAAAAAATATTTGAATAAATAAAAAGTATGTACGTATTCTATATTTATTTTATTTAAAAATGTAGCAATTATATTATTCTTTTCAAATATGTTGTTTTATCACTGTAAAAATAGATATGGTCTAAATATTGTTCAAATTAATAAAACAAAGGTAATTTTTAAATTTGTTTATAAAAAACGTGTGCTATGTAAGTGGTCGACATGGAAGTTCGCTATAAATGCTTTTGTGATGCCAAATCAATTGTGAATCCACTGTGAAAAATTTCCCCCACTCTATATCTGTGCCTAAATCAAAACACGGATTCCATGAACAAAGCTTCTTTCTTAGAACTGCAAGCTTGTGGAACTCTGTTCCGTCTGCCTGCTTCCCTCCGGACTACAACTTGGATGTGTTCAAGTCCAATGTTAACAAATTCCTAATGAATCGCCCCCTTAATTAAACACTTGATCAAATCTCCACACTAACGTAATGTACTTGCAATAACCCTTATCCCTGAGTGGTTTCCGGGCCTTGATAAGTGGTGATCACTGTGTAATAAGAAAAAACATGCTTTAAGACAACTGTTGGTTATCAAACGCGATGAGGTCGGAGCTCTCATTCTAGAAAATCAGTAAAACCTCAATGTATGAATCACGACATCATTGCTTAGCGTTTTTGACAAATTCAAACTTTAATTGTTAATATTTTGACGCGATTCTATGAATATATGTCTTAACTTTACAAGAAAATATTGTTTCTCTGAGTTTTGTGTTTTATTGTAGCTATCGTGTGCCTACAGAGGGGGTATACCATAGCAGAAAAATTATACCAGGTGGAAACGCACCTCTGGATCCGCGCCCTTAAACCACTTAAAAACATCTTAGGCACATGATAATTTTTGTTGATTAATGTAATCCGTTAAATTACAATGATAGCCTTCATCCTTAAAAGTCAGTTAACAATTAGGCGATTCTATTTAACGCAAAAGACATCAACACTTTTGTTTCGAATTATATCCAAAAACTGATCGCGTTGTTTTGTAAGTGAACATTTGTTTAACTCAAGTCCTGTCGATGAACGTCAAACGAAAATCTATTTTAAAATACATCAATTGAAATCAGAATTAAAAAATTTGAAAGATTTTTCTTTCCAACCTAATGCAAAACTTCTCATTCGCAATTGAGTCCACGATTATAAACTCGATAAGGAATAAGAAATTTACACTGAAGGTGAATGTATTAAGCATTTTTTTTCTGCTAGGATGCCTTGAATAAGTATATAACTAATTAAATTCCTCTCGCACCAATCCATATAGGGGCATGACAAGACTGATATTTTATGGCTAATATCCCATCATGTTGATTCAACTGTTTCAGTGGTAGAAATACACAATTGGCATAATCTTTTATATGATTAAACTAACCTTTATCTACTTCAATAATAAGTAACTATTTCTATGCATTTCTGCCTCGAATTAATTGTTGTGTTTCAAAATTGTTACTATGATTTGATTTGATTATAAAAAAAACATATTTGTACCACATCGTGTTTCCATAATCGCATTCGGTTAAAATTGTTTCCCTTAGAACACACGTTATTGGCATTTGATTTAATTATTGATAACTGCTTGTATTGCACTACCTAAATATATATATATATATATATATATATATATATATATATATATGTATATATATATGTATATATATGTATATATATATGTCTATATATGTGCTATATATATAGAGAGAGACAGAGAGAGAAAGTAATAAAGAGAGAGAGAAAGAGAAAAAGAGGGAGAAGTGACCGTGTGTGTATGTGTGTGTGTGTGTGTGTGTGTGTGCGTCTGCAAAACAGTCAATAGCAAACTTCTCTGTTACTTTTTGGTCTAATGATAAAAGGGTCGGAGTTGATGAACAAATTCGAACTGTGTTTAGTCTGTAAAATTAAACGCTAAGGAGAAAAAAACTGAAATCTGGCGGGGTTAAGACGACTAAACATGGACTTTCTGCATCTGCACAAATATACACCTATACGTTATTTTTAAAGCTGTGATATACATATGGGCTTAACTGAGACGGTTACAAATAATGCTGGAGAGCTATATGTTTTGGTTTCGATTCTAACTGATTGGACTCATATCACTAATCTATATTGGGTAAATATAATAACCAAGAGAAAATTAGCTATATAAAAATATACGATACTTACATTAATTTAAATTTCATATTAAAGCGTATTTTACGGGAACCGTACTATATATATATATATATATATATATATATATATATATATATATGTCCGAAAAAGAACCTTTGTGCGTCATACTGTAGAAGTTACCTATGAAATTGAAAGACCGCCCGGAAAATTGAAAAATTATCCATCAAAATCGGAAATAAGAATAACTCCGTCGTGTTCAATGAGACGTGTCTGAATAATAACCTGCTGTCAATATATATATATATATATATATATATATATATATATATATATATATATATATATATATATGCACTTGTGTGGTTACCCGTAATTGGCGAGTTCTCGCGCTAGTCATTTCTTAATTACAAAATCCATTGTCTTCGTGACACCAGGCACCCAATTTCCAATACTTTTGCTTTGGTTTATATCACTACTAATTAAACTCTTCTCGGAGCAGCCACTACAACAAAGTTATGACCAAAAATGCTCGATTTCACTTAGACTTGAGCAAACAATTTATATCGTACAAGCTGGTTGTTGAATCACAGCGTATTTATTATATTAATACTACTGAAATCCAACGTTGAAATACTCTCAAGAAAATACTAAACGAATGTCAATCAAACAGTCGTAAAATATGCAGATTATTATTATTTTTTTTTTTTTTGCTTTTTTGTAAAGTTTATTTTCTATCCAATAAATTGTATTTTATGGGGCATTTTTGGCAATAATTATTTTCATTTTGTTTCAAACAGTCAAATATATATCTGAAGGAAAGAAATCCCGGAGTAATGTGTACTAATAAATGGATCCGTCCTTGAAAATGCCGCATGTTGTAAAGAAGAGAGAACTTACTATACTTGAGGTAGACTAACCACGAAATAAATATAAAATATTTTTGAAATCAACTGTTGGAAATAACAGTTAGTCTCAAGTATCATTTTGATATATTTTCTCATAAAAATTTCTAATATCCTTTAATCAATTCATTTATATTAGCATTTAAATTGTTTCAAAATAAATACTATCTTATACCTTAATTTAAAACAATCTGTACTTAAATATTCCTTTAATTATTAAATGTGTCATTGGGCAATTTCATCTTTAATAACATTAGTGGAATTATAACGTATGATCGATTAAGGCATTACCTTATTGTATTATTATATAGATGTGATGTGAGCTCCTTTTATCCGAGTTTATTTCTTCTTACAGTATTACACCCCGCGTCTTTTACTTTTCTACATTCCATCAAAATAAGCTATGAAATATAGTTTCTTCGCAAGGGCTTCAAAGCATAAACACTCCTAGAATATCTCCTGGGTATTAATCTTTCATATTTACGCCTGATAAAGTCGAAGCTATTTGCCTGCGGCTCGGTGTAATACAATAAAAGAGAAGAAAAAGGAAAGCACATTCGTGGATTTATTTTGAATTATTGCCTTTCTTTTAACACCCGAAGGATCTCATTTACGCATGAGATATTTAGAACCGATTGTTCCAATTTTGATAAAGAAAATGTTACGCTAATACACATGCGTTGGGCGCTTCACGCACGATAGAATGGATTCGTATAAAATTGATTCATAAATTCTATATGCATTTTAAATTATTACATCGTTTTTTAAGTGAAAATTTCAGTTGTGACAGTATTGCCACTGCAGAGACAGAGTGCAGTGTTCCAATACTTTCGGGTATATTTAACTACTTGCATAATCAAATGAGAAAAAAATATATCAATATTCATTCCTTGAGCTATGTGTAATATTAAAAGTTCTCGTTGATTGTCAAGTCTTAGAATAGTAAGAAATCAAAAATTAAACTTCTAAAAACATGTAATCCAGCGTCATCTTTTATAGAGATCACATCCTAATTGTTGACAACAGGTTTGGTTCATAATACTGAATGCTACAGTATAATAAATACACGTGTGTGTGACATTTAATCAATTCACACTGTTAACCTTGTAGTTAGACGAGTAGAGATATTACTGTGTAATATATATATAAATATATATATATATATATATATATATATATATATATAGAGAGAGAGAGAGAGAGAGAGATAGGAAACAATAGGAATGGAAAATGAAGTAACAAAAACTATATATTGGTAGACATAGATTGGTTCATTTGTCCATTCATGGTTCTGATGAGAAGCATTAGGCTTCGAAATGCCTTGACATAAAGAGTCTCTTCTACCCCTCTACTAATTGTTTGTATTCCCTTATTAAATAAATGGACGAATCTATATATATATATTTTTTTTTTTTACATTTTCACCCCAAACAAGGCAAATTGCCACTTTGGTGTATGGGGCTACTATCAGGGGCAACAACTACTGGGGTACTATGTAGGGATTTGGGCAGCAAGGTGTCGGTTCACGTTACACTTGAACTTCTGCACGTCAGTACTGTTGGGGAAGCAGGGACCTGGAATGGAATTCCAGAGTCTTGCGGTTCTGGGGAAGAAACTATTGGAGTAAAAAGATCTTTTACATCTAGGGACCTCTACAGTGTGGGGGTGGGATCTAGTAGCCTGTCGGGTTTGTCGAGGGTGCTCGCGTCGTGGGGGCACAAGTGATTGCAGTTCGTCAGAGCATTCACCACTAAAATACTTGTAGAAAAGGCAGAGGGATGCAACATTTCGTCGATGGGACAGAGGCTGAAGCTTAGATGCCAGTTCAGGGCCTATCAGGTTTGCGACTCTCTTTTGAACCTTGTCAAGGAGCGAGATACTATTAGCAGATGCACCAGCCCAGATGTGGCAGCAATACTCCATACATGGGCGAATGGTGGCCTTATAGAGGTACAGGATACTTTCGGGTGTTAGTAGTTTTCTAGCACGGTAGAGAGAGCCTACCTTTCTTGCAACGGCCCTGGCAATGCCTTCAATGTAATTGTTCCAACTCATGTTTCCTGTGAACGTTAGGCCAAGGAGTTTGAAAGATGGACTCTCAGATAAAGAGTCGTTGGCCATTGCTATGGGTGGTAGAGAGGGTTTCTTGTAATTATTGAATGAAACTAGTTTAGTCTTGGCAGCATTGAACGCGACCAACCACTTTTGTCCCCATTCCACTACAGATTGGAGGTCTTCCTCTAGTGTTTCTGCCATTTCTTTAGAAATGTGTTCATTCGTCTTCCTGTCGTGTCTGCCATAGAGTGTAGTGTCATCAGCATATATACCCATCTCAGAGGCAATGTTGTCGGGGAGGTCATTTATGAATATCAGGAACAATAGAGGTCCAAGGATAGAACCCTGGGGCACTCCCGCATTTATATCATATTGTTTAGATGTGCGACCGTCGAGGACTACCTGGATTTTTCTCTTATCTAAGAAGGATTTAATTATGTTAAGTATTCTACCAGTGATACCGTATGATCTGATTTTACTGAGGAGACCCTCATGCCATACCCTGTCAAAAGCCTTAGATATATCTAGAGCTACCGCTCTGCCTTCCCCCGCTTTGTCCAGTGACTGGTATATACGTTCAGAGATCACAGTGAGGATGTCTGCTGTGGAACGGGCTTGTCTAAATCCAGTAGTTTAGCATCTGTAAGATGATGGACTAGAGCATGGTTAATTATGGTCTCAAATATTTTGGCAAAAAGTGGGAGGAGGCTAATGGGGCGATAATTTCATGGATCTGTCCTTTCGCCAGAATTCTTGAATACTGGTACAACAGAAGCAGTTTTCCAACAGCCCGGAAAGCAAGCTTCATTAAGACATTTGTTGTAGAGTTTGGAGAGAACTGAAGCTACTTCGGCTGAGCACTTTTTTAATAGCACAGCTGGGATAAGATCGGGTCCACATGCTTTTGAGGTGTCAAGGTTTTTTATGATAGCATGCACCTGAGCAGGGGTGGTTTTCAGATCGTCTAGTGTGGCGTCTGTCCGCATAGGAAAGTCAGGTAGGGGGTGGTTGGAAGGGTCCAGTGTGGAGTTTGAGGCAAACCGACTGGCAAGCATGTTAGCCTTGTCGCTTGCTGAGGAGACAACCTCGTGATTGTTGGTTAGTGGGGGAATTGTTGATTGCCCATTATTTACTACACTGTTGTAGATTTTCCAGAAGTCTCCAGTTCCTAGTTTTTGTGCTTCGATGCGCTTTTTAGTGGTTTCCGTAAATTCTCTCTTAGCTGTCGCTATTTCTTTCTTAACGTTATTTACCAATATATATGGTTTTGTGACTTCATTCCCCATTCCTTTTTTTTACATAGGCATCACCACATTATCAAGGCCAAGACGCCACTCAAGGATAAGGGTTAAAGAGTGTACAGTAGAAATTGGACATTATAGCAATCATTAGTAATGAAAATTTGGTAAAGTTGATAACTTATATGGCACGGCTCATCAAGAACTTATTTACGTTAGACTTGAAGACAACCATATTGTACTCAGCCGGAAAGCAGGAAAACGGAAGACAATTCCACAGGCGTGCAGTTCTAAGAAAGAAGCTTTGTTCATGGAATCTACATTTAGGTTTAGGCACAGATAAAGAGTGGGTGGAATTATTGATAGTGTTTTCAGCTAGACGAGTGTTTCTTGTGAAAGTTTGGCGAGGGGGGACCATAGACTGAAGCTCAGTCGAACACTTTCCATGAAAATAACAATACATCAGAGACAAGCTCGCAACTTCTCTTCTGTGAGAAAGAGGTTGCAGAAAAGGACATCTCTTACGAGGCCACGAAGTCTATTTTGAACTCTATCAAGGAAGGCCAAGTCCTTTCTAGCAGCTCCTGCCCAGATGTGGCAACAGTATTCCATCCATAGCATCAGCAGTGAGATATCTACCGGATCGATAGAAAGATCCCACCATTTTTCCAGCGGCCTTGGCAACAGATTTGATGTACGTGTTCCATTTAAGATCAGGAGTAATGGTCAAGCCAAGAAGTTTGTCAAAACTTGAGGCCTCCTGAAGACGAGAGCCATTCATTTCAACTGATATCAGAATGTTGATGATGTAAAGAGAGAAGCTTGGTTTTAGATGCATTAAAAGTAACCAGCCATTCTTTACCCCATTGTACTACGTGCTCAAGATCAGAGGAGAAATAATTGGAGAGAACTTGGTCGTTTACTGTCTTAGATGTGCTACCATAAATGGTAGTGTCGTCAGCATAGATGTCTACAAATGATGTAAGGATGTGATTTGGAAGATCATTAATGTAGATCAGGAAAAGAGTTGGACCCAGGATGGACCCCTGAGGGACACCGGCATTAATACTGTGAGCTTCTGATTTTTGCCCCTTAACTACTACTCTTATGAACCTATCAGAAAGAAATGATTTAATAATTGAGAAGACATTTCCAGCAATACCATAGCTAGAGATCTTATGAAGTAAACCTTTATGCCATACCCTATCAAAGGCATTAGATATGTCAAGAGCAATTGCCCTATAAAGGTTGCCTCCTATTGTCAATTGACAATTGCCTCGTCTTAATAGACAAGCTGCACCGTAGTTGCTGGGTAAACTATCAGTGACACCCAAACACGCCCGTTTCTCTGACGGTGATTTTTCAGGCCAGCCGTTGACTTGCATGATCTGACAAATATATGACAGACAAAGTTGAGTGTTGAAATACATCTCGAATCCTCCTCCGCTTTTTTGCTCCCTCTGGCCACATTATGTTTTTATAGTTAATGTAAGCAGCTCTCGAGATAAGTATATGGTTACAAGTCTCACATTTCCAGCTGTTCAACGCACCAAGTAAAACTGACACATTTCCTTTCCTAAGATTTCTCAGCGTGGTTGATTTTTTTTCAAAAACTTCAAACTCACCTTTAACTCGCGTTCTCTATTAGGGCCGGTATTTCGCTAGGGTTTCCCAGTTCTGTACAGGAGACTTTAGGGCTTTAAGATCGTATTTTATGCAATCTTTGAAGCGCTACTTTGAGCAATTCTGAGGACGTTTCCCATTATTAAGCTCGCTGTGAATCAACTGCTTAGGCAGCCTCGCATAACGTATACTTACAACAGACCAAGCGCAATAGGCTCCTCATCACTATCGCTGCAATGCTCAAAAACTCACGTGTCTTAAGAATATCCGTGTCAGGTTTCAGTAAATTCCATTTTACATTCGGCATTTGCAGGAGGCATTTCTGATAGAATTGCTTAAGTTGATTTAAGTGTCCATGCTGTCTTCTCCAGGACTATGGTGAGTAAAGTAAAGCAGACAATACACAGATCGAGTGAACACCAATCTTGGTTTCAACAAAGAACTGACGATCACCCCCATAGCCTTTAATATCTACTCAAATCAGAAACAAAATGTTATTAATAGACGTTTGGCGAAACAAAAAGATGTACTGCGCTAGCTGTCACAATCACGACGATATATGACGTTATGGCGAGTAAAAATAAGTGTTTTAAACGTACGTTTAGATTACTAGGCGTATGATTTACAAAAATGTTGGAGCAAAAGTGGCATCTATTTGCAAACACTGCCCAGTTTATTAGTACAAAGTTAATATTGTTGGTCAATTCTTAGGTAGTGAGAGATTTATCTTCCTAACAGTTCTAATTTTGCCAAAATCCTATGCGTCTGTAAAAGTTTTTTCGCAGACGTTCAAACATACACAGGCACACACACAAAGATTAATACACATTTTCCCTTTTATATATTAGATATCTACAATTTAAAAATGAATAGTATGTGACTGAATGTGTAAAACCCAAGAATAACTTGTAAAAATTCAACTTTCTGCAACTCAGGGAATATTATTACGAAAAAAAAATCTAAGACAAAAACATGACCTTTTAATATCGAACTCTCCATCGCTTTTAACCTTTTTGTAGCATTTGCTTCTCTGGCGGAAAAGACACGTCAAATGTAATGACCGCACCAAAAAGAATTGCTTTTTCAACTCCAAAGCAAAATAAGATTAATAGGAAGTTAGTGTTTACTTTATTGATAGAATAGAAAATAACAGCGTTTAATAAACTGCAGCAATAGGAGGCATTCTAAACAACATTTATATCCGCAAGATATCAGATAAAATTATATATATATATATATATATATATATATATATATATATATATATTAAGTTATAAAAATATATACGGCAATTAAGCTACACCGAATATTCCGCGTTTTATCCACGCTAGGATTCGTCAGGCTTATGTGAAGAGTTGTGGTTATCTCGTGTTTTTATATGCGCACATTCCATTGATTTTAAGTAAGCAAATCAGCTTCCTAGTTTCCACCGCGCCCTTCCTAATTAGCCAATGGGTGGGCACTTACAGGACAAAGGCCTAATTGACCTTAGATTCAACCCTTCCTTTGTGTATACATTTTAGGCGGGAAACGTAGATATCTACTGATCTGGCCTATTTTAAACCTAGGTGTAGTTAAATGTCATTTTTTTAAATATTATGTTAGTTTATGTATATATATATATATATATATATATATATATATATATATATATAAATATATATATATATAATACAAGAATACATATATATAATTTATATTTTTAATTTGTTAAATAAGCTATCGTAGCAATTGCTAGATCTTTTTAATAAAATGAATTATTAAATCATAGACACTTTCTAGTAATCACCAGACCGAAAACATCAAACGGCCTTAATTATCTCCCTTTAGCTGTTATGGAACTCTTTGCCAACAGAATTAACTATTAGCAAGTAACAACGAAATTGGATTATCTCCCATCGCAATTGTGTTTACTAATGATATGGAAACACATTTAATTAGAATGATAATGGATTTTAAAATATTAAATAATGATAAATAGATTAGAATCCTTTACTCGAAATGTTGTATGAGGATTAATATTTATATATTAATCCTCATGCAACATTTCGAGTAAAGGATTCTAATCTATTTATCATTATTTAATATTTTAAAATTTATTCTTTTTATGCAGTCTTTTTATTTATTCTCATATTACATCAAACATTAAACCTAAAATGGTCTTCTATCTATGATTAAAACAATCGATAATTTATAAACATTACTTGCCACTAATGACCAAATACGAAACAAAAATTTACAATAACGTTAATGCAAGGTTGTTATGACCATATTATAAATATAGAAATACAAAATAAAAAAGATATTTTTAAAAATTAATTATGTGAAATACAGAAATAGAGAAATCTAATTTAGGAATTCAACGAATGGGATATATTAAAAAATGTAAAATGGCTAAGCTTTTTTGTGGAAACTTCTTAGGACTTGGATTTTTAAAAAGAATACAAAATTAGGTGATATATTAACATTATTAAATGGGCTTTTCACAGAGGTTACCTCCAGAATTAATGTTTTTTCACATGCTTCTTTTTCCGTTAAGGGAATTTTCTTTTTTTCTTTTTCTTTAAACAATATCCTATTGTCAATTCATAACCCTAATAATTTCTTTTATCCATGTTGTTAAATGATAGGGTATCATGTGGTGTCCAGATTGTCCGTATCCTTTTAGTAAGATTTGATTCCAGATTGTTTGATTATTTCTTTGTGTTATCTTTTTCGGTGCTTCGAAGTGGATTGCTTGATCGTTCATATTGTCTGATTTTAGTATGTTTCTGAACCTGTTCTGAAATGTGTATTTTCGTGAGTAGTCTATTCCTCCGTTTGGTGTTATCGTTCCAATTGTTGAGGCTGTCCACATCCCTCCTCCGTTTCCCCATGTTTCTTCTGGGGCTGATTGTGTTTCCATAGCCGACATATCGCTTTCCATCCGACTTTTTTAGCAGGAGGGACTGTATTACCAGTATTAGTACTGATTCTGTTGCTAGTAGATTCGTCTCTGGGTATCTTAGTTTTCCGGAAATATTCGTCGAGTCCGAGGAGTTGTTTTCCTCGTATTGCCTCTGCTGCCAGGTTGCGAAGTAGTCCTTCATGTATTGCTCCTTTTTATGAACTTATCGTCTGCTTCTTTTGTCGATATGTTTGGATCTGCGTATTCGTAGTCATGTGTTCTTGCTATTTCGTCTAAGTGTTTTACTGTTTCACGTTTTTTTTATCTTCTAAGTCTGTTCCTGGACCTAGAAATTGGTATCATGGTAATGTCCAATCTGTGGGGTTTTCCAATTTTTCTTTGTCAGTTGTGCTACTGTTCGTTGCTGTTGATATTCTGCGAATATATGAGTCACCTGTTTCTGTTAGAAGCACTATCTTCTGCAGACGATCTCGCCTGTCCAATCATAGCGTATTGCGTCATCATATGGCCAACCAATCTACGAATTCAATTTAATTAAGTAGGCTGTTTTTGAAACCAGTGAACGACGGGTACTTTTGCTAGTATATATATATATATATATATATATATATATATACATATACATATCTATAAAAGTGAAAGCGCCTGTCTTTCTGGCTCTGTATGAGTGTACACACACATTCAATTTGTACATTTTCCCCACCAAACTATTATATCAATGTTCAGTCTAACTTGAGATTTGGTATAAGGGGTATTGAGATTTGGTAATTTTTTTATTCGGTGTTTGGCTTTCAAGGTTTCAACGATGTGACATTTGAAAACTCTACCAAACTCCTTGGCTAATTTTGGGTTTAAACACTTGAAATTTTAGATGAAGGTTACTTGCACATGGATCAAACTTTTTATTTGGATTTGAGCCTAAACCAATAAATGTTAAGGGATAAAATGGGATCAAAGTTTTAAAAAAATGTCTTCTGCTGTCTCTACCAAATTATTTAACCAATTTTTTGTCTAAACATTTGCAATTTTACATAAAGTGTATTCAGACAAAGGAAAATCTTTTCAGTCCGTTTTTGGACGAAAATTTTGTTGCAAGGCGTATAATTTCAAAAGGTCGATAGAAAACTATTCAGCCAATTTAAAGAATAAACGTTTGAAATATTACACACATGGTATTCAGACATGCAACAGGCTTTAACTTCCGTTTTTGGACGGGAATTTTGCTGCAAAGATGGCAAAGTTAAAAGACTGTAGCTTTGCAGACTCTACAAACTCTAAAGCCAATTTTGGTGTCTAAACACTTGAAATTTTAAATGTAGGTTATCTGGCCGTAAGTAAAATTTTGAATATATACATATGCACATAAATTATGAACCCGAGCAGTGCCAGGCTGAACAGATCGTAGGTATTTTATATCTATTCATTTGGTATATATATCTATTCATTTGGTATATATATATAATATATATATATATATATATATATATATATATATATATAATACGATGAAGCATAATAAATAGAAGAAATATTATTTTTTTATTATATATGCACCTAATGATTTTGTAGATAAATTTAACTCACATCAGAAAAGCCTCACGCGGATTCATATACGTTTCGACTATATATATATATATATATATATATATATATATATATATATATATATATATATATATATACAGTCCTGGTCAAAATCATAAGACCACTTACGAAAGTAAGCGCTTACGCATATTATCGAAGTTTAAATCAAACAAATGGTTGAAACCATTGCCAAAAGGGAAAATATGAATACAAAAAATTAAATCTGCTTCATTCGAAACCTGAACCCTGATCTAATAATTATTTTTTTTTAAACCAAACATTTTCACCTGGTCAAAATGATAAGACCGCTTTAATAAAATCGGTTAGTTTTGAAAAAATGAACATGAAAAGCTTTCTATGTGACTAAAAGCAACTTGTTAATGGATAAAAAAAATCTTACTAAATTATAAATGGAAAAAGTGAAACCATTATCAGAGTTTGAGAGAGGAAGGATTTTTGAGCTTAATAGGGGTTGACTCTCGCATAGATCTATTGCAAAAGAAGTGAATCGTTGCAAAACTGTCATCACAATTTTTTTAAGAAATCCAGATCAATATGGGCACAAAAAGAGTCCAGGTCGACCAAAAAAAAAATAACCCTATCACTCGATCGCCAGTATGAGCTCAAGTCGATTGAAAAGCCAAACAGCAGCAGAATGTAGTCCTAAAACCATCAGAAGGCATCTGAAAATGAAGGGTTTCAATCATTTAAAGCGACTGTAGAAACCACGTCTTCTTGAACAGCATAAAACTAATCGACTTAAATATGCCGTCAAATACCAGACTTGGAGTGAAGAGAAGTAGAAAAATGTAATTTTCTCCGATGAGAAAAAGTTTAATCTAGATGGTCCAGATGGATTTCAACACTATTGGCATGATAAAAATTTGCCCAAAGAGACTTTTTCAACTCTTCATAGTGGAGGAGGATGTTTAATGATCTGGGGTTCTTTCTCGTCAGCTGGGACCCTAAAGTTGCAAGTTGTGAAAGGCCGGCAAACATCTTTGAAGTACATTTCAATGCTTGAAAATACTTCTATCAGGACTGCAGGTCCACGTCTGTGTGGAAGAAATTAGATTTTCTAGCAAGACAACGCTGCGATACCCACTTCTCGACAAACAAGAGAAATAAATATAGAATCGTTAGATCATCCAGCATAGTCTCCGGACCTCAATCCCATTTAAAATCTTTGGGGATGGATGGCAAAAGAAGTGTTCAAGGATAAAACCCAGTATGATTCGATAAAGGAACTTTCTGGTTCAGTTTTCAGTACATGGGATAAAATTCCCTCGCAACTGATAAAAAATTAGTCGCAAGCATGCCAAGAATTTTTGAAGTAATTCGTAATAATGGAGGCTATACTAAATGCTGAGACCCTTTTTAGTAATTTATAATTGCCTTTTGTTAGATAAATTATAAGTGGTCTTATCATTTTGACCAGGTGACAATGTTTTTTTAAAAATAATTATTAGATCAGGGTTAAGGTTTCGAATGAAGCAGATTTTCCCTTTTGGCAATGGTTTCAACCATTTGTTTGATTAAAAATTCGATAATATGCTTAAACGTTAACTTTCTTAAGTGGTCTTATGATTTTGCCGAGGACTGTATGTATATATATATATATATATATATATATATATATATATATAGATAACTTACGCTAATTATCATTGAGTCTAGTTGCTGCTGATTAAAAACTGTGTTCACTTACTTAGTGAATTCGACATGTATTTCCCAACGCCCAGAATAGAAATTATTTTATTTAAGTAGCCTTCTAACTTTCTTTTTATCAAATGATAGCCTTGATGAAGTTTGGATACTTTCGTTATCTGATAATTTTTTTTTAGATTGAACAGTAGATTTATTGCCATAATTAATGATTATTTTGTTTACCTAAATCGAATAAATAATATACTGATCGATGTATTGAGCACTTGAAATAACTTTTTTAAATTCTATGGTTGATACTTTGGAATATTTTCACCCACATACACACACACACACATATATATATATATATGTATATATATATACATATATATATATATATATATATATACGTGTGTATGTGTGTGTCTATGTCTGTGTGTTGATATTTTGGCATCATTTTTTCTACTTATTAATTAGACGTTTTATGTCTATTAATTCTTTCTTTGATCGTTTTCAACTTCTGAAACCTTATCAATCTTCCTAGATTCATCGTCCGTAGATTTGGAAAAATTTATACATATTTTAATCATGTGCATAGCTATTTTACTGGGTTTATGTTTTTATAAATTTACAAAGATTGCAGGATATTACCACGATCCGTAAGTTTTATTCGTAAGTATTTCTTTTAGCTTTTATTAGTAATGCTTCTAGTATTTAAAGTTTTCGTTTATTATTGGTCGGTTATTATTGGTATATAATTTGTCCACTAAAATAATATATACACACATATAAAATAATATATACACACACATACATATATATATATTTAGTAGAACTGGTAATTAATAAAAACCTGAAGAAATTGCTCAATACTCTTGTAGAGCAAATATGCGTTTTATTTTTTATTACCGTTTTTTTCTGTTCAGATACATTTTTTGTTTCAGCTACGCGACCGTTTTTTGGCCGTTATGTAGTCTCCTCAGTAAATGTAACTGAACAGAAAAAAACGGTAATAAAAATAAAACGTATATATATATGTTACATGATAAGGGCTGTCCCCTTTTCATGTAAGTATAAAAATAGAGAGATTTAGTTAAAATGAAAATGAAATAGAATAGACGAAATTCGAACCTCGTAAATTAGGTTTAGAAATAGATTACGAGAGAGAATTAGAAAATGGAATGCAAAACAAACCATTATTTAGCTTAGAGATAAAATAGTTTCAAGAAAAGAATGTGCGTTGACAAGTCTGTTATGAAAAATTCAATTGAGGAATGCAACTATACAAGATAATTTAATAAACATGTTTTTAACATATTGGAAAAATAGGTTATTGGGAATATAGGTTAAAATTCCTTTTGTAAACAAAGGAAAAAGTTTTGGACACGCATGTCCAGAACACGTGAAAGTAGACACATGTTTTAACATGTGTATGACGCTATGGAAAATGGGAAGTTCTAGATATAGTTAGACAACTTTAGAGTTAAGCAAGGAGAAACTGGGGGAAAACAGAGAGGGAGTTTGAGAACGGCAGACGATAGTCTGCAGTTTGGGATTCGAACGTCTAGAAGCGAGACGGTCACTTTTGAAACTTAATATGTGAAGCTTTGAATTTTTGATGATGAAAACCACGGCCGGTCGTGAGAAGAAATAAACCGATCATGTGTTTTTATAAACGTCGTATTTGTGTTGTAATTCTACCAAAAAGTAAAGTGAAAGTTGTTATTATATGTTTATATATCTGTGTTATAAAATGTCTTGACATACACATCTCATATCTACAATGTGAACTCTACATCTCATATCTACACTAAGAATGTCTGAAGACTGTCTACACAATGTCTGAACACTATCTCTTCACTCTAAGAGCTTCTACACTTCTAAGTACGAAGTTTTTAATATATATATATGAATCATTATAACACGAACAATCTTTCTCTAAGATACAACAACATCTCTCTCTTACACGAACAACAATCTCTCATTAACATCTCTTCCTAAGACTCTCTAACAACAACATAAACTCTATAATAACACTCTCACTATAAATAAGACTATTATATAACACACACATATATATATATATATATATATATATATATATATATATATATATATATACGCCTGTGTTTGAGAGAGAAGAAGAATGAATTAGGACGATAAATAAATAAATATAGAATTTAATAGAGTGAAAGAGTGAAATAACATTAAGAAAATCGGATTAAACTTTGTTCGTGTATTAATCCGTTAATTAAAAGATCATAGAATTCGCTTTTGATTAGTTTTATTTTTAGAGAAAGATCTACCCGATCAAATACCGTGTTCGTAAAGAAATGTTATCAACGTAAAGCTGCCTTTAATTATCAGTCTGCAGATACACAGATGCACAAGAAAGTTTCTCTTTATCTCATCGTTGAGAAACAACAAATTGATTCAAAGAAAACTGATGTTCGTATTTATTCAATTGGCTATTAGATTATGCAACCAGAACTGTTTGTTTATAGGCCTCTTTGCTTTACATGTTTTAACAGTACATGATTTGAATGTGAGTTACTTGAACATTGATTAATATGAAAAGCGGATCAACCACACAAAATTCTGCCTTCGATTTTTTTTAAATATACGAGTTTTTACGTATATTTTACTATTTATTAGGCGTTTAAAAGCAAAAGATAGCGTGAATGGATTCGATCTATGCAGATGGAGATAAGCGATGATGCACTAGTTGTGTACACGCTGTTTCAATATAGAAAGTATATATGTATAGAATACGCGCTGTTTCAATATAGAACGTATATATGTGTAGAATACGCGATGTTTCAATATCGAATGTATGTATGTATAGAATACGCGCTGTTTCAATATAGAATGTACATATGTATAGAATACGCGCTGTTTAAATATAGAATGTATATATGTATAGAATACGCGCTGTTTCAATATAGAATGTATATATGTATAGAATACGCGCTGTTTCAATATAGAATGTATATATGTATAGAATACGCGCTGTTTCAATATAGAACGTGTATATGTATAGAATACGCGCGGTTTCAATATAGAACGTGTATATGTATAGGATGAATACTAAAAAATATGTATTCATGTAAAATGAAAATATTATGAATTGCTTATGTAAACGATTGTAAACTACGATAAGTAGTTTGTGCGAGTAAAAACACCGGATTTAAGCAAGAAAGATAAACAAGAATGTAATCACCCGCGTATATATTCCACAGATTATAACAAAACGGTCCGATTATTTTATAGCTCTGCGTATGTATTTACTTTACACGTTTCATAAGTTCTTACTTTGTAAATAACATTGCTTTATTTAGTTTAATCTTATTACCTTTTTCAATTTTGAATGATATGTGTATTTTTTTTAATTTTAAAGATGCATGAAGTAGATTTATTAAAAAATAAAAAAGAAAAGCTTAATAGTAATGAGCTGCGGATTTGTTTCGATAATACGTGGTTTAAAAACTAAAAACGCAGACTTAGAATATACGTGTATATATTTTCATAGGTGTCGAATAATACATCGCGTATGTTTTTAATTGAGAGAGGATCCAGGTCTTTTAAGAGTAGGAAAATTGTGAATTTGGCAGGAAATATTTGCTACCAGAATCTAGAGGGGTTTCTCCTTCAGTGACCGAGGAAGGAAAAGATAAAGTGCATTAGTATTTTATATATTTAATATATTTTTTACATATTATTATTGAAGAATTACCGGAAAATATTAGAAATAAACTCTAATCAGCTAATGAGATGTGCAGATGAGTGGATTAAATGCCGTCTAAGTCTGCGGTAGTTCTGCTATGTTTTTTTTACATAATGTAACTATATGATTAATTTGTTATACTATTACAAGTGTTTCATTTTATATGTTATCCTTTATTCATTTTCTCTTTCTCAACTTTTGAAAAGATATATATATATATATATATATATATATATATATATATATATATATATATATATATATATATAAATATATATATATACGGCATAATCGAGTTGAAACGCCGGTTCTCGTCAGATGACCGAAATTAAGCAACGTAGAGCCTGGATAGAACCAGATGGGTAACTATTTGGGAATTTTAGGCGCTGTATGTGCTCTGCTTATCTCAGCATTTCTTTCCAGGCGTCATGTACATACACTTCACTTCCAACTAGCATTTAACAATGTCGACTCAGGAGAGGTTTTGTTAGAGATTGTGCACCTCCTTCCATAAAAATTCCACGCGCAGGCACCCAATCGTGGGTATCCATAGTCTGTCAAAGACTAAAGGAGCCTGTGGATATATATATATATATATATATATATATATATATATATATATATATATATACACACAAATCTGGCACAATAAAACTTGCCATCGATACACAAAACTCAGAATATATTAGCGCTCCAAACCCTAGTGACCTTACATTTAGACCCATTGTAGCAGGACCAGCCTGTCCGACCAGCAGACTTAGCAACTTAATAGACATCTTATTACAACCTTTCACAGATCAAGTTAAGAGCTACATAAGGGACGACATCCATTTTCTTACTACCTTACCACATACAGTAGAAAACGGGACACTATTAGTTATATTTGACGTTAGCAGTTTATATAGTAATATACCCCATGAATTAGGAAAAGAAGCAATACTATTTTGGATCAACAGACACGCACAAACACTACATCCCAGATTCACAAAGCAATTCATTATCGATAGTATAGACATAATTCTAAATAATAATTCCTTCGAATTCAACAATACCAACTACATCCAAACACTAGGTACAGCAATGGGAACGAAAATGGCACCGACTTACGCAACCCTTACATTAGCCTACCTTGAAGAAACCTTATATAAAAAAATAGAACAAAAATTTGGCCACAGCACTAAAATACTGTTTGCAGAATCATGGAAAAGGTACTTAGATGACTGCTTCATCCTATGGAAACCCACATGGGGGGACATCACAGACTTACACACCATACTCCAGAACCTACACCCAAAAATTAAATTCACCATAGAACAAAGCTCTACAGAATTATCTTTCCTAGACATACTGATAAAGATTAAAGACAATAACATTATCACAGACATTTACCGCAAACCTACAGACACCCAACAATACCTACACTTTAAAAGTCACCACCCTAAAAGCTGCATAAAATCAATTCCCTACACCCTAGCACGTAGAATCTGCACCATAATCACGGACAATAACCTTCGAAAAATCCGACTCAAGCAACTACGAATAAATTTAAGAAAAAGAAAATACCCATCACAACTTATAGACAAAGGGATCCAACTTGCGACAAATATACCAGTAGAAGATTTGAGAACCCCTAAAGAACGAAACAAAGAACAAATCCTAACATACGTCTCCACACACAGCACAAACAACCCAGAGCTTTTCACAGAGATAACGAAAAACCTCGTCCTACTTAACCAAAACAGCAAACTAAACAATTTCCTTAAAACAACAAAAATAATAAAAAGCAAACGCCAACCCAAAAACCTAAAACGCATTCTTACCTCATCCAAACTCAATCAAGACGCAACAAAAGGAGTCACAAAATGCAACAAACAACGATGTGGAATCTGCAACATAATATAAGAGGGAAACACATACACATTTACGAACCCCATACAAACATTCAAAATTTAAAAAAAACCTAGATTGCACCTCAAAAAACGTGATCTATGTAATAAAATGTCCAGCATGCGATAAATCCTACATAGGCGCTACAAAAAACCTTAGTAATAGAGTAGCCCTACACCGATCCAACATCAAAATCGCGGAAAATAGACACCTACATGTATCACAACATATACACACATGAAGTGGAGGCAGATTCAAGATAATGCCCATCTTCCAAACTGACAACTACTTCTACTTGCTAACACAAGAAAAAAAATTCATAGCAAAGTGTAACCCCGCCTTAAACATCTCTCCATAATTATACACATAAATAGGCAAAACACAAAATACACTTACACGCATGCATGCTTGGGTAGGTGTGCACCCTCATACACGAAACAACAAAAAAGCACAATAAGGCACACGCACACTTTCGCGGGTGCGCGCGCCCATACCCAGTACAGTACCATTTCTCTTAACTAAACAAACAACTAGAAATTGAACGTATGTATGTGTATGTGCGCGCGTATATGTGTGTGTGCGTGGGTGTGCACATATGATTGTGCATGCGTATATATCATCTGTTATCTATGCTACATCTTGATATATTATCTGTTATCTATGCTACATCTTGTTTGTATGTATACGTGCACTTATGTTTGGGTGACCGAATCCATGTATGCATATGTGCTTGGATTGAAAAGGAAACTTCAACCAATATATACATAAGGTGGAATGTATGAATATGTATGTGTGTGTGTGATTGTGAGTGCATGTGCCCATATATATATATATATATGGGTGGATGAGTGTATACACATCCGTATGTATGTGTGTGTATGTATATATATACATATGTATGCACATGTATGAGTGGGTAAATGTGTTCGTATGGATATGGATATACGCGTATGTGTGAGCCCCTGCATATGTCTGTGTGTGCATGTGTGTGTATGTGTGTGTGCTTACATAGTATGTGGATGTTTGTGCGTGTATTTGCATATACATATATGTGTGTGCGTGTATGTGTGTATGTGCGTGTATGTGTGTGTATATATATCTTCTACCTATTCTCCATCTTACTTGTGTGTGTGTGGGTGCGTGTACGTATGTCTGAATGATTAAGCGCATATATACATGCGTGTTTTGGTTGGGGAAAAAAAGTGTGTGTATATATATATATATATATATATATATATATATATATATATATATAAAATGAGAAATTAAAAAAATAAAAATAATTGTTAGCGGTGGATGTATGCGAGTACGTGTGGGAGTGTGTAGGTGGGTATGTATATGTATATATGTATGCTCCTACATATATTTCTATGTATGTACGTGTGTGTATATGTGTGTGCCTGCGTACGTGTGCGTGTGCATGTGTACATGTGCATGAATGTATATGTATGCGTATGTGATTGTGTGTGAGTGTATGCTATACATGGGAAAAGAAAGTCTTTAAAAAGAACCCTAAAAAAGCCATAAAAACCTTCACCATATGGACTAAAAAACACTCTTTGAAACTAACTTTGACCGACACTGTGAACACTTACAATTGGAGACAGAATGTCTGAACACTGAACACACGCATAGCATCAGTCTGAAAAACATATTTAATATCAGCGCATATCTACAAACTCCCATTTTAAAGAAAAACTTTTTACGAAAATATCTGAAGAGAGCACACCCTAAGCTCGAAACGCGTTATAAAAATATTTTAAAATAAAAATATGAGGAAAACCTTTAAAAAAAACACAATTGTTGATGGCTACACTCTTTTAAATATATATATATATATATATATATATATATATATATATATATATATATATATATATATATATATATATATGAAGATTCCTAGAGTGGGTGAAACGGTGAATATTCAGTGTAGCTTAATCGCCATATATATTTTATAACTTACTAACTAGCTCTATCTACGTATTGAGCACTTTTGAGGTAAATACTTATAGTTTACGCATAAATCTATACTTTCGTATATTAATTTTATGTGAGTAAATTAAGTAGTTTTATATATATATATATATATATATATATATATACTAGCAAAGATACCCGTGCTTCGCACGGAGCTTTGTTGCGCACTCGGGTACCAAAATCTGTGGGCACCTTTCCAGTAAGTTGATGTTGTAAGAGCAACGATTGCATAAGGTGATTAACATTTTAACTACCTCTTGTAGTGACTGAAATTCAATCAGGAACTTCACAAAACATTTTCATCAAAAAGGAAGGTTACTTGATGTTACATAGTAAATTTTTCATTGAAGTCATTTTCAATTCTTGCTTAAATTTTATCTTGCACATTCAATACTAAAAACTTACCACAATCAGATCATGTCAGTTTTTCCTCATATCCATTTCTCGAACTTTTCACTAAAGAGCCTCAGGGTAAACTACATTTCTGCTGCTTTGATTTGGAGCCAGAATGTAGAGTTTTTCTGAACTTCCTGTCCGGCTGATGGAGACGTAGAACATACCATGACTGAAGCAGTCTGATGTCAAGTCTACGCCAATGGTGTTAAATGTCTGACCTTGACTTTTGTTTATGCTCATTGCAAAACACACCTTCACAGGAAATTGGAGTCTCCGGAATTTAAATGGAAGTACTGAGTCCGATGGAACTAAGGGGATCCTTGGCAGTAGAACGGTTTCGCCTTTGTAGGGACCACAGGAAATGGTGGCCTCAAGTACATTGGTGTGCAATCTGGTGATAACACATCTGGTTCCGTTTGTTATTTTTGGCGGTTCCAAGGATCGAAGAATCATGATTGGCGATCCAATTTTGAGATTTAAAATGTGTGGAGGCATTCCAGATATCTCCAAAGAGTTTAAAAACTCCACAGGGTAGTGAACAGCTTCATATTCATTAGTAGCTGAATCAACTGACTTGTATTGCTTTGTGTCTCCTGGAAATTTATCCATTATTGAATTGTTCAAATGATTCACATTGCTGTTTAATGGCGAAATAATAGCCCTCTCAGCAAGCCAATCCGGTGATTTTCCATTGTTTTGCAGGTCTGGGTACACTTTGTCTTTCAGTTGCTTCTGATTACCGACACATTTACCAAGCGCAGTTGGAATCTTAATTGTGTCAGGTGAAGAAGTGATAGGAAACTGACCATTACCGATTTGGAGAAGCAATTTTGAGAAGTCTGCTGCAGCTGTGTTATCAGAGATATAGGCTCTCATATTAGTAGTCAGTCTCTTCACTATAACGTGCCTCCAGAGATAGGATTGTTTCAAACTTGCATTGACAATGTTAGCCCTTGTGCCATTTTTAACCACTGGGAGGATTTGACGGAAATCACCGCAAAATAAGGTTGGAATGCCACCCATGGGATTCTTGTTTCCTGTGATGTCTTGCAGTGTTCGGTCAATTGCTTCATAAGCACTCTTGTGCGTCATTGGGGCTTCGTCTACAATGATTGCAGAGGTGTCTCTAATTACATTTGCCAAGGCGGAGTTACCAGTAATTTTGCAAACTGGCTGATCCATTCGATGAGTATCCAAGGGTACTTTAAAAGTGCTGTGAAGAGTGCGGCCACCTTGTAGTAGAGTAGCAGCAATGCCACTGAATGCTGTTGCAAGCACAATCTTTCTCATGGATCTAATCTTTGCAAGGATCAAATTGATTACAAAAGTCTTGCCCGTACCACCTGGAGCATCAAGAAACATCATGTTTTTGTTCATTTCACCTTGTGCTTCCAACATTGCCATGAATGAATTGTAACATTCTCTTTGAGAATCGGTCAGTTTTTCTTGCATATTTTCTGCTTGTAGGGAAGTTCTTCAAGATTATATGTAACTTCACGTTGATACTCTCTCGCGAGTCTTTCATCTCTCCCTTGCATTGGTGCAGGTAATCCATAGCTTGCCAATGGTTGACCGCACATAAGGAGAACTTTTTCTTCAATTAGACAAAGAGTTTTATTGTAGATGTCCTCATTAAAATCTGCTTCTGGATTGTTAACTTCTTGCCTGTATCTGTGAAGAATGTCTTCAGATATTACATCACGAAAAGCCATCCAGATCTCAAGAGGATTTCTTGGCTCACAGGCTGTTAAAATTATCACAAATAGGCTTCGCAAATTTGAAGGTGATTGAGTGGCACTTGCCTCTCCTACTGCTTGATGCAAGTGATGGTCATTTTCTAGAAGGCCTCGAGCAAGGCACGCTGTTCTGTATGTTTCAAACACCTGACCATTGTATGCTCGCAAATTTTGAAATGAAGTTGGACCAGCAACCTCATTGAGCAACAGGCGTAAGAAATAACACTCCCCTGCTTTTGGACTAATCGTGTAGATTCTCCCAATGCATGGTGCCTTCCATACATCATCATTTTCAGTACCTTCAACTTGTACCCCACGCATTCTTCTCATCCATTTCTTTGTCGATTTGTTCCAAGTGTAAAACTCAGGGACTTCTACGTATTTGAGACCCCTTGCAAAGTCATCCTCATGGCAGAGTTGAAAAAATGCTGTCAAAGTTGCGGCAGGCGGTGGACCTTGGGCTCGTTCCAGAGCAGTATCAGCTGAGAACATGACACGCTGCCCATTTTCAAGATGAACAGAAAGTTGTACAATTGGGGGGAAATGTTCATGGATGGGATGTTCCAATATCCTCCAGGCTGCCTCTGAACTGCCGACATACCTTGCATTCTGGAACTGCTGGATCTCATCCACAATGTGACTTTGTACTTGGCCTTGTTGGTTAGCTGCTCCATCAGTTCTTTGTAGTTCAAACACTGCTTGATCACATCCTTTATTCACGTATTTGAGGACATATTTGATGCTTTGGATCGAGCTGCAAATTTCTACGTTAATGTGAGCGTTGAACTGCTGAAGGAGGACCTTGTTGTACGGAACAATCCACTGGTTTGTTATTTCTTGGTTAACATACCGACCATTTCTCTTCATCCTTATTGTACCAGTCTGGCCTCCATCTTCTGGTTTTCTTCGCCTGTACTTGGGGTAAGAGTCTTGGCCTTGCTTGGTACACTGAAGAAATTCTTTTGGGTATTTTTTGGAACATTTGTTGTCAATCATACATGGACAATTTGGATTAAATGGTCCACAAGGTCCATGCACCATATGTGCCATCACTTTAGCATGAAGATCAGGATCTTCCTCTTTGTCAGGGATCTCTGCAGATATGCAGAGATCCATTTTTTCTGGTAGAAGTTTGTCCTCTGGGGCCTGCCAGGTGAGGATGTGTGCATGCGGCAGTCCTCTTTTTTGATATTCAATACTGTACAGGAAAGCCCTCAACCTGCCAAATCCTCCCTTTTTAATAAATTCAAGTAACTTTTTTAGCTTCTTCCTGAAAACCCTGGCAACAATATCTGGACGATCCTGAGGGTCTTGCCCTTGAAGACAATTTTCTGTAATTTCTGTCCACTTTGGATTTGTTGTGAACATGATGAAGAGGTCGGCTCGGCCCATTCGCCGAACATATGCCATGGCATCACTTTGACGCTCAAACATGTATCGAGGGCCTCCTGTATAAGTTGCCGGAAGTACAACTCGTTGACCAAACTGTTCTGGATTCCCATCCTCCCTAAGAATTGAATCTCTCAAGTTGCTATAATTGTCAGCTCTCAGGGTCTGTTGCTCACGCCTCAGGAACTGTAAACGTTCTGTTTCAATCTTGCAGTACACATCCACCAGCCATTGTTGAAATAGCCTTCGGTACCAGAGAAAATAGTTTCCAGGCCGAGTCATTAAATGGTACGAATAAAATTGCTGTTGGGTAACTTTTCGCCCATTGGATGCCTTCATGTAGATGTTGTAAGATGGAGAACCATAGGGGTACATTAACGGGTACATTAAAGTATCGTAGAGGGGATGTAGTTCGGAGATCCATTTTAATGTATCATTTCTAAAACGCAAGACAATATCCCGGTTAGCTGTTGGTTCATTCTCCATTAATATTCCAATCTCATACGTTGTTGTTGGAGCATTGAATCGCCGTGGATGCTCTTCTTGCGGCCTTCGGTCTTCCCTTATGACAACTTTATGTTCTACCAAGTGTTCTTCTTCAATCCTCTCCTTTGTTGTTTTCAGCTGACAAATAAAGCTGTTGTTCTCATGTAAAAATTCAGTCAGACTTTGGAGAATGTCTCTATTGAGTCTACTGTCACGTCCCCGATTATGTAGTTCCTCTTCCAGACTATCCAAGAAGTAGACTTGAATAAACTTTGCTGTTTCATCTTCAGGTGGTAAAAGACTCCCAATCTGGTGGAAAACCTGGCCTCGAATTCTAAAAGAAGGATTCCACCCATGTACTGCCGCAATTTTGTGACCAAATGATGTCATTGCAAAACAATTGTTATAACTGCGTAGATTTTGCAGAAAATCTTTAGAGATGGGACCATTGCCGGAGAGCAAATCTTGAAGCAACTGAGGCAGTGGTGGAAAGCTATCAAGCACAACTTTGCCAGAAGAACAACAACAACCAGGGGTTTCTCCTTTAAATTTTACAGCTGAGCAATGTTGACATACTTTGTCCATTTTTCCTGTATCAGCTGTAGTGAGAGAGTCATTTTTGTTGTAGAGCAATCCTTTTCTATTGCAGTGTTCTATTTCATGGTGTCTCAAAGCAGTCATTCGTTGTCTAGCTGCCTCGTTTTCTGTCAATTGCTGGGGCAAAGTCATACTCTCTCTCCATGCAGCCTCTCGTTGTTGCCCTTGGTATAGGCGAAAGCTTCGTTGGGTTTCCGATTCATTCTGATGTCGTTGAGCCACTCTCAACTCACCTTGTGTACGTCTACTTACCTCATATAATTCATTCGATCGTAATATTGCTTCTCTTTCCAGTGCATATCTTTGCCTTTCTTGAATTTCATCTTGTGATGAATTTAACCGCCTTACAGCATGTCTAGTTCTGTCAGCTTCACGTTGGGTTTCTCTTTCCAAATCTGACAGTCTTGCTCTCCTTTCTCTTTGACGTATCCTGTTAAGTTCTAGACGTCTTTCTCTATCTGAATTGTTTTCATTGGAGCGAATTGCAGCAACTCTTAGTCTATTAGCTTCCAATCTTTCCATTCTTTCTTCCTCACTTTCGTTTCTACTTCGTTTGGGTGGCATAATTTCGGTTTTAAACGGAATTGTTTAACGATATTAATGATTGTAAATTAATTAAGCGTAAAGGAAATGTATACTAACTGAAATGGACGAACTATAAATAATATTTCTGAATAGTATAATTATAAACAATTATGCCTCCCCACGGGACAGAGTTAGACACCAGGGTCGTTTTTTAACGTGGAGAAAAGGTACAAAAATAAAAATTGTCTCAGTCGTGAAGGATTTCTCCTCCACCGAAAGAGAACAAGAAAATGAAGTGCAGCATCTGAAGAACAGATACTACACTTTGATCTTGACCAAAAGGAATGAATAAAAGCGACCTACGTGTGACTCATTACTTCCGGGTGTAAACGTCACAGTCTAAAAGTAATAATTAAAAAAAAAAAGTAAATGTAAAATAAATGTAATACCAACTTAGGTTAACTAAGTAAACAGTACAATTAAAACAGTTCTATTAAAACAAATAATTACTAAGATCTAGGTAATTGTTAGTCTCATTGTTATGGTTTTAAAGAAAAAAATGTGTAAAAAAAGTTCTGCTTTTGTGAGTACGTGTATTTCTTTTAAATTACATAACCTTTTTATTTTATTATTTATATCTCTTTTAAATTTATATATTTTGTTAGTAAACTGGAAGAAATTCAGTTGAATAAAACCTTGTTCGTGTTCTTTACGTTAAACTCATATTTTTATAAAAGGTTCATCCGGTTTAAAGAAAGCACTAAGTTTAAATAAGACTGAAAATAACTAATTCAATATATAAATAGAAAAATGAAATAAATATAAGCTTTAAGTCTTAAGATAGTAATAATCAAAATGTAATAAATTATTTGTAGTTCAAATCTATGATAAACAGGCTTTCGAAATAGGCTCGACCAGAAAGATTAAATTGGAACGAAATTATAATCTCCGTGCCATTTTCAAAACAACCCCACAAAAGTAACGGTATCCTGCAGTTGGTTAAAATGACAACGTTGGTTGTAAGAAAAATGTAAAAGAAAATGCGCTTATCTGTTTATTTTGACCTGTTTTATTTAATTAAAAAAAAATTGGCTATAACTGGAAGAGAGCGTTATGTTTTGGGGATTGTTTAAAAAATAGAATGGAAATAAAGTTAGTTCCGTTTTAATTGTCTTTAATTGCGGCAAGCGCTAACAAAATCGAAAAATCACTGTTTACATTCGAAATGTTAACTTTTATAGGTTTACAGGTTTGCTGACAAGGCTGGGTGTGTTTAATACAATTATTTTACTAAATTGATTTTTTTCATTTAAAAATAAAATTATTTCTTTTTTAATAAAGTTTTATTTTAAAATATTTGTTTTTGTTTATTTATATAAAATTACGATAGTTGAATTGTATTCTTTCAATTATATTGGCAAGTAAAATATAAAAGATTAAAACGGAACGAAATTGAAATTTCCATTACATTTTCAATACAATCCCAAAACATAAAGCTTTGCTCGCCAATGAATTGTTTTGATAATATACGTAAAGTGAAATAAATCGAATATAAAATTAAATGAAAATATATTAAATAATTAAATGTTAAATAGATTTTGTAAATAGTACAGTTGAAATGATTAGAATATTTCCAATACGTAATAAGGTCGAGGTAATTAGTTAAAGAGATTTAATATAATGTGATATGCAAATGAGCATAAGTCATTCGATATGGGGGTGGTTTGTAGACTAGTATATAAAGAAATTAGGCATAGATTCTTATGTCTCCTATAACAGAAACATCCTAAAATGGGTTCTAATGTTTCTCTACCAGGAGAGATCTACCCTCTTACCTCCTTTATATTTCGTTGATGATGGAGAGCTGTACACACAGACAGAAATTCACAAACCCTATTACTTTATAAAAATATAGATTAAGTAATGTGATTTATAATCAAATTTTAATTAAATTAAAAATCAGTTTCATAAGAACTAAATGACTACTTTAACCACAGTTCCTGATTTCAAAAAAAGAAACATTAAAAGGTAAATATCTCTATATATTTTTAAAGCAAATTAATTATGTAAATTCAAAAATATATTTTTCTCTGCTTATTTCTATCTCTAACCCATATTAATTTTCTTATAAATTTTAAATCCAGACCTTTTATTTCAATTTTTCAGATTCATCTGCCTTACTTTTAATGCTAGGTTTATTTATGGTGTCTTTTAAATTCAATAAAAACCCTCCTAAATTTGCTGATGAGGAGACCTTGCTTACCAAAAAACTATATATAATTATTCTACATAACTTGATGTATACCACAATAAAAAGCATTGTTTTCCGAAACGATCGTACAGATAATTGATTTTGTTGTTGTTCCTTCTCATGAAACTGATTTTTAATTTAATTAAATTTGATTTTTAAGTTTTAAATTATAAATCACATTACTTAATATTGAATTAGCTCTAGGACATGTAACTATCGAGATTATTATATATCTAAATTACAACGAGCACTTCCTATTTCCTGTATTTTAATTAAACTAGTAATTTCACTGTTACATTAAAATACACTCAGCTCTTTAGACTATTGTTCTAATCTCCTTTAAATTATATATATATATATATATTTATATGTATATATATATATATATATATATATATATATATATAGTAATCCACATACTGTACTGTTTCGCTGTTTATGGCAGTTATGTTATCCACAAACGTTTTCCTTTCTGTCCAGGGGAAATAATCAGACAAACTGCGTAGAATCCAATTTTACAATATTATGTCATATATTCGTATTCTCTCCTTAGAAATTGTACAAATATAAACATTTCACCATAAATAATGATTTACGTCAGAAACATAAAACACAACAGTCGCTTCGAAGAGGCCACATAATTGTGATAATAATATGAGGTTTTGCGTAAGTAACGAGTTCAGACCTGTCGAACATTCTAACGTACACCATATGCCCAAATGTGCACAAGTCACCAAATATCACATATTGTCTCGAAGAATAGACAGTTTTTTTTTTATTCAATTCCCCCCAAACAAGGCATAGTGCCACTTTGAAGTAGGGGACTACTATCAGGGACATAATTTGCGGGGGCATTATGAAGGGAGGAGTAGAAAGATGTTTGTTCACATTACACTTGAACTTCTGCATATCAGTACAGTTGGGAAAGCAGAATCCTGGAAGGGAGTTCCAAAGACCCGCAGTTCTGGCGAAGAAACTATTGGAGTAAAAGGGCTTTCTTACACCTAGGGATCTCTACTGTAAAGGGGTGGGACTTAGTTGCTTGTTGGGTTTGTCGGGGGTAGTCACGTCGAGGAGGTACAAATGCTTGCAGTTCGTCAGAGTATTCACCGTTAAAGTATTTGTACAACACGCAGAGGGATGCACCATTTCGTCAATGGAACAGAGTCTAAAGCCTAGATGACAGTTCAGGAATCTATCAGGTTGGCGACTCTCTTTTGAACCTTGTCCAGGAGTGAGAGACAAGCAGCAGATGCACCAGCCCAAATGTGACAACAATACTCCATACATGGGCGACTGGTGGCCTTATAGAGGTACAGGATACTTTCAGGCGTAATTTTCTGGCACGGTAGAGAGAACCCACCTTCTTGGCAGCAGCATTCGCAATGCTCTTAATGTATATATTCAAGTCATGTTCCCTGTAAACGTTAGACCGAGGAGTTTAAAGAATGTACTTGAAGGCAGTGTGTTCTTGGTCATTGCTATTGGTGGTAGAATAGGTTTATTGTAGTTATTGAAGGAAACAAGCTTAGTCTTGGCAGCATTGAATGTGATCATCCATTTTTGTCTTCATTCCACTAGAGATTGGAGGTCATCCTCTAGTATTTCTGCTATTTCCTTAGATATGTGTTCATTTGTTTCCCCTCATATCTGTTATAGAGGCTGGTGTCATCGGAAAATATACCCATCTCCGAAAAAAAATTATCAGTGAGGTCATTTATGAATATCAGGAATAATAACTGTCCAAGGATAGACCCCGCGGGTGCTCCTGCATTTATGTCATATTGTTTGGATGTACGGCCGTCAAGGACATCTTGGATTTTTCTCTTACTTAAGAAGGATTTAATTACATTATGTATTATTCCAGTGATACCATACGATCTTATTTTCCTAAGAAGACCATCGTGCCATACCCTGTCAAAAACCTTAGATATATCAAAGGCTACCGCTCTACCCTCCCCTGTTTTATCCAGTGAACGGTATATACGTTCAGAGATTAGCTTGCCTGAATCCATATTGTTTGTCGGTCAGGAGTTAAGCAGCTGTTAGGTGTTGGACTAGGGCTTGATTAACTAAGGACTCAAATATTTTGGCGAAAAGGGAGGGGAGGCTAATGGAGCGATAATTTAGTGGGTCAGTTCTTTCACCAGAATTCTTGAAGACTGGTGCCACAGAAGCGAATTTTCCATATATATATATATATATATATATATATATATATATATATATATATATATATATATATATATATATATATTGTGTACATAAAGTTGTTAGTTGAGACAGATGATTGGTACCGTCGGTTTCAAGCCCGATAATAAGGCCCGTTTAAGGTATCCTTATCAAGCTCTCTTCAGCCAATATTCGTCTATCTTATAACCGGAAGTGAAGTATATATACCTCGCGAATTCACGTTTAAATCTCGTTTTGTTTAAACGCCCCCTTTTTATCGGATAATGTAATACCTAATTTTAAACTCTGAATTATTTAAATTTAAGATCTAATTTCGAAAAAAAATTGTCTTTATATAAATCGATTTTAATTTAAACCCAATTTAATTTTCAAATCTCTTTCCTTATGTATAAAAAAAACTTTAAAATCTGTATTGGTATCGGTTAAAAACTTAAAAATTCGTTTAATTATATCGAATTACATTTAAAAATTTCCAAAAATACGTTTAAAGTTTTTTAAAAATATATTTATTTAATTATATTGAATCACGTGTAAACATTTCGAAATATGTTTAAAAATTATTTTAAAAAAAACCCAAATCTTTCAAGGTTTGGGGAAGTGAGTATTTATCTATTTTAAGTCATTTCCCTAGTTTATTAACATTATTATATTTTTCTATAGTTTTAAATTCAAAATAGATTATAAATTACATTTATAAAATATAATTATTTTTTTTTAATAAAATACAATTATTTAAAATCTATAATATAATTGCGATTAAAATCCAAGTTTACCGACTAATCATTTATGTATTTACAAATTTTTGTTCCTTAATCTAGAACACATAGACTACAACCTTTTTAATAGAAACACTGTGAAAGTTAGTTACTGGACAGCTCCATCAATAAAGTCGATAATATACAAAGAACCAAAAAAGATAGATAACGCAGCCTACTCTTACAGGACCAAAAATAGCTGTCCATTGGAGGGTAATTGTAAAGCTGAATCCCTTGTTTATGAGGCCACAATAACGGAACAATCCACAAATATACCGGAAATATATATAGGCATGACAAAAGGCCAAGATATTATGCGCATATGAGCTCCTTTAGAGCTAAAACAAGGATGAATGCAGCATTAGCTACCCACGTGTGGGAGCTTAAAGAAAAAAATACACTCTTTTCCATAAAATGGAGAAAAATAGAGCATAAACCAGCATACGTCCCGAAATTAAGTCAATGCTCACTCTGTACCGCAGAGAAATACTACATCCTCCGGTCCATTCATGACCCAAAAATAAAATGTTTAAATGCGAGGAGTGAAGCTTTGAAAATTTGCATACATAGAAGGAAGGGGCTCCTAATAAATTGGATCAATGAAAAGAACAACACTTAGATGTTGTTTATATATATATATATATATATATATATATATATATATATGTATGTAATTAGGAAAAAATTGTAAATACATAAATGATTAGTCGGTAAACTTGGATTTTAATCGCAATTATATTATAGATTTTTAATTAATGTATTTTATTAAAAAAAAATTAATTATATTTTATAAATGTAATTTATAATCTATTTTGAATTTAAAACTATAGAAAAATATAATAATGTTAATAAACTAGGGAAATGACTTAGGATAGATAAATACAAACTTCCCCAAACCTTGAAAGATTTAGGGGTTTTAAAAAATAATTTTTAAACGTATTTCGGAATTTTTAAACGTGATTCGATATAATTAAGAAAATATTTTTTTTTTTAACTTTAAACGTATTTTTGGAAATTTTTAAATGTAATTCGAGATAATTAAACGAATTTTTAAGTTTTTAACCGATACCAACACAGATTTTAAAGTTTTTTATACATAAGGAAAGAGATTTGAAAATTATTTGGGTTTAAATTAAAATCGATTTATATAAGGATTTTTTTTCGAAATTAGATCTTACATTTAAATAATTCAAAGTTTAAAATAAAACATGATCCGATAAAAAAGGGGGAATTAAACAATACGTGATTTAAACGTGAATTCGCGAGGCATATATACTTCACACTTCAAGTTATAAGATAGACGAATATTGGCTGAAGAGAGCTTGATAAGGATACCTTAAACGGGCCTTATTATCGGGCTTGAAACCGACGATACCAATGATCTATCTCAACTAACAACTTTCTGTACACAAAATATAAATACGCTCTTAAAATTTGGATTTTCCTTTTAATTGAGCACTCTGCTGGAATTATTTTTCCAAAAAAAAAAAACTAATCATATATATATATATATATATAATATATATATATAATATATATATATATATATATATTATCTGAGTTTATTGTTTTGCAGAGGTTAAGTAAACACAATAGTTTTACGAGGTAAATACAAAAGTGGTCAATATCCAAGTAGAGCAGGATATACACTTTGTTTTTACATAAGCAGTGATATATTACTACACAGTAATACACATGTTTCGGTCCGCTAGTTACTAGAAACTAGATACCTATTAAGGCTATACAGCTTATACGAACGCAACAGTTGCAATGAGATTATCAGGCCTTCCTGCTGATTAATGTCAGGAGGTTCCCTCAACTATTTTGAGAGATAAGATGTGATTGTATGTAAATAAGACACAATAATGGAGCGGATTTGAGTCTGTGCTGATATAGGAATGACTGGGAATGATTGGGATAGTTAACGGAAGACTAAAAAATATAGTATTCGTGAGCTTGTATGATGGCCGCCATAAATCGTAAACGTACTAATGTGTATAGGTTCAATTAGCAGGGGAAAATGCATTTGACATATCTATGCTTAAAAGAGTTTCAGATTTAATCGGGATCATTCAGTTACAAAAATGTTTTTCATTTGACTAGTTGTTGGGCGAGGACATACAAAAGCGAACATAAGTTGTACATTTTCTCCCTACGCAAAAATCTGATCAAATTAAAAGCATTAAAAAAAAGTTTATAGTTGTGAATAACTCTGATCTTTTATATAATGTATCTGCACGTTCTATATATTTATAAGTTCCTCTGTTATCGTCTTCTGTATATAATTGTCGTTTTAAACTATTCTAGTCTCCTGCACAACAAAAACGATCCATTCTTCGAGCGATTTGTGGCGTGTGATAGGCAGTGAATCCTATACGACAGCCGGCAACGTTTCAGCACAGTGGTTGAATGCCTGAAAAGTTCCACAACACTTCTCACAGCCGAACATACACCAAAAAAGGTTATACTGATTATTCGTGGTCTGCAGCCGGTCTCATCCATCACAGCTTCTTGAATCTGTGCGAAACTATTACGACGAAGTACTGCCTAAAAATTGAATCAGAATCTCCAACGTATGTGGTAAATACGAAGGGACCAATTTTTCTCCTCCATAACAACGCTTTCCCGCATATTGTTCAACTGAACCTACAGCAGCTAAACGAATTAAGCTACGGGACTCTTCCTCATCCGCCATATAAATCGGACGTCTTGCCCATCGATTATCATTTTACAAGTATCTCGACTATTTCCTGCGCGAAGATGTTTCAAAAGCCGAAATAATGCCGAATCGGCCTTCAATTACTTCATCGCTTCCAAAACTCCAGATTTCTATGTTAATGGGATAAATAAACTTGTTTCTCGCTGGCAAAAATGTATAGATTCTAATGGTTCTCATTTCGGTTAATAAAATTTAGTATGAAAGGAGTATTGGTCTTTTGAAGTTGAACGTAAAAAAAACCCATTATTTTTGCACCGGCTAGTACATCTAAGATGATAACAACAATTTGAATAATCCAAATGGAACATATGGCATAACATAGATGAAAATTCCCCCGATTTACTCTAGCCACCTTTTTTAATGTTGATATTTCTCGGCAGAAATATTTCTTGAAATATATATTTTGAATCGAATTTCTGGCTTAATTTAACCGGTCACTTCACAAGAAACGTTTTAATCACCCGTCGCTCTTAGAGAAATACACTTCAACAAGCAACTAATGTATGTACCAGAATGATGCTGAAAACTGAAAAATCATTACATAATAGCTTAGTAGACAATTTTGTGAATACATTATTTTGAATTTAATCCTAAAGTAAACAAAGAACAAATGAGATATAATGATAATCAAAATCCGACAAGTTGTTATAACTAAACTATGTATTATCATTTGCTCACTGCAGCAAGCAAAAACTAGCAAGCAAACTAGAGAAATGACACATTTTGCATACATATTATCAAAGCGGTGAACATATATTTTATATTTATATAGCCGAAAACTATTTATTTTAACTCAGTCAATGAACAATGTACAGAAGGCGTTCTTACTTGCATATTATTGTGTGAAACTTATTCTGTACTAGTGTTGTATATTTGCGTGAGTATAACGAGTCTATTTAATGTGTTGTCTGTGTCGTCTATTTATGTTTGCCTGTGATCGTCAAGGTGCATATATGTTTGTATTACCGTCTGTATTGTTTCTATTTCCATGTTAAGTGTATAATTGTGAATACGTGTGATGATATCTTCTCTATGTGCACGTTATATATATATATATATATATATATATATATATTGTATACCCTCTCTCAGTAAAAATGAAAATGGACAGCATAATAATGCCCTTTTTAAACCACACTTGAGGAGTGAAAATCGTCTGTAGAAGCTAACCTAAATGCCCGATTTTTCCAGGAGATATTAACCTAAATAACCAATAAATATTAACTACCCATGCGGGGTCGCAGAAATACCTGGATTAGGACCCAGGCGCGGGGCGAAACCCCTCGGAGCTGATGGATCCGTACGTCTTCCCGGGCCATCCGTCCAGAAGAAGGAAAACTCTGAAACTAAACCTAGGGGAGGGAGGCCTCTTCAGTCCTGGACGACAACCTTCCTAGAGCTGGTGACTCAAACAAATCACCGGTTGGCAAACCTAAACTGCTTAAGCAGGAGATAGACTCTGTCTATCGCCCGGCTTTCATACTCCTTCTTTGCCTATTGGCCAGGTGTAGAGGTACTATCACAGGGACTCGCCTGAATCACCCAGTGGTTGACCTTGTTTCCTGACTAGGGCAATGAACGCCGCTTTTCCCCACTCCCGCCACATCCCATCCCCCTAAACTGGACACAGTGGGGTGCTTCAGTGCCATATATGTCGGTGCAGTTGTACTGGGCTGGCTTTGCCTAATGGATTGAGGGTACCGGATTGACAGTTCCTGGCTGCTGTTTCCGACTGATAGTACAGGAGCCCTAACTCTTTGGTAGCGCTTAGAGCGGCTGCTCCATCAACAGTTGTAAAATATCGGGATGTTTGTAGTGCCATGTCGCGCATGGAAAGGGACCCTGCACTCATCCCCGGTGGGCTTTCCTGAGGCCACAATCCTGTGGGTGAGGACAGCTGATGGTCTACTTGTATTGCATGTCTTGTATTCTGCACAACTACTTGTCCTCACTCATCCACCCTAACTGAAACTTTTAAATAAACTAAAATGAAATGACAGCTCAAGCAAAAGTTACGTTTAAACCAGGACCAAACTCAAAGAAAACCAACCTGCCTCCTCTCTTGAGGCTTGCATTTACTAATATCCGCGGGCTTAGAACTAACTTAGATGATGTTGAGTCATTTCTCCTTGTAAACACCCCGAATATCTTAGCATTAAGTGAAACTAACCTTCACTCCTCCATTCCCTCTAACCACTTTAGCATGCCTGGTTATCTCCCACTCTACCGTAAGGACTCGGACAGACATATACATGGACTTGGAGTCTATATTCGAAACACCCTCCCCCTAACTAGAGAAATAAAACTAGAATCAGAGGGCCAGGCCTTTATGTGCTTCAGACTAAATATGCAACAAAATATTAGCTACTTGTATTTTCTCTACCGCTCTCCCTCAAACCAAGACTGTACCCTAATAAACAAAGTCTCAGACAGCATAGATATAGCACTCTCCCTCGATACTAGCGCACAAATACATGTATTTGGTGACTTCAATGTCCACCACAGTAACTGGCTAGGATTCTCAAATCACACAGACGTAGCTGGTAGCGCCACATATAGCTTCTCTATATCTCATTCCCTATCTCAATTGGTTACATTTCCGACACGTTTCCCAGACCAGCACGATCAACATGCCTCACTTCTAGATCTCTTTCTGACAACGGTTCTCAATGACTGTACAACAAATGCCCATAGCCCACTCGGGAATGCTGATCACGCTGTGATAATGGTAGAAATCAGCCTAAATTCTCGCCCTAAAACTGAATACCCACTACTCAAAACAACGAGGTATTACAAAAAGGCTGATTGGGAAGCCATCAGGGAGCTCATCAGAGATGCCCCATGGCAAAATATCTTTACTCTTCCAGCGGAACAGTGTGCAAATGAGACAACTGAATGGTTCAAAACTGCTATTGAAGCACATGTTCCCGCACGGAAATACTATAGCAAGCCCCACTCCCCCCAATGGTTTACTTCTGCTTGTGCAGCTGCCATTTGTCAAAGGCAGCATGCGTTCCGCAGATTCAACCGACATAAGTCCAGCTCAAATAAACAGAAGTTTATAGAAGCTAGAAATAATTGTAATAGAGTGATAGACACAGCTAAGTCAGATTACTCTGAAACCACCAGAAAGCGCATCGAAGCACAGAAATTAGGAACCCGGGATTTTTGGAAAATCTACAACAGCGTAGTTAATAATGGACAGTCAATTATTCCCCCACTAGCAAACAATCATGAGGTTGCTTGCACGGCAACTGACAAGGCTAATCTGCTTGCCAGTCGGTTTGCCTCAAACTCCACACTGAACTCGGTACACCACTCACTCCCTGATTTTCTTCTGCGAACAGACGCCACATTTGACGATTTGAAAATCACCCCTTCTCAGGTACATGCTATTATAAAAAACCTAGACACCTCTAAAGCATGTGGACCAGATCTCATCCCGGCTGTGCTATTAAAAAAATGCTCTGCCGAGGTTGCTCCAGTTCTGTCCAAACTTTAAAATAAATGTCTTAACGAATCTTGTTTTCCCGACTGCTGGAAAACCGCCTCTGTGGTACCAGTCTTCAAGAATTCTGGTGAAAGAACTGACCCACTAAATTATCGCCCCATTAGCCTCCTCCCGCTTTTCGCCAAAATATTTGAGTCCTTAGTTAATAAAGCCCTAGTCCAGCACCTAACAGCTGCTAAACTCTTGACTGACAAACAATATGGATTCAGGCAAGCCCGTTCAACAGCAGATATCTTAACTGTAGTTTCTGAACGTATATACCGTTCATTGGATAAAACAGGGGAGGGTAGAGCGGTGGCCCTTGATATATCTAAGGCTTTTGACAGGGTATGGAACGATGGTCTTCTAAGGAAAATTAGATCATATGGAATCACTGGAAGAATTCATAACGTAATTAAATCCTTCTTAAGTAATAGAACAATCAAAGTTGTCCTCGACGGACGTACATCCAAACAATATGACATAAATGCGGGAGTGCCTCAGGGGTCTATCCTTGGACCTCTATTGTTCCTGATATTCATAAACGACCTCCCTGATAATATTGTTTCGGAGATGGGTATATTTTCCGATGACACCACTCTCTATAACAGATATGAGGGGAAAACAAATGAACACATATCCAAGAAAATGGCAGAAACACTAGAGGATGACCTCCAATCCGTAGTGGAATGGGGACAAAAATGGTTGGTCTCATTCAATGCTGCTAAGACTAAGCTTGTTTCCTTCAGTAACTACAAGAAACCTTCTCTACCACCAATAGCAATGGCCAAGAACACATTGCCTGAAAGTACTTCTTTTAAACTCCTCGGCCTAACGTTTACAGGGAATTTGAACTGGAATAGATACATTGAGAGCATTGCCAAGGCTGCTGCAAGGAAGGTTGGCTCCCTCTACCGTGCTAGAAAACTACTTACGCCTGCCAGTATCCTATACCTCTATAAGGCAACCATTCGCCCATGTATGGAGTACTGTTGTCACATCTGGGCTGGTGCATCTGCTGCTTGTCTCTCGCTCCTGGACAGGGTTCAAAAAAGAGTCGCCAACCTGATAGGTCCTGAACTGTCATCTAGGCTTCAACCTCTGTCCCATCGACGAGATGTTGCATCCCTCTGCCTGTTCTACAAATACTTTAATGGTGAATGCTCTGACGAACTGCAAACACTTGTACCTCCCCGACGTAACTACCCCCGACAAACCCGACAAGCTACTAAGTCTCATCCCTTTACAGTGGAGATCCCTAGGTGCAAGAAAGCCTTTTACTCCAATAGTTTCTTCCCCAGAACTGCGGGTCTTTGGAACTCCCTTCCGGGATTCTGCTTTCCCAACTGCAATGATATGCAGAAGTTCAAGTGTAATGTTAACAAACATCTTTCTACTCTTCTCCCCTCATAATGACCCCGCTAATTAATTCCCTAATAGTAGCCCCCTGCTTCAAAGTGGCACTGTGCCTTGTTTGGGGTGAAAATTAAATAATATATATATATATATATATATATATATTCATAAGTATCTCTGTTTTAGTCTAGTGTGCATAACGTGTATATATATATATATATATATATATATATATATATATATATATATATATATATATATATATATACACTTGTGCCCGATATTATTCATACCCCTCGGATCTTTGAGATTTCTATAAGAATATTGCTCAAACCAGAAGGTAGACAATATTAAAGGGATTTCAAACAATAAATCAAGCATAAGCATTTAATTTAAACTCAACAAATAAATAAATTATGCAAGTTTGAAACATTATACAAAGAAAAACAATAATGGCACTAGTTCAAAATTATTCATACCTCTCTTACTAATAGTCAATAGCATACCCTTTATTCTTAATAACTGCCTGTAACCGTTTGGGATATTTATCAACAAGGTTTTTACAAGCATCAACACTGATTTTTGACCATTCTTCAATGCAGTAGTTCTCCAAATCCCTCAAATTTCTAGGTTTCCGCTTTTTAACCTCAGTTTTCAATATGTGCCAGAGGTTTTCGATAGGGTTCAGGTCGGGACTCTGGCTAGGCCATTCCAAAACATTAATTTGATTATCCTCAAACCATTTCTTGACTATTTTGGCAGTATGTTTTGGATCATTATCCTGTTGAAGGACCCAGTTTGGTCCTAAATGGAGCTTCTCCGCATCCTGTCTAATGTTTTTCTGGAGTATCTCCAAATATTGCTCCTTCTTCATGGTTCCATCTATCTTGACCAAACTACCTGGACCACTAGCCGAAAAGGAGCCCCAAAACATTAGGCTACCACCACCATGTTTCACCGTGGGTATGGTGTTCTTTGGGTTGTAAGCTTCTCCTTTCTTCCTTCAAACGTAAGAAGCATCCATATGGCCAAACAATTCAATTTTTGTTTCGTCAGTCCACAAAATACTTGAGAAAACGGACTCTGGAGAATTCACATGGGTCCTAGCAAACTTTAGACGTGCTGCAAGGTGTTTTCCGGTGTGCAATGGAGTTCTTGGTCTTCTTCCTTTCAGACCATTTTCATGCAGAGTCCTTTGCAATGTTTGCCTTGATATTTTTATGCCAGAAGACTCCAGATTTTCTAAAATGTCCTTATTAGTGGTGGTTGGATTTGCATTAACACTTCTTACAATATTCCTGGTGGCTCTAGCAGACAGTTTCCTTTTCCTTCCTCTACCAATCAAGTTGTTTGTTGTGTGGTGGCTCTGGAATTTTTTGATGATGCTCTGTACTGTTGCTGTAGGGACCTCAAATTTCTTGGAAATTGACTTGTAACCTAAACCATCCTTATGTGAATTCACAATTTTAGTCCTAAGATCATTACTAAGCTCTTTTTTTCTTCCCCTATTCTAATAATTTTTATTCTTTTATTGGTTTTCAGTTGATATCATTTTAATTTCTAAAAAATGCAAAAAACGAAATGAAATTAATCAAAGGTTGTATAAAAGCATTCAAAATAAGAATCAAACAGAAAACAAACAGTCAGAAACTCGATTAATACTGAAAAAATAAGGGGGTATGATTATTTTTGAACATTGCAGATTTTATAAATAGCTGTATATTTCTTTTATTACAAGTATCCCGAGATTTTAAAATGACGAAAATGATCAGAAGAGGTTTATTAAGAATATGTATCAATATGGACGTAAACAATAAATTCTTACAAAAGTTACACCTAATAAACTCAATTTTCAAGGGGGGTATGAATAATATCGGGCACAAGTGTACCTTCAAAAAACACTGCAACAAACATTGACATATAACAATTTATAAACAGTTCTTTCTAAACAAATAAACATTTCTGTCTACTTTACACCAGACAAAAGAAGGACACACTTTTCTAGTCACAACCATTTATGTATTACTCTGGACATGCTCCTGAAAATGTCGGTCCTGTACGTCCTTCAAAAACGGAGATAAATAAATTGTTTTTCTACATTTAATATTTATTTCCGGTTGTGACGTTTTACGCCGATCCCCTTTGAGTATTTAACTAATACTCTCTTCACAGCCGAATACTTTTGTAACTATCGACTCGACCTTCAGACCTTAACTTTTTCTGACGTATTTATCCTTACTCTTACTGACCCAGACTACCTACGTGTATGTACAGAACTATATTTGTTTTACTTTCTGACTATATAGGTACGAATCAATTCCACGCAGGACAAATGAACAAGCATTCCATCAATGCCACGTGATACAGTCTTATTTAATGAAAAAAATTTCTAACTGTTTGTGCATCAAATTCCAGTTTATCAGAAAAAAATTCATCTTACATTCCATTTTTCAAATTCAAACCCCTATCGAAATATTTAGTTTTTATCAACATTATTATTCCTAAGCGTTTTTACATTCAAACATTTAAATTTCGAATAACAACAATCATAATAAAAATAGTTTACTTGCTAGACAATGTCTTGCTATACATAATATAATAGAATGTAAATATGAAAGTAAACTGCGTTGTAGAAGGACCGAACTCCTAAACTTGCACTCAATGCATTGACTGTATTTACTTTTTGTTATTTTGGACTTTTGGCGACATGTACTTAGTAAAGCCGGTTTGCACCATAGAAGACACAGCGCCCTGAACGAACAGATTAAGCATGACGATAAGCAGCGGCCAGGAAAATAATGGGTAACCAGTTTCGGGAATAGCAGTGAAGATAATAGACCTAATGACCGCAGGCAGGTTGGGTATTGGCCTTGATAGAGTGTTACCAAGACTTACGCTAGCTTACACCGCGAACTGTTTAAAGTGGTTCAAATATATTACTTCGGGGATTAACTTCCCTGTGTTGCGGTGCGCTGCGTAATAAAACAAACGGAGTGCCTTTTTATGGGTGGTGTGTTAAGGGGATGCTGCTGCATTTTGTCCAGCTTTATATATTGGAGACACATGGTCATATATTGCCCTCCTCTCATTACATCCTGCAACATATTCTTTTTTATCTAACAGAGAAAACGATGGAAAAACAGACGCATATCTCGTCATTATGTTTATTGATTTTGTAGAAATCGAGCTTAAAACCACTATTGATATATGACCAACATTTTCTCGTCATTCCACTAACGAGACAAGATTAATTGATGAAGACAAGTACGTAACTTAAGCGACAGTAATGATTAAAGTTTCTTATTTTTGTTTTAATTTACTTAATTTCCCTCTTTAAAGTTTTTTTTTTTTTCAGAATTTTTGAATTAAGAAAAATGCATCTAGAAAAAGTACTTTGATCGTTAGGGAATGATGGATTTGGCATTAATTGTCTACGTACAATTCCACAGAAGCCTACAAGATATATACACCTCCTACACACACGCACACACACACACACACACACACACACACACATATATATAAAGGTATATATATATATATATATATATATATATATATATATATATATATATACGTATGTGTATATTTTGTGCAGAATGCTAATTATATTCAATAGCAAATGTTTACGGAACAATATATCTACAAATCTCTCTCTCTTTCTCTCTCTCTCTCTCTCTCTCTCTCTCTCTCTATATATATATATATATATATATATATATATATATATATATATATATATAAATGTGCAAAGGGAGAGGGGATATTTTAATGATTCTTAAGTTTTTCTTCTTAAATAAAGCTAAAAAAGATGATGCACAATATCGTTTTTACAACTGTTTAAAAGAAGTGATTATTTTATGTTTTGATATAAATAATTCTTTTGATAAATATTGCTTAACTTTTGCGCATACTCTACAAATCATAATGTTTACGAATCTTCTACAAAATCACCAGATATAAATTTGCAAAAACTTCCAAACTACACCGCCAAGAAGATTTTCGTCACGTTGCAAAATGTTCGCGATAAATACATGAGCTGAATGCAGTTGTCCAAAGAAATACATATTAAATATTTAAATAAAACCTAAATAACATATTAGTATCATACTCGGTTAAAAGACAGTCAAAGTAAATGTAAAGCAGATAACCCCACAATAAACTTAAAATAAAAAATTCGTATAACATCAAAATAGCAACCACAGGTGATATACAACGATAAATCATTCATCCTCCTAAACCTTGACATAAATCAATACCTTGTATATATATTTATATACTATTATATGAAAGGAACTTTGTCTGTATAGCTTAATATTAATAATAGTAGTTGTTATGGATTTGTAAAAGATTTCATGACAAGTTAGCACCTGTCTTCATTTCGTGATCCTGATAATTTTACTTAAGCATTAAAGTAAAAATATTTTCTGAATTTTACTTTACATATGTGTATCGAATACTTTATATATATATATATATATATATATATATATATATATATATTTATATATATATATATATTTAAATAAGGGGGTGGTCACAAACTATGTGTATTTTTTAACGTTATTTTATTATTCCGTGTTTTGGTTTTTCATTGAAAATTATGTTTAGATCATTGTAATAATGTTTTTAAACCATTGAAATCGTTTTTAACGCGTTTCAGATGTTCTATGAAGCGTCTCCTTCAGAAATTATTTTAAATGTTTAGAATATATCCAAGATGTGTTAAAAATATAAAAGAACATTTTCGTAGTTCATTTGAAATGTCCGAGAGGTGGAAACATGTGTAAACAATTCTACTTTGCATTCGTATGTCCAATTTTTATTACTGGTTCATTGGGTTGGACTGATGTCTTATGTCTCTCTCTCTCTCTCTCTCTCTCTCTCTCTCTCTCTTTGCTTGTGTTTCTATTTATCTTTCTTTGTTTTTTCTCATTCACAGAACGTCTGAAACGCGTTAAAAACGATTTCAATGATTTAAAAACAGTGTTACAATGATCTAAACATAATTTTCAATGAAAAACCAAAACACGGAATAATAAAATAACGTTAAAAAATACACGTCGTTGGTGACGACCTCCTTTATATATATTTCTCTTGTTGAAATTTAACCCATTTTCTATATATATATATATATATATATATATATATATATATATATATATATATATATATGACTACTTCATTTACTCACATAAAATTAATATACGAAAGTATAGATTTTTTTTATTTTTTTTTATTACATTTTCACCCCAAACAAGGCAAATTTCCACTTTGGTGTAGGGGGCTACTATCAGGGGCAACAACTACTGGGGTACTATGTAGGGATTTGGGCAGCAAGGTGTCGGTTCACGTTACACTTGAACTTCTGCACGTTAGTACTGTTGGGGAAGCTTAGATTAGACTTTAAGTATTTACTCCAAAAGTGCTCAATACGCAGGTAGAGCTAGTTAGTAATTTGTAAAATATATATGAAGATTAATCGCCATATATATTTTATAAATTACTATATATATATATATATATATATATATATATATATATATATATATACATATATATATATATATATATATTACTTTTAGAAAAATACAATATGAAGGTGTGTACACCAAAAGTGCAAGCAATCCTAAAATTCAATACTGACATGTATGCCTCACACTGACTAACGTAAGTTAACCTCTTAAAATACTTGCACGAATGATAACGATTTACATAATACCCACCAGTGTAACGATACTGATATACACTTGTCCAAATTATTCGACAATACTATAAATTTAAACGCATATATTAACAATTTTCGAATATATATTTTTGCATTAATGTATTAAAACAGACATCTGAAAATAAAATAAACAGCCACAATTACTCTAGAATAACATCCGCTCTAATACATGGGATTTAAATAGTAAAATAAGCTTTATTTAGAAGAACGCATGACAAACCGGACAGTGCATCAACTGGCGGCAGGCGCTTACACACACGCAGAAACTTTAAAACCAACAATTATATATACTAGAAAATAATCACATATTAAGAAAATAAATGGTCAAACAACTTTCTAAACACATTTAACAATATATAGTCCACACCCTCCAAAAATTACATGATTTTTCAATGATGAAAAATATAAATACTCGACACAAGCGTGGTGAATTTTACAGTTTTATTATAAAGAACGCCGAACCTTGAAAATACTGAGCCATAATCAAAAATTAAAAAGAGAACGACACAGTTTCATATTTCAACCAACACTCATTTATCATCAGAATATCTCTAGAAGCAAACGTGCAATAAATTATTTATAATATTACTGCGTCGCCACATAAACTATTGCAGCTTTCTCACCAAAAACAGGTATATAATGACGTGACTATAAAAACCTCTTAAATTAAATCTACGAGGGGCGTGCAATAAGTAATGCTCCTGACCTTCTTCCAGTTGTCTGATCTAGCTGAAATTTTGCATGTACAATGATTTATAGCTCTACGGGTTATGTGGCAAATTACAGCTCTGAACTGATTATGGTTTCTGTTTTACAGGTATTTGAACTGAGTCCGGTGTGAAATGGAGTCTGTTGAATGTCGAGCAGTGATACAGTTTTGTATTTGAAAGATCGCACACCACAGGAGACCTTTGATGAAATGAAATAAACTTATGGTGATAATGCCCCATCATATGAACTTGTAAAACGCTGGCATCCTGAATTCAAACATGGCCGGAAGTCTGTGGAAACAGCTCCCAGACCTGGTCGCCCTCCTTCTGCCATTGATGAGGAATCTCTCCGTCAAGTTTAAGCTGCTATTTTGGAAAATTGGCGCATTACTATTCGCCAAATAGTCCAAGATGTCAAGATTAATACAGGTTTTGTGGAAACTATCATTCATGACCAGATGTATATGCATAAGTTGTCTGCGAGATGGATTCCCAGGTTGCTCACACCATTCCAGAAGCGAGAACGCGTCGAGTGCTCGAGGATGAATTTGGAGATGTGCCAAGAAGATGAGTCAAATTTTTCAAAAGACTGATTACACTGAATGAAACCTGGTTCTATCATTACGATACAGATAGCAAAGTCCAGTCAATGCAGTGGAAGCAGTTGGACTCACCACCTCCAAAGAAGGCAAGGGTGCAGCCCTCCGCTGGCAAGGTCATGCTCACAGTCTTCTAGGACCAGGACGGAGAAGTGATGACAGATTTCCTGGGAAAGAGTACTACAATTACCGGAGCCTATAAATCTTCACTTTTGAGGAAATTAAGGAAACTATCAAAATCAAGAAGCGGGACAGGATCAGCAAAGGTCTCTCCTCCTGCAGGACAAAGCTCCAGTCCACAACTCGCATGTCGCCGAATCAAAAGCACAAGTGTGTGGTTATGAAATTCTTCTCCACCCGCCGTACTCACCTTACCTTGCACCCTCTGACTTTCATCTCTTCTCAGCCATGAAGTTGTTTTTGAAAGGGAAGCGTTTCCCAGATGATGCAGCCTTGATTTCTAAAGTCACTTTGGAGGACCAACCTGGGATGTTCTACAAAAATGTATCATAGCTGCATCAAACGATGCGAGAAATTCATAACTCTGGGCGGTTCCTATGTAGAGAAAGACTAATAACTGTGCCAAGTTTCGTTGCTCTACTGCTATGGGAAGTGGCTCAGGGACATTACATATTGCACGCCCCTCGTAGTAAAAAGACTTTATCATATTTACTCATTGTTGTTTAATACGCGTTATATGGTTAGCATTTCATACAAACAAGCTATAATAGAATTTTCACAAAGAGATTTACCCGAAAAAAATTAAACTAATTCAACCCCAAATGAGCGTATCTGACATCTAGCAACTGTGTGACCTAGTTTTTTTTTTACATAGGCATCATCACTTATCAAGGTCAAGAGGCAACTCGAGGATAGGGGTTAAAGAGTGTACAGTAGAAATTGGACAATATAGTAATCGTTAGTAATTGAAATTCGGTAAATTTGTTTACTTATATGGAACGGCTTATCAAAAACTTGTTTACGTTAGACATGAAGACAAGCATATTGTAGTCAGCTGGAAAGCAGGTAAACGGAAGACAATCCCATAGGGGTGCAGTTCTAAGAAATACGCTTTGCTCATGGAATCTACGTTTAGGTTTAGGCACAGATAAAGAGTTGGGGAAATTAGTTATAGTGTTTTCTGCAAGACGGGTGTTTCTTGTGAAAGTTTGGCGAGGGGATACCATGGATTGGAGCTCAGCCGAAAACTTGCCATAAAAATAACGATAAAGCAGAGTTAACTTGTAACATCTCCTCTGTGAGAAAGAGGTTGCAGGGAAGAGAAAAGAACATTTTCTACGAGGCTACGAAGTCTATTTTGAACTCTATCAAGGCAGGATAAGTCCTTTCTAGCAGCACTTGCCCAAATGTTGCAACAGTACTCCATCCTGGCTCTTATATAGCAAGAGAATTGCATCAGCAGTGAGATACTTACTGGGTCGATAGAAGAATCTCACCGTTTTTCCAGCGTCCTTGGCAACGAATTTAATTTACGTGTTCCATTTAAGATCAGGAGTAAAGGTCAAGCCCAGAAGCTTGTCAAAACATGAGGCCTCCCCAAGACGAGAGCCATCCATTTCAATTGATGTCAGATAGGGATCAGAGCGTCGATGATGTAAAGATAAAGCTTGGTTTTAGATGCGTTAAAATGACGAGTTCTTGCTGTGAATGTCTTATAGGTAATTTCATTATATGTATTATAGGTCATTTCAGGAACTTTACAAATCTTTACATTTACTTTACATTTTTCAGAATGTTAAAGAAAAAAGATGAAAATCTGCCCTTTTTTACATCTAATTTTAGTCACTCTTCACGCCAGATAATATTCTTGTGTTTTAACAACGTTTAAAAGTAACAAGCCACCTCTTTCCCCATTGTACGACTTGCTCAAGATCAGAGGACAGAGAATCAGAGAGAACTTGGTCATTTACGGTCTTAGATGTGCTACCAATGATAGTAGTGGCATTAGCATAAATGTCTACGAATGATGTAAGGATAGGATTTGGAAGATCATTAATATAGATCAGGAAGAGGGTTGGACCCAGGATGGACCCCTGAGGGACTCCAGCATTAATACTGAGAGCTTCTTATTTCTACCAATCTACTCTTATGAACCTATCAGAGGGAAATGGTTCAATAATTAAGAAGACATTTCCAGCTATACCGAAGCTGAAGATCTTGTGAAGTAAACCTTTATGACATACTCTATAAAAGGCCTTTTATATTTCAAGAGCAATTGCCCTAGAAAGGTAACCTCCGTCGCGAGATTCGCTAATCCTATGAAATATAAATGTAAGCACATCTGCTGTAAACCTAGCAGAACGGAAACCTTATTGCGTAGTTCATGACAATAGCATTATTATTTCAGCAATTAATGCAAGGTATACGAGTTTTAACGTATGTGCATACTAAACTTTTGTCTAGATGTGTATAGCACCAATAGTATTTAACGGATAAAGACAAAAAAAAATATAGTATGTAACGGAAAGTAAAAAGAAAATAAACAAATGAACGTATAGAGAGTAGAATCACGTAAAATGATGACCAAAATAGTTGTTACTGGTGGAAATTAAACTACTGGAACAGGTGTTGATTTACTTTATTAAATATTTAGTATCACACAGAAAAATGCGAGCGGAAAAAGCAATACGGTAACGTTTATTAAACTTAGAAAAGTAAAAGGACTAGTTGTTAAAACTGGAAAAGAAAAAGACAAGATATTCTAGTACAAAAAATATAATAAATTTATAATTTAAAATATTGCAGCATTTAAAATTTAAAAAAGAGTTCAGTTTACCATTATATAATAAATTCTTAATTAATACTGCAATATTTATTATTTCATTAATAAATTTATTAGATTTTTACTAGCATATCTTGTCTTTTAACTTTTCAGTCTAAACAACTAATTCTTTTAGTTTTCCATGTTTAATAATTTTAACCACATTACATTTCATGCTCGCGTCTTTCTAGGTTTTGCTTTAAAATAATATTTTCTCTTTGTCACACTAGTTACCTGTCAATATTAGCGACAGAATAGCTGAGCGACAGATCAGGACAGCGGTGAATTATAAGCGACAGTTTAGTTATATATTGTTACATCATCATCCCCGCCATTCCCAGCCGATTTGAGGTAGCGTGACAGATTTGGTTGCTATGGAAACCAACAAGTAATCAAAATAAAAATCGTCCCCCGTCCCTTACAGATTATAAGAATTTTGAACACAGTAATCTTATTATAACTTCCGTTTTACTTAACGAAAATTGAACTTTTTAAAAAATATTGCTGAGAAGGTGACCTATGAACTGTAAAAATTGTTTTTAAATTTAGTCACAAAATGAATGAGCGATAAAACGTTAAAGCCGTTCTAAATTAGTAAAACTAACACTTAACCATATATTCACAAATCATGGCAATGTTTGAATGATGAACGATTATTGCATATTTTGATATAATGATATGGTGTGATTAATGAACATTGAAAGTTTTACTTATAGAGACTGGCCATAAGCACTAACCAATAAGCTATGTTCTGTTAGCAACTAATCGGAAACATTAAGCGCTCCATAAAAAATATTGGATCTTTTAAATTTTCCGTTCGTATTTGCTCGTTGTCTGCAAATTTTTAAAGTTCAAACTTATGCAGATTAGCAACTCATCGAAAACTACTTTTTCATCTGAAGGACTTATACAGATAAGTTACTCGTCGGACCCCCCCCCCATGAAATTAAATATGGCTTTGAATTAAAAATGTAAATTCAATTATATTCTCTTGTAAACAATATAAGATTCTTAGTAGTTAACTATAGATATTAGATATTTATTTAATACTGATGAAGTATTTACTTGGATTATTATATTATTACATTATAGTCAATAATATATAAGAGTAGATAATTTTTTAATGATCTGAATAAAACAAATAATATGATATTTGTAATGATGTAAATAAAACAAATAATATAATTATTCATAATTATGTGTATTTATTTTCGATCATATATTTAAAATGATTGTTTTCTGGCGGAATATATTAAAATTTAGATTAAATTTAATTTCATTATTAAAATAAAATATAAATGACTGAATTACTCTTTTCTATTAATTCCAATTAGTTGATATATGTTTGCCAAGGCTACTGCGAATAAGGTGGGATTACTCTACCGTGTAAAAGTGCTACTCACACCGGAGAGTATCCTATATATCTACAAGGTCACTGTTTGCCACATCTGGGTTGGTGCATCTGCTACTAGTCTATCGCTTCAAGAGTTGCCAACCTGATAGGCTCTGCATTATCAATTAAATTCCAACCTCTGTTCTATCGCCGAAACATGGCATCCTTCTGCCTGTTTTAAAAGTATTTCAATGGCTGGTGTTCTGATGAACTCAAAGCACCGGTACACTATCGACGACAATACCCTTGATAGACACGACCAGCAGCAAAATCTTACCCTTTACTGTAGAAGTCGATTATACTCGAATAGTTTTCCCCTTGTACTGCTGCACTTTGGAATTACTTCCTAGGACCCTACTTCCCTGACTCTAGTGGCATTGCAAAAAATAAAGTCTAATGTGAACACACATCTCGTTTCCCAACTCCATAAATAGTTTTCCGGCAAATCTGGTCTCAAATATTATTCCCTCATGTCTAAGTGGCTCTGTGCCTTGTTTGGAGTGAAACGTCATTAAAAAAAACGCAAATATTTAATCAATCTTATCGTTTATTCAGCAACAGTTAAAACAAATGAAAACACTACTAAAAATAAATTCCATATGCATAATTCAAGAAGCGATACACCGCCATAAATGCCTTTTCAATAATCACTACACGATTAAAACATATTTCTAACAAATAAAACCCTAACACAAATTAGGAAATAGAAAATTATAAAGAAAACTAGCATTTATAAGCCATTGCATTCACTATGTAAATTACGCTTCAGTGAACTATTATATATTACTAGATTTAACGACGGAAATAATCCACTCATTGAATAACATGGAACGTCAATAGGTTTAAGACGTTGAACTCCCACTCTTTACCAATTTTATATACTAATGTAACATATTACTGTGTTTACTATATTTATTTCTCTATAACTTGCTTGTATTAAAGAAGTTTCAAATTTTTCTGGATTTTTTCTTCAATTTTTGTTTCGTTTACTGTACTTTTGTGTTCAATCTTGTCTTGAAGATTTACATCCATGCTTGATTGTGGCCATCTATACTTCTATTGTTAATATTATTGTTTTAGGCATATCACTACATTTCTACCTCTTTTACAATTACGTCTGCTGAACGTGTATTAATTCCATAATAAATCATTATGTCCCAAGCTTTTTTGCAGCTCGTGCCCACTTAATAAATGTAATCGTCATTATTGTACATTATTATTAGTTAACATTTTGAATATTCTATAGCATCATAATTGCATTTTGTGTTTTAGTGTTCCATGTGATCTTATGTTTATTTTAATCAATTGAATCTTTATTTATCATATTTAAATTTACATTTTTATGTGTGTTTTGGATCTTATTACTGTTTTAAGTTTTTAGTCCATATACATTTTATCTTTTTTTCTCGTAATTTATTTTTATATTGTCTATTTTTCTATTTTTATCTCTTAAATCAATTTTGCACATTTGCACTTTGCAAACATAGTGTTATATTTTACTATTGCAATCAACACTTATGTATATGCATATATATATATAGATAGATATATTATAATTGTATTTAAATGTTTTTTCATATATAACTTATCCTTTTTAATGATTCATTTTCATTATATATATTTTTTATATTTTGATATTTTTTTATTTTTATTGTTTTTTTATTGATGTTATTTTTTTATTAAATTTTATATCATTATTTTTCTATTTAATTCTTTTATTATTTATTACTTATTTCATAACTATTTATAAGTTCATTAATATGTCTATTATAAAATCTTACTGTTTAAAACATTATTATTATATTATAATTATTGATATATTCTTATATCCTATTATTAAACTTTTTATTACCTTTTACCAATAGGATTATTATCAGTATCGCAGGTTTTATTATAATTAAAAGAAATATTTATTATGCAGTTCTGATTTAGTCTATTATCAAATGTTTATAATGTTTGCTACTTCTTTGATGTAATTAGCTTTTAAGTTGTCAACAAATGAAATAAAATAAAAATAAATTCGATTAAAATACATTGCAATAAAATGTGTAATACTTGACGTTGAATAAAAAAATAAACATAAAAATGGTAAATTAACTACAGCAGAATATTTTTCTCTCATTTGTTATTACTGGATGTGTCTAATGTTTTACCTGCAGAAACATCAGATGATATCTACTGACCAACATTTATTTTACTTTCTCCTCCCTCAACATTATTTTCTTCATAATTTAAACACAGGACTTTCGCAGCTTCAATGTCAACACCACATCTCAATATATATGCGAAAATAATTCTTATTATTAACTAATTCGCCATTAGTGGTTATATGTATTTTAAATCTTAGATTCCTTATTTATTTTCTTTTTACGTTCGATACAAGGAGTTTCTATATATTCTAAGTTGTTCTGGATCAAATAATCTCTTGTGTGTATGTAATAAATGCGGACTAAGTATTGATTCATGCTGAAAACAAATTACATATCGACAAAAACCTCGTTAACGTCAGACTAGATTCATTTTATGGTAAATTTTGCATTATATTTGTGCCAATATTAAATGCTGTCCACTTACTCTTTCAAAATATAAAAACATAAGGAGTTCTACACCAAAATATAAACTATGTATTAATTATATGCAACCTTTTATTTTAGCACACAGTATCCGATGATAATCTTGTTAAACTTAGTGCGGTTCCAGCATTCTTTATCTCCCTTTAATATCTCTCCCCCTCTCTCTCTCTCTCTCTCTCTCCCTCTCTCTCTGTGTGTATATATATTTATACATACATACATACATATATATATATATATATATATATATATATTTCACCAGACTATCCATTCACGTGTAATCACCTTTTTCTTCACCATATTCCCGCTGTTATCAAGTAAGATCTTTGACGTACTTGAAGTGTCATCAAATACTTTTCTATGCAAAATCCAATCCCACATTTTGCTAATTCCTACCCTCTGATGAGAAGGAAAATATTTTTTCGAAACTCCGCGGATTAAGAACTACCCACTTATCAAGTGTTTCCTTTTCATATTAAATAAGTTTCAACTCTTTTTCAAAGTGTTTTAACATGTTTTATTAACCGTTTGTTCTTATATATATGATATATATATATATATATATATATATATATATATAATGAAATTAAATATTTGACATTAATGTATACGAAAATGAATACCATTTATTAAAACGAGATTGAAAATTTTAGTCACTTTTCTTGAAAATTCAAATATGGTAAAATAAAAGGAAAAAATTGAAATATTACTGCAACTTTTCTCTCTCAATTTTGTGATTTTGTAATCATGCCCATATGCATTTATTTTCCTTTGAAGGATTGGTGTGTGCTTTTAGGGGAGATTATATTAATGTATTGATATAATAATCAAATAAATAATTTGGCACTACGAAATAGGTGTCGGCTAAGAATTGCGCATGTAAACGTACTTAAAGAAATAAATTGTAAGATGGACAACTTATTCAATTATTTTTTA
>NC_136487.1:1180000-1375000 GCF_053919585.1 Euprymna scolopes | reverse complement strand
ATTGCAAGTACATTACGTTAGTGTGGAGATTTGATGAAGTGTTTACTTAAGGGGGCAGTTCATTAGGAATTTGTTAACGTTGGACTTGAACACATCCAAGTTGTAGTCCGGTGGGAAGCAGGCAGACGGAACAGAGTTCCACAGGCGTGCAGTTCTAAGAAAGAAGCTTTGTTCATGGAATCCGCGTTTTGATTTAGGCACAGATAAAGAGTGGGGGAAATTTTTCACAGTGGATTCAGCTAGACGGGTGTTTTTCGTGAAAGATTAGCGAGGGGCGGGCAGAGATTGAAGTTCAGACGAGCACCTGCCATGAAAATAACGATAAAACAAGGATAGGCTCGCAACGTCTCTTCTGTGGGAGAGAGGTTGCAGGGTAGAGAAAAGGGCATCCCCCACTAAGCCAGGAAGTCTATTTTGTACTATGTCAAGGCAGGATAGGCTGTTTTTAGCAGCTCCTGCCCAGATATGGCAACAGTATTCCATCCTTGGACGTACTTGGCTTTTATATAGATAGAGAATTGCATCAGTAGTGAGATATCTTCTGGAGCGGTAGAAGGATCCCACCATCTTTCCAGCGACCTTGGCAACAGACTTGATGTACGTGTTCTATTTCAGATCAGGAGTATATATATATATATATATATATATATATATATATATATATATATATATATATATACGCGTTTTATTTTTTTATTACCGTATCTTTCTGGTCAGTTACATTATTGTTTCGGCTACACAGCCGTTTTTTGGCCGTCTGTAGCGTCCTCAGACTTTTACAGAAATGTTCGCTATTTTGGGATGAAAGAGTGGAAGAGTGAATGAGGTCAGGGGAGGGGTTGCGAGCAGGGCGGAAGAGGAAGAGAGGAAGGGAACAAGGAGGGAAGGTGGAGGGCGTTTTGTATGTCGATAATTTTTTAGTTTTGGGGTTTAAGGAACTTGTGGGGGAGGATCTGGAAAGTTCATTTCTGGTGTGGCTGAGGGCATAGGGATACATGAGGGGAAGGGGAATATGTGGGGGTGGGAGGAGGGCGGGGTACTTTAAAATTCGAGTCTTGGTGTTAAAAGATTTTAGCGTCTCGTTGGTGAGGTGATTTCTTGGTTAATATGTCTTGAGCTGTTGGGTGTTCGCTTATGTTTGGAGGCGGGGGGGCTATGATTCGGTTTATTTATTTTTAGTTTTTATTTTGTTGTTCATTGTTTAGAGAGGGGCAGCTAGTGGTCGCAGCCACACACATGCGCACGTACACACATATATACTTAAAAGAAAGGGTCACGGGTACACATACATGCCCGCCCTAGCGTGCAAATATAGTGCATATGTGCGCCTGCATGCATAGACACCTGCGTTGTTCTCGCTTGCGCCAAATTTTCTTTAAGGTGCTAAGATTGGATGCGCACATACACAAATACATACATACATCGACGCCCCTGCCCCCAAGGGGGTGATTATACGGGCTCATATGCGCATATTGAATCAGATACTAGCACCCCACGCATACGTTCAAGCGTGGGGTGCTAGTACGTGCGGCTTCAGACCTAGCAGGAGTATTGTGGACATGATCTTTGCTTTAAGACAATAGAAGTGAATTGAGCAGAAAAAAACCTCTATACTCTGTATTCATCGACCTGACCAAAGCTTTTGACACCGTCAACAGAGCGGCACTTTAGACAATCCTTGAGCGCATCGGATGTCCTCCAAAGTTTGTATCAATGATCAGGCTCTTTCCCGATGATATGACTGGTCAGGTCCTCTCAAATGGTAATATCACAGACACTTTTACTCTCAGGAACGGTGTGAAGCAGGGTTGCGTATTAGCCCCTATCCTGTTCACATCTTCTTCACCTGTATGCTGTCCAAGATTTGCAGAGGGGTGTCTACATTCGTTACCGCTAGGATGGCTCCATCTTCGACTTACGGAGACTCACAGCAAAGGCAAAGAGATTGAAAACTCTCATCCAAGAGGTTCTCTTTGCCGATGGATGTGCACTAGTGGCCCATACAGAACAAGACGTGCAACAGATGCTGGATCGCTTCTCTGTGGCATCCAAGCTCTTCGGCTTAACAATCAGTCTTGGAAAGACGGAGGTGCTCCACCAAGCTTCACCATACTGCAACTCTCCTCTTCCCACTATCACCATTGACGACACACCACTTGCCAACGTTAATCACTTCAAATATCTGGGAAGCACCATATCTTGTGATGGCTCCTTGGACAGAGATTGACCAGAATCCGTAAGGCAAGTCAGGTACTGGGACGACTTCACAATAAATGAATACAACATCCGCCTATCTACGAAGCTGAAGGTCTACAGTTCTGTGGTCCTTCTCTCCCTGCTCTATGGTTGTGAGACGTGGACACTGTACCGCAGGCATATAAAGAAACTGGAGCTCTTCAACATGCGAGCTCTCCGCTCCATCCTGGGAATAAAATGGCAGGATCGCATCACCAATCTGAAGGTTCTTGACAAAGCTAAGTCCACCAGAATAGAGGTCACCATCATCAAGACCAAACTTTGTTGTGTTGGACACGTGATTCGAATGGACGCATGACAGATGCCTAAATGCCTGACGTACGGAGAGCTCCAGGCCGGCAAAAGAAACCAAGGTCGACCAAAACTGCGTTAGAAAGACACTCTTAAAGCCAATCTGCAATGATGTCGTATCAAACCGGGAGACCTAGAGGGCCATGCTATGGCGAGGCTCAACTCACAGGGTTGTTACCAAATTTGAAGAGGTTCGTAGCCAGAAAGCCACTGCTGCCAGAAAGAGACACCACAGAGCAGCTTCATCGGTGATCACAACAACTGACTTCCAGTGTCCCCTATGTTCAAGACTATGTGCCTCTAGACTGGGGCTGCAGAGCCACCTCCGTGAGCATAGATGAGATGCAAGATGCAAACGCCATCTTCGGATCCGATGAACAACTACCATATATATATATATATATATATATATATATATATATATATATATATATATATATATATATGTAATAATAGAAAATGTGATTGCTCCTACACAAAACCTTCACCACTATATACAAATAATCTGTGTGGATTACCGAGAAACTTAGTTGTTGTGGCGGAAGCTCATACATCGTAATCGGTATCTTGACAAGACGACCATTTGCCCATGTATGGAATATTGTTGTCACATTTGGGCTGATGCATCTGATACTAGCTTCTCACTCCTGGACATGGTTCAAAAGAAAGTCACAAACTTAATAGGTCCCAAACTGCCTGTTTTTCAAGTATTTTAATTGTAGACCACCCTCGACGTAAATACTCTCGGCAGACACGAAAGTCCCACCTCTATACAGTAGAAATCCACAGATGTCAGAAAATCGATAATCTAATAATGTATTCGTCAGAACAGCTAGACTTTGGAATTACCTTTCGGATTCCTGTTTCCCTTACTGTACTGACATGCACAAGTGAAAATGTAATGTAAACATGCATCTAGCTGCTAAACTCCTTACATAGTATCCCTGCAATTTATATCCCAGGTAGTAGTTTAATATGTCAAAATGGCACTGTGTTTTGCTTCAGGTGAATGTGAAATTAAATATTATATATGTATATATATATATATATATATATATATATATATATATATATATATATATATATGTATAAACAAAGGAAAAACTTATCATAAGAAATAAATTCACGTAAAAGAATGAGAAACAGATATATACACGACATACGAATAATGAAATATAATAATGATGCTTAAATGAATTATAAAATATACCAGATATAAAGCGTCGGCGATGTGTAAGAAAGTTTTATGAAAGAAGTAAACCTGAATTAATGAGAAGAGGGCACATAACGTAATGAGGATGGAAACGTGAGTTTTTAAAAAGAAATATGAATGAATAAAAGTTACATGAATTAATGAAGGTAACACATTTGAATGAAAAAAAAACATGATTAAATGAGAGAAAGAAATGTCAATTAATATAAAATATCTATATGTGAATGAATGATCGAATGAAACGTGGATTAATTAAAGGAAAAATATAAATGAATGAAAGAAACACGAATGAATGAATTAACGAATATGAATAATAGAAATAATTATTAAGGAAATAAAAGCTAGAAAAAATATCGAATGAAAAATAGATTGAAAGTGTAAAATGAGGAAAACCGCTATGTACGAGAGTAAGAAAAAACAATTAAAACAATAAATAAATAAGTATTGTTACTCGGAATAACAATCTATTTTTACACTAGAAAACACTCTACTGTGTATTATTCCCTTCGAATGAATACAATCGATTCGAAAATAACAGTTAAAACAACAGAAAAGGTGAAAGAAAAATAGAGCTTATTTTTAATTACAGCAACGCAGATGAAATGGAGTAGAAAGACGAGGAAATAAAACAGATTTAAAACTAAAATAGATTTTTATCATACGAATGACTTAATTCTATTTAAAACAAACGCTTTTCACATGTGACCTGGATTTCTAGTGCACCAGTATCTAATATCTTACGACAAAACTTTTACGAAACATAAATATCTTCTTGGTTTTTCGTCTTCAAGAAACCATATGTATAAAAGCACATGATGAATATTTAAGATGAATCTATTAAAATTGTGTATAATATAAACCAAGAAAGAAACGCAAATAAGGCGGCTTTACTAGGACGAATTACTTAGTACAGACAGTAATTACCTCTTGCTTTTTTCGCATAAATCAGTACCCCATATACAGTGCCGACAAAAAGAAAGTACGCACTTTTAATTTTTGTCAAGACTGTAAAAAGTTTAAACAGCCTATACTTCATTTGATTCGCCTTTTATTTCTCTATACCTGTTCATATTTGAGATTTAATTGAAATATTCTAGTGTTCACGTCAATTATAAAAAATTCAACTTGAAGAGGAAAAAAGAAAGTCCGCAGCAACAAATTCGCTTAAAACCAGCTTAAATTATCGCCCCTAAATAGTTTTAAATATGCACCAATGGGCAAGAAAGCATCTCTAATCGTAATTGTTCTTGTTATACATCATAACATTTTGTCCATATGTCACGACTTTCTCTTAGTGATCGTCAGGAGCTAATTAATCGTCAGCTTTCTGGTTTATTCAATCGGGAAATCGGCCGCAGATTGAAATGTGTTGAGAAAATGATCAAAGACGGTGCAAAAACACCAAAACACTGGCAGTTGTTCAGGATTCCCATAAACCTGGTCGTACTAGACTTACTTATAACAGGGAAGACAATGCTATCAAGATCCGCAGTAAGCAGATTTTAAACGGCTCCCGAAATCCAACAACAGTAAAATCTTGTTAAAAAGTGCTCTCTTTCTACTGTCAACAATATATTAAAGGAATTTAATTTGCGAGTATATGTTGCAAGACACAAACCAATGATTTTTGTAAAGAACAGAAAGCGCCGCCTGGACTTCGTCAGATGCAATGAAGATCATGACTCTTCATATTGGTCAAAAGAGCCTTGATGATAGGCAGTACGTCCGTCAGAGGAAAGAGGAAGAATTTAATCCTAGCTGCTCAATCTAAACGTTGCAGGGTCAGCTTTGGATTGGGGAATTATTAGTACCAATGGTCCAGGGCCTATAGTTCGCTTGCAAGGTCAAATTAATTCGACCAAGTACATTAATATGTTGACTGAGCATTTTCCACCCTAATTTGGTCGGAATTTAGATGATAATCTCATCTTTATCCAAGATAATGCTTCCATTTACACAGCTGGCAATGTCAAGAGATTCCTGGAAAATCATAATATTCCGTGTTTGGTTTGGCCTTCACAATCTCCTGACCTCAATCCTATCGAAAACGTATGACATTACATCAAACAACAGCTACGAAATGATAAAATTTAAAATTTGGAAGAATTTAGCCAGAAATTAAAGAACAGTGGGATGCCCTTTCCTCGGAGTATTGCTGCAGTCTAGTTCAAGGAATCCTCTAAAAGATTGCAGGCTGTCAAATTGCAGAATGGCTATGCTATTAAATATTAATTAGTTCAGTGTGTTCCTGTTGTATTTGTGTTTCATTAATGTTCTAAAGTTCCCTGTAAATAACAATTCTTTTTTACTCCTTAATCTGAAGTTATTTTTTTTTAATTGACGTAAACACTAGAATATTTCAATTAAAAGTAAAATATCGACAGGTAAAATTATAGAAGAATAAAAGGCTAATCCAATGTGGTATAGTTTGTTTAAACAGTTACATAAAATTTAGCTTTCATTTTCAGTTTTTGAAAGTGCGGACTTTTTTTTCGCCGCCTGCGTATGTATATTTTTTTTTGCAAAGATTTTATCCAAAAATGAAACTATTAAATGATGCTAATTTGTTCGGAACTTGAATTTATTGAATTATAAAATTCATAAAACAATCGGCCTTCGTATATATATATATATATATATATATATATATATATATATATATATATATATATATATATATATATATATATATATATATACATATATATATATATATCATTTACTAAGATAAATTAATATACGAAAAAATAAATTTATGCGTAAACTTAAAGTATTTACTTCAACAGTGCTCAATACGTAGGTAGAGCTAGTTAGCAAATTATAAGATATATATGGGTTTATGCTACACAGAATATTCCGCGTTTCATCCATGCAAGGATTCTTCAAGCTTATCTATAAGCCTGAAGAATCCTAGTGTGGATAAAACGCGGGATATTCTGTGTAGCTTAATCGCCATATATATTTTATTACTCACTATATATATATATATATATATATATATATATATATATATATATATATATATATATATAATTGCAAAGGGGAAATTTAAGCGATGATTGGAGGCAACCAACTGAGGAGGAATGGAACCCTATTGTTAGGGAAAGTGATGAGAAGGATTTGAAGGATCTAAGACAGACGAGATCAATAACTCACCAGTGGAAGGAGTAGATGTATGGAGAAATGGTAATGAAGTTCGAGCTTTGACTTCTGTAGAAAAGGAAGTATTTCAGAAGTTAAGAGAGGTTATTCTTGGAGACGACATCATAGATATTCCAAACATGAAGAGTAGTGATAGGCGGAAGGTGAAAAGCGAGGTAAAAGTAGTTCAAGGAGTAATTCGCAACATCATCAGAAAGAACATTTCGATTACGGAACAGGCTTCTGTATGCAGCGTCATACGTTATTGCGAATCTCCCTGGCTTTATACAGAAGAAAAAGAGAGAAATAAAAGATATGAGGCCATACTGATAGAGGCGGCTTGAAGAAAGTATTAAACGGTGGCGGAAAGACATTGATAGCATCGAAGAAATAAGAAAAGGTGTTAAACTAGGACAGAATGCAAAGAACGAGCTTGACAGGAGGTATAGATTGCTGGAAAAGGCAACGATGAGCGTTCTAACAATGTTGAAATAGAGGGTCCACACAGGTGGTATGAAAATTAGGAACTTTGTTGAAAAAGTGTTGCGTTCCGCCAGAACAACCTTTTCCAGAACACTCTCGGGTGTATAAAGAATTAAATGCTAGTAAACAGGCGGGAAATAACAACACTCGAAATGCAAAAGATGTCAGGAAGTTCTCGAGTGGGATTTGGTCTGCCGAAGGGCGATATAATGAGAAGGCTTGCTGGTTCGGAGAGGTCAGAGAAAGGCTATCAGGAATGCAGCAGATGAAGAACGTTGAGATAACCATTGATGACGTGAAGGCTGACATATGAAGGATGAGAAACTGGAAGACACCTGGTTCAGATGGAGTGATGGGCCTCTGGTTTAAACAGTTCCAATGCATTTATTCACCTATAGCTGCTGCTCTGCAAAGGGTCGTAAAGTCGGGAGAGGTCGCTGATTGGCTTGTAAAGGGAAGGACGACACGACACTAATTTGGAAAGGTTATGCAAAGGGAACGGATGCCACTAATTATGAACCAATTACATGTCTATCATTAATCTGGAAACTGTTAACTGAAATCGTTGCGGATAAAAATTTATGGACACCTTGTAAATAATAGTTTTCCTTGATGAACGGATAGGGTGTCGGAAAGTCTCGATGGATACAAAAGAACAATTACTGATTGATGAGGCAGTAATTCAAGATGCAAAGAGGAAAATGAAAAATCTGAGTGCAGCATGGATTGATTACAGAAAGGCTTACGACATAGTTCCTCATTCATGGATCTGTGAAACACTATTGATGATGAAGGTTGCTAGGAATGTTTTTGCAGACATGTATTGCTCAATAGAAAACGGTGCTGACGGCAAACAGAGAGGTACTAGCTCAGGTTGGCATTAAACGTGGAATATTCCAAGGAGATTCGTTATCTCCACTGCTTTTTGTAATGATAATGATGCCACAGAGCATCCTGTTGACGAGAGAGAGAGAGAGAGAGAGAGAGAGAGAGAGAGAGAGAGAAACTGGTGTATAACTTTGGATCAGGTGACAGACGCCTCAACCATCTACTGTTTATGGATGATTTGAAGATATTCGGTAGAAATAAAAAAGAAATAAAGAGACTGACAGAGCTAGAAGGGACATATTCGGAAGACATCGGTGCGGAGTTTGGGATTATTAAATGTGCGGTGCTGGTGATGAAAAGGGGGGTAAAGTTTCATTCGAATAGAATAATGCTGCCAAATGGAGAAATTATGAAGGAAGTATAAGATACAGGGCATAAGTATTGTGGAGTGTTGGAGGGTGTAGGCATCATTAACAGAGAAATGAAGGAGAAAGTCAGGATTGAGGAATCCTAATGAAAGCGGTGAATGAATTAGCAGTCATTGTTTTGAGCTACAGTGCGGGAATTTTAGAATGATCTGACAAGGAGTTACATGGCATGGCTATACAAAATAAGAAAAGTTTTAGCAATGTTTGGTATCTTTTACATTCGAAGTAGCGTAGCGAGACTGTATCAAAAGAGGAAAGAAGGTGGGAGAGGATTGAAAAGTGTAAAAGGTTGCGTTAGAACTGAGGAGATGTTGAATAGGCATGTGGTTAGAAGTGTATGCTTAATGTTGTGGCCAATGAAGTGGAGGTATGTGAGATCAAGGTTGATTATGTGAAACGTATGGATAGAGAAAGTGCAGATGAACTAGCTAGGTAGAAAATGCACGGAAGGTTCTTCCAGTATATAGCAGAAGTGGTTAATGAAAGATCATGATAATGGCTTACAGCTGGGTATCTGGCTAAGAGTACTAAAGCTTTTGTTTGTGCACGCACAAGAACACGCATTAGGAACACAATTGTTCAAAAAAGTTGACGTTGCTGCAGAATGCCGGATTTGTGGTGAGACCTCAGAGTCAATTTCACACCTTGCAGCAGGATGTAGTGGATTAGCCCAAAGAGAGTACCGCGAAAGACACGATCGCATGGGACTCCGGATATATTAGGATGTCTGTAAGAAGGTTGGGGTGAGATGTACTGAAAAATGATTTTAGGAGGTGCCTGATGAAGTGAAAACAAGTGAGGATGGAAATGTAGAGGTATGGCGAGACAAAAGTGTCATAACGACCAAGTAATTGGAGCATAATCGCCTGGATTTGGTCGTCATTGACAAGGTCTCACAAAACTGGCAGATTGTAGACTTTTCAGTACTCTGGGACAGAAATGTGAGAGAAAAGGAGAACGAGAAGTGGAGCAATTATGCTCATTGGCCTTGGAGATAAGGCGTATACACGGGGTTAAAACACAAATAATCCCGATCGTCGTAGGTACACTAGGAACAGTATCAAGTGGTCTGCAATGACAATTGAAAAAGCTACGAATCCCCGATGTTTTAGGCGGCCTTCAGACTTTTGCTATTGTAGGTATCGCCAACATCCTTAGTAAAACCATTGATCTTTGAAACTCCTTGGTTGGAACCGGGATTGGGGGAAATCCTCTGGAAATGAATTCCATCTCTTTGCAGGGAAACGTTGATAAACGAAACCAGAATTATTATTATTATTCTCGTCGTTGTTGTTATGGTTGTAGTTATTATTGTTGTTGTAATTGTCGCTGCTGCTGTTGCTGTTGTCGACGGTGTTATGGCGTTTTATCCGAGTTACTTTTTTCTTATATTCGCAATCACATTTTAGATTGTGTATTGTGTTAGATATCATTTTTTCCAAAATGTCCCCATGAAACTCTTATCCCATCACACAATTTGTTGCTTCACCGGCGACACTGGGTAAAATTCATTATTCCATTCATCCGAGCGTATTCGCTTTCCTCAAGTACATTTGACTCTTTCACAAGCGATAAGCAATCGATTTTTTCTGTGAGCACAGCCATGTAAGTTTTCTGTCTCTAGGATATTCACCGAGATATTAGCAGGATAAAAACCATGATAAAAAGGGGAATTCTTAGATAAATATATTACATTTGAATGTTTAGCGATAGAAATGGCATTGCAAATTTAAGCTTGACGAACCGAAAAAATATATTTTAAACTAAAGTGTGATAAATCAACCAAACTGATATTTCAAAATCACGCTTGCCAGACTGACAGACGAAACTGTTAATATAGGTGCCTATACGCTTATGAAATAAGAGCAGGTCATTATTTATATGCATTTAACGATTAAAACCCTTAAATAATCCGGCAGTTTTCTTTCTATTTTTTTTATAACGTGTATACGTCTTTATTTTTTGTTGTATTTATATCGTTCACAAAACTGTCCTCACTTTGAACTTTATTTAAACAATGTTTTGGTCGATGGAAGCTCCGGCCTTCTTCACGTTTATCTTATCAAAGATGGAGATGTGTCCGAAATTTCGGACTACACCCTTTATTTAATCCACGGGTATAGAATGCTCTCGTTCCGTCAACCATAACCAGTGATAGGTCCTCATTAATTCACAACATTAGTAAAATTACCATTCGCAGTTACGTTTTAACCTCAATATAAAGACGAGTGTCACTTAAAAATTAATTTTATTAAGTATTTTATTTACTACGATATTCTGGCATGAATGTTTGAAGTTTCAAACATATTTTTGGTTTTAGAGTATAAACTTTCAATTCATGACTATACGTCACTAGTTATTATTACAAATCACTTTGCACACAGACACATATCCATATGCATATACATATACACATACATATATATATATATAAATTTCTACAGGTAGACAACGTCGCAGCTCACACGAGCCATGACAACAAGCAAACCGGAAATACAAGACTCGAGCTTTGCCTTCATTTACGCTCGTCAGTTAGACACATCCAAACTCGGGATTCGAAACCCGAATTCGGATGTGTTTAACTGATGAGCCTAAATGGAGGCGAAACTTGAGTCTTGGGCTTCCGGTTTGTTTGCTATAATTGCTCCTGTGAGCTGTGACGTTGTCTGGCTATGGAAATAATTATATATTACTCTTATATTCTACACACACACACACACACACACATATATATATATATATATATAACTGTATATAAATTTTTAATTATGATTTTCATATCGTATAAAATTCTATGTTCGTTTGCTTAGTAGATGATCGTTGATCCACATATGTTCTGCTTATTTTATTCTCTTACTCCTTATTGATCGTCTGTTTATAAGTTTTATTGTGTCCCATAATGAGAGATTATTTCATTTTTCATTAACATGTCGTCAGTCATACTCGATTTTGCAATATCTCTATCTATTGCATCTCTTTTAGAGTTACCTTATTTCACATCCGTGACATCTCTCATTCCGATATCGTTTTTCACTTTTACATTAGTTCTTTGTCATTATCTGTTGTCCAAGGGTTGTGCCCTGCATGAGATGATTTTGGAGACTTGATTTCTTATATCATCGAGGTTACTTAGTCTTTGATTCTTTTTTAGCAAAACATTATATATATATATATATATATATATATATATATATATATATATATATATATATATATTAAACCAACTGTTATGAGTTTTCGGTTTGTTGCCTTTGATGTTTTGTCCAGATGTATTGGAGTAGATTTCATACGTTCTGCAAAGTCGTTTAAGTGGACGGTTTCTATCAAACTACTAATATTATCTTAATATGCATCGCTGTTACTTCATATTAATTTTTCCTAGTCCTAGCAACAGACGATTCCTTTGTATTTTTATAGGGATGGTGGGAAGGGAACTTATTGTTCAATGAAAGTCGGCTTTTCATATCACTATTATCTAAGCCACTTGACCAGTACGAGTTATCCGCACAACTAGGGAGAATAAGGTGTTATTACGTTTCCCTTACATTGACGACTGTATAGATGGGCGGGTACAGTTTACATAGGAAAACGTTTTTTAATCTTTTGTTGAAGAAGAGTTAGAACTTGTCACAGCTACATTTGTTGGCGTTTGTGGTTTAATGGCATTTCTTCGAAGTATTCCATATATCTATGTATGCATGTACTTACCATGTACAAATGTATATATATATATATATATATATGCATAAAATCACCATGTATATATGTATGTATATAATCACCATGTATATATGTATGTATATAATTACTTCATATAATGGTTATCCCATTGCTAGACGTTCCTCCTATCGATATATATATCCGAGCAAAATCAGCAGTACGTAATTTCTACACAGAAGCTCAACACATACTATAATGTACTGCAAGGAGCTGCGGTGTAGTTTATAAGTACGTGATAACATTTCAGTTTACAAGTACACTCTTATGAAATTGAATTTAAAAAAAGCTGAAGTTCTAATCGTCACTGCGAGTGGAACTCAGAATATAAGTTTTCATTATGTAGGACTTCAATCCGGACATGGCGGACAAAACGATAAAATTCTACTATAGATTAGTTTGTGCAGAATTCCACTTCTGATAGATAATCGCTCTATACAGTAAGATACGCATAAAGATGGTTTGTCCTTTCATAGTTTGAAACATTGTTTAAACAAAACTGAATCTGAAAACTGCACCCAAATATGAATTTTACATCCTCATCGAAAAGATCAGAAACCTAATTTTCTTTCTTAGTAGTTGTTATAAGGGACATAATTACGGATAGCACCGGATACGAAACGGTGTATAAAAGAGCGTCTTGTATTGTCTGGGAGGCAATCAAGTGGCACGCACTAGTCCGACCGTCTCGCGTCTTACACTCTCCAAGTGTAGTCAGGATTAACCAAGCTCCCAGGACGAGCGTTCCGCTCACACACGTTAAGTTACCTTTTTCCTTTACCTTCATTTACGCGTATATCAACTTCAAGGCGAGCAGCCATTTTGTATTGTTTATTATTTCGAAGTACGAATAAACCTTTGTGTTACGCATTCCACTCGGCGTATTTTGTCATGTTATTATATACCGTCAAAACGGGATATAACAGTAGTTATATCAGATTATTAATTTTTCCGTGCGGCGTAGATTCACTTTAGTTATAAATAATATTTTATCGTTAATCACGCTAACTTATTCAGGAAAATGTTGAATGTTGCGGTAAGTAATGAGATTATAATACGAAAATAATAAATTAAATATTATAAAGAAATTCAAAAGTTTGTTGTATAACATTTAAGAAAAAATAAACTACTTTACGGATTATAGGTTAACATTGAAGCATACAACATTAAGGCATAAAATGATACATTTCCAATAATAAGAATTATATATGATCGACAGTATTTTTTTTTTGTTTTTTGATGGCGGATATTAAATAAACATATTGTTATTGTTGATATGGCGGAAACTAAAAACAATTGTAATAGGGAAAATGTTCACGGATTACTAGCGTTAAAACAGTTTTAATAATCTCTCTGTAGAAGAGTTAATTTGGCCGTCCACTGCAGAGATGCTATACACTAAGGATACAGGCCCATTTGATTAGAAAGCTAATCTCTCTCGCTTTCATTTTCTTCTCAGAATTTTCATCAGCACAAAAAACGTAGAAACTCGCTATGAAGCAAGCGAACAACAGAAGATGTTGTATTTGAGAGAACCAGCTTACCTTATAGGTTTGTATATACTGATGCTTATTAGCTGTTTTCTTTTCGGATAAAGTTAATGTCAAGAGATGTGTTTTTCCAGGGATTTCTTCGTCTAAGTTTTATAGGATGGTGCTGTTCTGGTGGGTGTTTCATAGCATATCTTTTAAGACTTTATATAGTCGTGTTTGGGGGGGGTATTTCGTCTTATAGATAATATTGCGTCAGTAGAGAACGCGCACCGTTTAGGGGCCTTCCTCTCTACGGCTTGGTCGCGTGTCGTCCCCCTCACTGGTGTGAGGCGCAATTATATGTTCAATGCAATTAAAAGAAAATACGTTTGATAATTAAACGGCTCTTGCTCCGAGCAACTGCTTTGAGCATGTCGTTCAATGGTCAAAGGCTACGTCTGACATATTTTTTAGGACGCGCACATATCGAAGAAAATAATGATAATATCAATAATAATAAACAATAATATTAATAACAATAATAATAAAAGTAAAGATATATATATAACATTAATATATATATATAAACACATAAAAAAAGAAAAAGAGAAATTTACTCACAGTAATAACTACACTGTAGACCCTTGAGAACAAATCATGCGGTATTCCTTTTCGCCTATATTGTAATAGCAGCTCTTTGTTTTTTTTTCCTTTTGATATAATGTTTCTCGTATTAATTTTGTATTCTACCCGGTTGTTATAAGGTATTGTAAATCCAATCTAGATGAGTATTTTCCTTGTTACGGCTTTTTCGCATCGGCAACGTTCAGCGTATTATATACACAAAACATCTACAGCTAACAAGCTAGATGATAAAATACACGTTCTGCTTCAGACGAATAATTAAAATGTTATTCAATAGTTAAATGTATCAGTAATGTACATATTAAAGTCAGGATTACTTTTATAGATTATGCCTTCTATATTTAAACATATACTCTACAAATAAAGAAACTAGACTTAAGCAATTTAGTTTCATGATACAAAACATATAGAATTTACAAATTATTTTTTTCTAGAACACAAATATCCTTATGTATCTATATGCCCACTGATGTATAAGAGACATCCAATGTACTCTATTAGTCAATATTGTCCGTAATTGTAGAATAGTTTTGGCTTCTTTTTTAATATACACGAAATGAAACAAGAACAGGCTACACGATTGGAGTTATCGAACATTTAATGTATTAAAGAGAATTAGAGTCCTCGGATATTATTAAATACTAGCATAGGTGCCCAGGGTTGTCCGGATGTTTGGAGGTGTATGGTGAGCAAAAAAACAAAAAAAAACAAAAAAGGCATCTTTTGAACTTTGACTCCAATTATGACCCCTTAAAATGTATTATTTAAAGTTTCAAGTGTTTAGACCCAAAATTGTCGGTGGAGTTTGGTAGAGTTCTTAAAGGTAAAATCGTTGAAATTTGACCTGTTAACAGCCAGATTTCTGGCCGAAACCGATCCCAAAGATTTTCCCAAATCTCAGTACCCTGTATATCAAATTTGAAGTCTGTAGACTAAAAGTTGACAGAGTTATTGCGTAGGGAAATGTACACAGACACACAGACACGTTCACTTTTATAGGTATACTAGCATTTCAGCCCGGCGTTGCCCGAGTGTTTAGATGTGTATGTTTAGCAAAAAAAAAAACAAAGTTGTAGTAGAAAGGCAGGCTCGAACCCGTACCGCAAATAGGAAAAGGACGGGGTAAAACCTAACGTTTATGCTGCTGGTTCGACCACCCCCAAACCGGAAGCGACATTTTTTTTAAATTAAGGCTAGACAATCTAAAGGAGAGGATAACTTTCAAAAATATCGGCGAAAAAAATTACTCCCCCTTGTAGAAAAGTGCCTAGTTGAAGGGGAAGATATTAATGTTTTTAGCCAATGTGTCGGTATTCGTCGTATGAAAGGTCGAACTTTAAAACGATACTGATCTTGGTAAAATCCGTCGTCTCTATTGAAAGTTTGGCAGACATGAAAACAGACATACATACATACATTTATATATTGGTAACTAAACATTTCCGACCCAAAACTGGTGAAAAAGCTTGCCCTATCTCTGAATACGCTCTTTGTAAAATTTCAAACATTTAGACCAGAAATTATCTGAGTAATTTGGAAGAGACCGCAGAGGTCATTTTTTAAACTTTGACCCCTATTATGACCCCTTAAAATTTATTGTTTTGGGCCCATTTTAAATTTTAAAAATTTATTGTTTGGGGCTTTAAAAAGGTTAGGTGTATAAGATTTAAAATAACGGTGTATAAGATTAGAAATAAAAAAATACAAAAAAAAAAGGTTTTGTCCGTATTGTTTATGAGTAAAGGAAAGGTCTATAAACTTCTATGCGTATTGCTTAAAAGCAAAGAAAATGTTTATAGTAAATAAAAAAGTGTGTAATCTTTTTCAAAAAGGTGATTCTCTGTCGCTCTCTTTCTCTCTTTCTCTCTCTATCTCTCTGTCGCTCCCTCTTTCTCTTTCTCTGTCTATTTGTCTCTCTCGGTATCTCCTACTCTCTGTCTCTCTTTCTATATCTCTCTATCTATTTAGGTATGAGTCTATCTGACTATCTTTCTGTCTCCATGTAAGTCTATCTTACGCTGTCTGTGTATCTTTATGTGTCTGCGTGTATTTGTTTACAACATCTGTCGTTCGCCAGATGCTATGAAAAACCTTGAATATCGTGAGTATGTATTTGTTTTATTTTGCAGAAAACAATACGTTTAATTGACAACAGTAGAAGAATTTAAGTGATATCGTGGAAAAAAGGATAATGAAACAGGAAAGAAACCGCTTGTTTAGTGGCTATGTTTTTTTAACAGTTAGTGCATTCGTTTAATCAATAAGATATCTGTTCTCCAATAAGCGGCCTGAGAGGTAGCAACCAATGAGAAATGATGGAAATGTGTCTAGGGAAAATTATTATTTTGTGTAAAGAACATATATATTTACATTTATATATATATATATATATATATATATATATATATATATAATGGTTTAGATATAATAAATTTGTATGTGGCATCTGTTCTTTCAAACCTATGGTTATTTGATCCAAGAAGGGAATTTATGCAATCAAATTATTATATATAGGGCTAAATATTACATCTCTTATCGACTTTATAAAAATTCACAGTATCAGAAAAACTGTTATTGAGAGTCCTGAGTTGTAAGCCGTGTTTAGCATCACAAACGTTTCCGGTGGGTAGTTATTCTGTACAAGTCCTGGAGATGAAGCATTCTCAGTAGAAAGCTGTATCGGACAGGTTCCAGACTTTATAATTGTGCAGCTAAAGAGCAAAAGATCTTTCTCTTGTTGACACAAAAAAATATGTGTAAGGTTGCCAAAAAATATTTAATTTTTATGGGGCAATTCTCGTTTCTGATTGGTTGACAGCAGAACGTGAATTAATTTGATTCGTCAGTTTCTAGCAGCAGCGTTTATCAATAGAATCTCCCTGACGCACCATATCCCATTATTAATCAAAAACATTTCAACAGAGGGCCCATAGAGTTTTATTAAATGACTTTACGTTTTCATTCATAGAGCTAAGTTAATATTAATAAGAAATCGACTAATACTCATATCATTTTTCCTTACAGAATTTCGACTATGTTACAAGACAGTATTTATACCTGACATTAAAACAGTATGTAAACCCCTAAAGATAATTTATGATCCACTTAACAATAAACTTGTCTTATCCCAATTATTAAAAACACTTATTACAAGCCGGCATTTGCAAAATAAAATGTGCTTCATTTCCGCTGTTCATTTGGCATGACGGGTATAAATATCAAATGCGGTATTTACGATCACAAATAGTCCCTCAAAAAATATACCTATGAACTCAGATTTGTTTTTACTAGAAAATATACCATCTTGCATAAATGTAATATACGTGGCATTGTATTATACACACCGGCACGAGAGAATGCTTCTTATTTTTTACCAACTGTTTATCTTTTTTTTTTTTTACTTTGACTATACGTTGCGTTTCTCGTTAAACATAGTCAGATCATATCGTTTTTTTAAATATATTTTTGGTATTTCTCTCAACAGATATTTAATAATTACTTTTCTGAAGAAGTGTGTACATCCAAATCAAACTGATTTGATTTTCTATCGCTCTTGTTTTTTCTTATCGCCAGCAGGACCCGTGGAAATTCCCCAGAATGAGACATGTATATAATTAATAAGTATATTTTGTAAAAATATGATAGTCATCTGAAAAAGTATTTGTGAGGAGAATAAAACTAGTAACAGCTGTGAGTTTAGTAACAGATCTATGCAAATGATGTTATTTGTATTTTAACTATATGATTAATCGGAATGATATAAAGTAATAAGTCCTAATAAATACTCGAAGTGAAATATTGTGCTGAATAGTTTTATACTAATATAAAATCACATTGTGATAGATAATCTTTAATTGCATCATACAGTCCAACACAATGTTTTCATTTTGCCCTGTTTCTTTCGAATGTTCTCTTAAAATGCAACGTTTTGCTTGCTGTTTTCTTCTGTAATTCGTCGAAATTATTTTGTTATCTTTTCTCCTATTAGAAACATATATACTATATCAAAAAAAAAATAAACTATTCGAAAAAGACGCTATATCAAAAGAAAAGGTATGTATCTTTTTCTTGTCAATGACTGATTTATATAAAACAAATTAAGAAATTCCCTAAAGAGAGTTTGTTTTCAAAAATTCCATTTTGCCTTTTTAAAAGCATGAAGTACCGACAAATTCAGAAACGTACAAGCAGGGTATATAAATATACTATTTTGTCTCTTAATACATTCTGTCCTCACAAAATGTTATTAGATTTCTTACAGTAGTCCTAATACAATTTTACAAGGATTAACCAGACTAAATATCCGCACCTACAACCATGACAACACAAGATGTTTGTTTCAATAGTTGTTTTCAATATTTATTTAATCAGTGTAAATGTAATTGCATATATCTTGTTTGAAACTTTGTGAAAATAGTTTTGAAGCTTAATTGAATTGATATTAGCACATTAATATATGTATATATATATATGTATATATATATGCAAACATATATATATATGCATACATATATATGTGTGTGTATGTGTGTAAGGGTTCCTGATTATATATATATATATATATATATATATATATATATATATATATATACACTCACATTTCTATGTATAAATATATAAGCGAGATAAGACGCAGAGGGAAATCCGATGAAAAATCCTGATAGATATTACTAGAGGTAATACTTTCAGGGTGATCCTAGCCAAAAAAGAAAGTCTCAATATTTTAGAATAGAGCAATACATACATTTTGTTGTTAAATTTAAATTCTGAAAATCAAAATATAGACACATATATTCGAGTTAAGAATTTATTGTTTGACAAAAGGAATATATATATATTAATTTCCTTAATACATGGATTTTCAATAATGGCTCATATCATCAGAGGAAACGAAATGCGGTTAGCAAAATGTTCAACTGTGAAAATGCACGGAGTTTACTTTTCAGCACAAATATTGAAAATAGTTTATTGGGTGGTGAATTATAGTTATATGAAAATAATATATATATATATTTATATGTATATATATTATCGCACACATAGATACACATCTGTCATTGTTTTTCACCTCAAACATAGTACACTGCTATTTTGATATAGAGGGATACTATTTGGGACATAATTTGCAGAGATACTATGAAGAGAGTTTAGTAACGAGAAACTAATAGAGCGGAAGGCCTTCAAGAATTTAGAGATCTCTATTGTGTACGGGTGGGACCTAGCTGTTTTTGGGGGGGGCGTGTCGCGGGTATATACCTCAAGAGGTATACAACAGTGTAGAGTTCGTCATCACCTTTTATTAAAGTACTTGTAAAACAAGCTAACAGATGCAACATTTTGTCGGTAAAATTGAGTATTGAGTCTGGTTGACATAGCGCGATGTATAAGGTTGACGATTTTTTAAAACCTGCCTAAGGGTTAAAGACAAGTAGTATATATGTCAGCACAAATGTGGAAACAATTTTCTATACATGAGTTAATGCTTGTCTTTTAGATTTACATGATTCTCTCAGCGTAAGTAACTTTCTAGCATGAAAGGAAGATCCTACTTTCTGTGCAAAATTATTAAACACAACCATTATCTATCCATCTGTATATATATATATATATATATATATATATATATATATATATATATATATATATATATATATATATATATGCGCGTGCGTGTGTGCATGTATGTATGAGTATATGTCAGGGTTATAAATAATTTCAGCAGAAAGATGTAAGTAACCTAATTATACATATCGAGTTTTTGTATAAACTGATGAGACGAACAGAAAACAAGTAAACGATGACATTATTTATGCATCGAACCAAATCATGCGAGAATATCGTTGATACTTAGGTTATATTAGTTATTTCTGCAATATGAAATTGCGCAGAAAATCATTTAATGATCTTGTTCCGGAACCTTCCACTATATTTTGTATTCTCAACCCAATGTTTAATTATATCTTTTAAACAAACGCTATAGTATTTTTTCTGTTTTGTGCTAATGTAAACTATACGTTTTTATCTGATCTGACACGCTGTATTTGCTCTGGAAGAACTGAAGGAATATGATACAAATAGGCGATGAAACTTTAGCATATCTATTTTTGAATAGCAAATGTTAGAGAAATTACATCAATATAAAAAGAGAAATTGGATAAAAAAGGGACGCATGTATTCAAGAACATGGAGTGATTAATGAAAACGGTTATCTATCATTAACAGAAAAATGTTTTTTTAAATATTTACGTATAGAATTAAAAGAAAATTAAAAAAAAACAATGTATAGATTTTACATAAAAATAATTAAACGCTAGCAACATTTTATTAAACAAATCTAAAATAATGTATGCTGTGACGATGTTGGAACATATTATTCCAATTTATTTTAAAAGACAAAAACTGAGTGGTGTTTGTTGCGGCTGCAAAGTGGGATGCGAACTGTAGAAGGTTCAATTAACCCATAGGTTGTTGTTCCCCGACACAGATGTCTATTATTGTACCTACAGAAAAATGATCCATTATTTATATCGCTGTATTATTTTTCAATCAATGATACAACGATATAAAACACACGTTACTATACATGTTTTCGTAATTTTTTGTCATCATTAACGGTTTAATTTGATTATTTAAATGCAGATCAATCGGTGCTTTTAAACTTAAATCCGAATAGTTACTGCAAAATGTATTATACACGATCAAGCGAACCCACATTGACACTTTCCAAAAAGCTGGGGCGTAATTATTGCGGGTCCGACAAGAATCAATAAGTAAATGGTAATTATTGACAGAATTCCGTTTGGATCGTGGTTTCAAGAGTAGACCAACACTTCTATGTTATATTATTATTAATCGGAAAGTATATTGTAAATGATTCGTTCAATAACAGTGATCATTTCTATTTTATTGATAAGTTGAGGAGAAATTATTATTATTGGCTCACAAGGAGCTTTCACACAGGTCATAAATGATCTTTCCTTGAGAACAACCTTTCGTGTTCCCTAGAAGCTGAGTGATAACAAGTCTCCCCATATTTCCAGTACTCAACCTCTTTCGATAATATTTGCAAATTATTATTATTATTATTATTATTATTATTATTATTGCTGTTGTTGTTTTTGTTGTTATTATTATTAATGTTTTGTTATTATTATTATTTTTGTTTTTGTTATTATTATTATTATTATTGTTTTTGTTATTATTATTATAATTATTATAGTTTTTGTTATTATTATTATTGTTTTTGTTGTTGTTATTATTATTATTATTATTATTATTATTATTATTATTATTATTATTATTAATGAATGTTCTGCCCTCACAAGATGTTATTAGATTTGTTACAGTAGTCCTAATACAATTTTACAAGGATTATCCAGATAAAATATCCACGTCTGTAACCATGACAACACAAGATGTTTGTTTCAATATTTGTTTTCAATATTAATTTAATCAGTGTAAATGTAATTACAAAGATCTTGTTTGAAACTTTATGAAAATAGTTTTGAAGCTTAATTGAATTGATCTTAGCACATTAATATATGTATATATATACATATATATATATATGCATACATATATATGCATACATATATATGTATGTGTTTGTGTATGTGTGTAAGGGTTCCTGATTATATATATATATATATATATATATATATATATATATATATATATTTATATATACACATTTCTATGTATAAATATATAAGAGAGATAAGACACGGCGGGAAATCCGATGAAAAATCCTGATAGATATTACTAGAGGTAATACTTTCAGGGTGATCCTAACCAAAAAGGAAAAGCTCAATATTTTAGAATAGAGCAATATATAAATTTAGTTGTTAAATGTAAATTCTGAAAATCAAAATATAGACATATATATTCGAGTTAAGAATTTATTGCTTGACAAAAGGAATATATGGAAGGGGTTATATTAATTTCCTTAATCCATGGATTTTCAGAGGAAATGAAATACGGTTGGCAAAATGTTTAACTGTAAAAAGGCACGGATTTTGCTTTTAAGCACAAATATTGAAAATAGTTTATTGGGTGGTGAATGAGAGTTATATGAAAATATTATATATATATATATATTTATATATATATATATTTATATATATATGTATATATATATTATCGCACACACATAGATACATATGTGTCATTGTTTTTCACCTCAAACATAGTACAGTGCTATTTTGATATAGGGGGATACTATTTGGGACATAATTTGCAGAGGTACTATGAAGGAAGTTTAGTAATGAGAAACTTTTAGAGCAGAAGGCCTTCAATATTCTAGGGATTACTATTGTGTAGGGGTGGGATATAGCTGGGTTTTTGGGGCGGGTCGCAGGTATATACCTCAAGAGGTATACAACAGTTAAGAGTTCGTCATCACCTTTTATTATAATACTTGTAAAACAAGCTAATAGATGCAAATTGTTGTCGGTAAAATTGAGTATTGAGTCTGGTTGACATAGCGCGATGTATTAAGTTGACGATTTTTTTTTAAACCTGCCTAACAGGAAAATACAAGTAGTATATGTGTCAGCCCAAATGTTGAAACAATTTTCTATGCATGAGTTAATGCTTGTCTTTTAGAGTTATATGATACTCTCACCGTAAGTAACTTTCTAGCACGAAAGGAAGATCCTACTTTCTGTGCAAAATTATTAAACACAAGCATTATCTATCCATCTGTATATATATATATATACATATATATATACATATATATATATATATATATATACATATATATATATATGCGCGCATGTGTGTGTATGTATTTATGTGTATATGTCAGGGTTATAAATAATTTCAGCAGAAAGATATTAGTAACCTAATTATACATATCGAGTTTTTTGTATAAACTGGTGAGACGAACAGAAAACAAGTAAACGATGACATTATTCATGCATCGAACCAAATCATGCGAGAATATCGTTGATACTTAGGTTATATTAATGACTTCTGCAATATGAAATTGCGCAGAAAATCATTTAATGATCTTGTTCCGGAACCTTCCACTATATTTTGTATTCTCGACCCAATGTTTAATTATATCTTTTAAACAACCACTATACTAGAAATTGTTGACTATTATTTTCTGTTTTGTGCTAATGTAAACTATACGTTTTATCTGATCTGACACGCTGTATTTGCGCTGGAAGAACTGAAGGAATATGATACAAATAGGCGATGAAACTTTAGCATATCTATTTTTGAATAGCAAATTTTAGAGAAATTACATCAATATAAAAAGAGAAATTGGATAAAAAAGGGGACGCACATGTATTCAAGAAAATGGAGTGATTAATGAAAACGGTTATCTATCATTAACAGAAAAATGTTTTTAAATATTTACGTATAGAATTAAAAGCAAATTGAATAAAAACAATATATAGATTTTAAATAAAAATAATTAAACACTAGCCACATTTTATTAAACAAATCTAAAATAATGTATGCTGTGACGATGTTGGAACATATTATTCCAATTTATTTTAAAAACCAAAAACTGAGTGATGTTTGTTGCTGCTGCAAAGTGGGATGCGAAATGTAGAAGGTTCAATTAACCCATAGGTTGTTGTTACCCGACACAGATATCTATTATTGTACCTACAGAAAAATGATCCATTATATATATCGCTGTATTATTTTTCAATCAATGATACAACGATATAAAACACACGTTACTATACATGTTTTCGTAATTTTTTGTCATCATTAACGGTTTAATTTGATTATTTAAATGCAGATGAATCGGTGCTTTTAAACTTATATCTGAATAGTTACTGCAAAACATTTTTTTTTTTACACAGTGATCACCACTTATAAAGGCCCGGAAGCCACTCAGGGATAAGGGTTATTGCAAGTACATTACGTTAGTGTGGAGATTTGCTGAAGTGTTTACTTAAGGGGGCGGTTCATTAGGAATTTGTTAACATTGGACTTGAAGACATCCAAGTTTTAGTCCGGAGGGAAGCAGGCAGACGGAACAGAGTTCCACAGGCGTGGAGTTCTAAGAAAGAAGCTTTGTTCATGGAATCCGCGTTTTGATTAAGGCACAGATATAGAGTGGGGGAAATTTTTCACAGTGGATTCAGCTAGACGAGTGTTTTTCGTGAAAGATTGGCGAGGGGGGACCAGAGATTGGAGTTCAGACGAGCATCTGCCATGGAAATAACGATAAAACAAGAACAGGCTCCCAACGTCTCTTCTGTGGGAGAGAGGTTGCAGGGTAGAGAAAAGGGCATCCCCCACCAAGCCACGAAGTCTATTTTGTACTCTGTCAAGGCAGGATAGTCTGTTTTAGCAGCTCCTGCCCAGATATGACAACAGTATTCCATCCTTGGACGTACTTGGCTTTTATATAGATAGAGAATTGCATCAGTAGTGAGATATCTTCTGGAGCGGTAGAAGGATCCCACCATCTTTCCAGCGACCTTGGCAACAGACTTAATGTACGTGTTCCATTTCAGATCAGGAGTAAAGGTCAAACCCAGAAGCTTGTCAAAACACGGGGCCTCACCCATACGAGAGCCATCCATCACAATTGATGCCAGCTGGGGATCAGAGCGTTGATGATGGAAGGATAGGAGTTTGGTTTTGGATGTATTAAAGGAAACCAGCCACATCTTCCCCCACTGAACCACGCGCTCGAGATCAGAGGAGAGAGAATCAGAGAGAACTTTGTCATTTACAGCCTTTGATGTCTTGCCGTAGATGGTCGTGTCATCAGCATAGATGTCAACGAATGATTTAAGTATGTGTTTAGGGAGGTCATTGATGTAGATCAGGAAGAAAGTTGGGCCCAGGATTGACCCCTGAGGGACTCCAGCATTTATATTGCAGGCCTCCGATTTTTGTCCATCTACCACTACTCGGAGAGAAATGATTTAATGATTGAGAAAACATTTCCAGTTATACCGTAGCTGGAAATCTTATGAAGTAGACCCTTATGCCATACCTTGTCGAAGGCCTTTGATATGTCAAGAGCAATTGCCCTAGAAAGAAAGCCTTTGTCAAGAGATTCACTAATCCTGTGGGATATAACCGTCAGCATATCTGCGGTAGATCTTGCAGAGCGGAAACCATATTGTGGGTCACTAAGAAGGTTATTCCTGCTGAGGTGGTTGACTATTTCTCTATTAAATATGGATTTCAGCAACTTACTCATAACACACAGGAGACTTATAGGCATGTACTGAGAGGGAGATGACTTATCACCTGAATTCTTAAATACAGGGCAAACTGATGAGGTCTTCCAGGGAGTCGGAAAGCACTTCTCCTTAAGGCATTATACACGATCAAGCGAACACACATTGACACTTTCCAAAAAGCTAGAGCGTAATTATTGCGGGTCCGACAAGAATCAATAAGTAAATAGTAATTATTGACAGAATTCCGTTTGGATCCTGGTTTCAAGAGTAGACCAACAATTCTATGTTATATTATTATTATTAATCGGAAAGTATATTGTAAATGATTCGTTCAATAACAGTGATCATTTCTATTTTATTGATAAGTTGAGGAGAAATTATTATTATTGGCTCACAAGGAGCTTTCACACAGGTCATAAATGATCTTTCCTAGAGAACAACCTTTCGTGTTCCCTAGAAGCTGAGTGATAACAAGTATCCCCATATTTCCAGTACTCTCAACCTCTTTCGATAATATTAGCAAATGAATTTGCATTATTGCAACTGTCATTATTATTATTATTATTGTTGTTATTATTGTTTTTGTTATTATTATTAATGAATGTTATATCCATATATTTGCTAAACTGATTTCCCTTTAACTCCTCATGTCTTTCTATTGTAGAATTCAACTCATTTTCGTCACCTCGATCGCTTCTTTTGTAGCTACATAATATTAATTCTTATATAACGGCGCATGCATTTTGTTGCGGTATACCCCATGCATTTTCCTTCTTTGTTTTTATTTAAAGATTAGTCTACATTTTTTCTTAAGTTAGACGTCGCATTACTCTCTCTCTCTATATATATATATATATATATATATTATATATAAATCCGTAATCATGGCTGTTTGTTTGTTCACAATTTGATTAATATATACAAAAGTTTCCTCACTTTACTCTTTCATTTATTTGTATATATAGCTTCATTCTTGGAAACTAGATACAATAAAAAGATTATGTCATTTGCATATGACATTAAGAAAAATCGATTTTTTAAATAGCGGTATCTTAATTAATGTTTCTAGCGAGAGAATTGTTTTCAGTGTTTTATTTAAAATTGTTTTTAATACATTTTAAACAATAATTATATTGATAACATTTATTTTTGGGGGAATTATTATTTCAAGATCGAATTTTTAAAAAACTTTTACAGTTATTTGCCCCTTAGAATCTTCCGATCATTTCATTTGTTTGTTGTTATTATTCTTTAAACAGCTATACAGAAATCGCAAATTTTACGATGTGACCCATCGTTGTTTAATACCTAAAAAAATAGCATCTACTGCCCCCTTTGAATTCCACAATTTACACTTTTCCTTCTTTTTTTTCACGTAAATCTCATCGATTATAAATTTTAATTTCTAATTAAAAAAAAGGTAAATTTTTACTACGTGACGTCTTTTAACCCCTCAAAAAATTAGGACCTACTTTTTGGGGGGCCCTAATACGTTTAAACAATCTTTATAAATAATATGAAAGAATAATTTCGAAAAAAAGAAAATTAGCATTTTAAAGTCGGGGATCACTTTTCTATATAAATTTAACGTAAAAATGAACACCCATTTTGGCCACAAAGCATTCAACGAGATATATCATCTCTAGCATCATTTTCTTTTTTTTTTTTCAAATTTAGCGATGGAGATGGATGGGGCAAAACATGACAAATACAGTTTTTTTGTTTGGTGGGCCTTGGAATTACATTGGAAACATAAAATAATTATAAATTGTATTAATTTTTATGACACCATTCTGTACATTCACCTTACACTTTTATAAACAAAATGAACCCCAACATATGACAAATTCATTTTTGTTATTTTGGAGGGAGATTACATTAGAAGCATAAAATGATGAAAAATTTAATTTAATTGTTTTGAATTAATTGTTGATAGATCTTCATTTTTTTAGGAGTTCTATCTACTTGGTTATTTTTATTTATTTATTTATTTATTTTTGCGATCACGCGGGCATTCGCTGTTATCTTTAGTGAAACAAAAGTTCTAATGATTTATTTTTAATTATTTATTTTTAGGGTGGGTATTTATAGTACTCAATATCCGGGAAATAGTTTATTCTATCTGTATCCATTCTGCCGAAATATCTGGTGGAGAGGGTATCAGGTACTTCTTCTTTTAAGGAACGATTAAATTTACATGTTTTTATCCGTTCTTTTATTTATGGACTTGTTGTGAGGGTATCCATGTTACCCATGATGAAAATGATTAGTGTAGCAGGTGTGTTCCAAAGGGAACTGTATGTAAACCCAGGCAACGCTGGGTACTCATGCTAGTATATATATATATATATATATATATATATATATATATATATATATATATATATAGTGTTATAATGGAATAATTCCAGGAGGAAATCCGGGTATGAGAGCTCAATATGGTAAACAGAGCAATAACATAAAAATATACCACGGAAATTACATAATTGTCGATGCAATAATTTATTTCAACCTTATGGTATTTTCAAGCGTCTAAACTAGACAATTACATTTTTGATACTGAAATAAAGAAAGAAAAAGAATCGGGCCCCGACCGTCAAAAACCAGAGGGGGTGGTAGTAGCAATCCACTTAATACATTTTATAGAGAGGGTGGGAATTAAGTTTGTATGGGAGGGATTTTTTAAAAAAACAACAACAAGCACATTATGACACTTAAACGGCTGTCCGGTAGCCCGACGTAACAACATACACACACACACAACACACACACACACATGCACACACATACACACACGCCCCTAATATGCACGTTCTTACACATAAATGACTTGACACGCGTTTACTAACCTAGGAAGAAGAGGAAGAAATATACGGATATAGAGAGAAGGAAATAAATATACTGCGCGTAAGGGAAAGAGAAGAAGAAAGAAAAAAGAAGAAAGAAGGAAGAGAGTGACCATCCGCTGCCTATCATATGGTTTAATTAGTCTAGAATCTCTGAGAAAGAGAAGGGAAAGAAAATGAAGATTATACGCGCGTCATAGAGTTAATTGAGTCATGGAAAATAAGTCTATTAAAAGATATATAAAAAAAATTATATACAAAGTTTTAAAACTATCTGTAGTTTTCATGTTAAAATTAGTTTGAAATAAATATTATCTTATAATACATTTAAATTTTCTATATTGTATTTGTAATATATTACTATGAATTCAAAAAATTGAGTCTTATGTAGTTAATATTTTATATATTTTTATGTAATTAATTTTATTGGTTATTATAGCGGTCGTTGTTATTTTGCTCACTAATATTTCACTTCCTAATTGATTAAGATGCAGAAAATTGCATTATTAGTCGCCCCCAATTCCATAGGACGTATTTAGTTTCGGTTAATATATACTTTTATTCATTCCGTACACAAAAGTACTTTCATGCACGCATAAAGAAATAAATAAATAAAATAGTTAATGTATATTTAATCTAATAATGTCTAGTGGTAGTATTTGATCTTTTTGACTTTTATCAGTTTAATAACTAATGTATATAAACATACACATGATTATAATTCATAATGATCGGTTGATTAGAGTAGAAGTGAATCCAATACATAGAAATATATAAACATATACAGATAATTATAAATTCATAATAATCGGTTAATTAGTTTAGGAGTGAATCCAAGACATAGAAATATATGAATATATACACATAATTAATATTTTTAATGATCGGTTAATAAGTTTAGGAGTAGATCTAATACAAATGCCATATATTTGATCTATTTACGTGAGTTTTGGAATGTAACAAATAAGCTGATATAGCATATATATTTTCAATATGACATTTTCGTTACGTAAATCAAAAACATTCTTCTGTAATTTTTATATAAAAGTTTCTTGTGTATGTATTACATAACACTTAAAAATCAAGAATATCAGAATGAAAAACAAAAAAAAAAGGAGCCGATGGATATCGAAACCGCAACAGTCGTGCTAAGTAATCGGTCACGTTACCCGTTCACCAAATGGACAACAGCTTCAATAGTGTTGCGAAATATCTTAATATATGTATTTCTCTTTTACTCGATGTAAGCATGCGCAGAATGGCACCATTGTGCTACGCTCGTCAAGGTATTATTGCTTTCAAGTTTGAACCCTTTTTTGAAGCCCTTACCAATTATTTTTGTCAATTAAATGCCCCTAATAAAATTCTGCAGCTAAAATGCAATCTTTTGAACTATTGCACATTTTCCAACAACCATCCGTCTAGGAGGAGATACAATTTGAAAAACGGAGAAAGATACACACACAGAGACATAATGAGTGTTATATATATTATATATATATATATATATATATATATATATATAGAGAGAGAGAGAGAGAGAGAGAGAGAGAGAGAGACATGTTATATATCATTTTGAAGAGCGTTTTTTGTTCTATCGAATCGTGTTATTCGTTAACGTTCTCAATCTCTTCATTCATTTTTGCAGGCTTTTCGACAGCATGGACAAAATTAAAATCTGCATTACGTTGTTGTTCCAGTTCAAACTAGGCCGAAACACCGCCGAGAGAGCTCGTGATATCAATGATGCGTTTGACCCAGGAACCACTAACGAACATGTGGTACAACGGTCGCAATGGTGACAAGAGCCCGACTGTCATTTGAACACTTGAAAGCCTTAATTGAAGTCGATCCTCACGAGGCTACACGAGAAGTTGCTGTTGAACTCGGGGTCAACCACTCAACAGTCTTTCGCCATTTAAAGAAAATAGGGAAGTCAAAAAAGTTGGATAAATGGGAGCCGCATGATAATAAAAAATCGTCGTTTTAAGGTGTTGTTTTAGGGTGTCTTGTGCGTTCTTTCTGCGCAACAAAAAACGACCCATCTTTCGAGCGGTTAGTAACGTGTGATGAGAAGTGGATCCTCTACGACAACCTGTCACATTTGGCACAGTGGGTAGATGCCGGAGAAGCATCACAACACTTCCCGAAGCCGAAATTGCATAAAAAAAGATTACGGTGACTCTTTGGTTGTCTACCGCCGGTCTCATCCATCACAACTTCTTTAATCCGGGCGAAACGATTGATGCGGAGAAGTACTGCCGACAAATTGGCGAAATGCAGCAGAGACTCAAAAGTATGTGCTCGAGATTGGTCAATATGAAGGGACCGATTCTCCTCCATGACAACACTCGCGATAATAATAATAATAACTGGACCTCTCGCCCACTGATTATCTCTTTTTCAATCATCTTGAAACCTTCCTGCGCGAAAAATGCTTCAAAAGTCGAGATGATGCCGAATCGGCTTTCAATAACTTCACCGATTTCACCAACTCCGGATTTCTAAGCTCATGGGATAAACAAACTTGTTTTTCGTTGTCAAAAATGTGTCGATTCTAAATTTCGATTAATAAAGTTTATTTTGAAAAGAAGTTATAAAGTTTAACGTCAAAAAACGACATTATTTTTGCACCAACCTAATACATCTAAATAAGCAAGACTATTACTATTATAGCAATTATGTTAGGCATTTGGTTGAAGCCGAAAATATATTAGAGTTACCGAATTACTTATTTGAATGCTTTCAGTTAGTTATACTATTCCAAATTAGTGTAATATGCTCGAAAACTTAATTCAATGAGTAACATATATTGTGTTGTTAGGAGACTAACATTCCAATAATTTGTCCATTAGTTTTGTTTGTAATGTAGTAATATTTTTCGACGTACTTTTTGTTTTTGTTTTTTTAAGTATGCTTGTTTTTTGCGTACCAGCATTCTAGTAAGTATATTCTATCTTTTAGAGAATAGTGTAGTATTTTATCAGTTGTAATGAAGTCATATTCCTAAAAGTTACTTTTGTATTTGAAGAAGGCAGATTGATCAATCAAAAAGACATTGTTCAACTCGGTTGTAAACTAAATTCTTAACTTAAATATGCTCACCTTATTGTAATTTTGTACTTTTATTTCATCATTAGAAATAAAAAATAACTAAAAAAATTTAGAAATAATTGCATTTCATCGTTTTTCACATTATGATTGATGTGACATTTTTTCGAAGGTCTGTGTGCGTCAGTCTGTCATCATTTAGTTTGAATTAACAGCTTTATAGTGGAATACGCAGATGTTATGCGTATATGTCAATATATTTGGTGTTGTTTTAAATAATCACATCAAAAAGTTGCTTTTCTGCTGTCGAATCACGCTTTAATTTGTAAATAAAAGTTTAAGATACATTCACCTGTTTGTCGATCGGTTTCTAAATGTTTGGAATAAGGATTTATACGTGTAATTTATTATTTCGACTATTGTTTGCACTATTCTCATAGTGTTTTATACGATGTTATGAACGATTATTTTCAGGCGAATCTTGTCGAACTATGGAATCTCCACAGGATTTACAACGGAAATCTTGTATATTTACGAGAGAAACACACTCTAATTTGGTCAACCCTGACTAGGAAAAAATCTAAAGTTATTCAGAATTGTATCTTTTGTATAAGCAGAAATGAAGATTGCAGTTCGAAACTCCAGAAGAATATCGCTTATAACTGAATTTATTTTATAGGTTATTCCTTAGGTTTTTGTGAACTGAACGGGAGTATGATACGTTGTGTTCGTTAAAAATTCTGTGCAGATTCCTGGATTCGACAAGATGCACCTAAAATATAGATCAGAGGTTGCATCGGCCGAACCTTGTGATAAATAATCGAATTAGCATCAATTCAATAATCGAAATAACATCAATTTTCACGGTAACGTTTTAAGTAACATTATAATTGATTTGTCACGCTTATGGTTTATATAGCGTTTTAGTTTGTTGATTATGAATTAAAGTGGAAGTGAATGTACTCAAATATCTTTACAAAATTGTGAATCCATCACGATGAAGTTTTAATTTGCATTATTCGCACAGACTGAGTTTAGGCAACTTCATATTGTCTGTTCTAATCTCTAAGTGAGAATCATGCAATTGCAGACCATTTCCATTTTACTATACCGACTGTCTCCTTCTTCTGTCCTAACATTTATGCTATCCTTTCCTCAAACTATATTTGTCAGCATTTTGTACAATAGTCACCCTATTTCTGAAATGAAAGTTGTCATTATGAGCTGGTAAGCATAAATTTGAAAACATCGTGTAGATATTAAAGAATTGAGAATTACGGCTGCGTTTCAAGACTCACATACAATTTACTGCTGTTATTTTTTCTGTTTACTGCTGCATGCGAAACAATGATTATCGTTATTTATTTAAGTAACTTTTAAAGCCGTTGTTATTATACAGGGATAAGTAATACTATTAACGAAAGGTTACCAAAACAAAACTGTTGATTAAAGCTGTTGTTTCATTTGTTGTGGTATGAAGGAAAACTCTTACTATAGAGCCACATTATTACAACTAAAAGTAGCAAAGGGAAGGGGAATCTAGTGTCAGGTTTTGAAATGAAAGTTTCTGTTTGGTTGGAGTTCATATATGTACATAGATTTCTGGTTAATTACGTCAACGAAATAAGATACTTTGATAATGTTGATGACATTTCTTTAAAAGCAGTATCTTTTGCGAAAAGCATTTCGTCACAAGGATATGTTTCTCTCTTAAAATACTACAATTGCTATAATTATATATTTTTAGAGAATTTTACTCAGATTTGTGTTTAACAATCTATGTTTATTTGTATTCTTTCGAAGGTGCGTGGCTATCTCAACAAAAACTAATGAATTAAGAATAAATGTATAACGGAATAAACTTGAACATTAGCGAGTGTGTTTATTATGGTGATTACATGCACATAATTACCTTAGCTATTACGTAATATGGTTTTCGTTTTTAGCTTACATGCGATTATTGGTTAAAATAAGGTGTGAGAAGATGCGTACTACAATAAATGTTTAGAAGAAATTATATTTGTTTAAACAACAATTTAGGCATGCATAATTATGTGTTGAAATGAATTTGGAGTTATTGAGTTTAGATACGGTATCTATTTAACTTTAAACGCTTCATATACTTATGTAGGTTTTGTTATCGAATTTTACAAATTTATAACATAGGTCAATTTTAAATGTTTCTATTACTTCTTAGCGTATGCTAGTACTTTGTATCAAGTGTCTTTTCTAGTCAACCCATTTAAATTTTAATTGAGTTTCACAAGTATTTTGTTCAAGATACTTTCGAAACGGAATTCGTCCATAAGTATCTTTACGCATCTTCAATTTAACGTTTGTTTAGAAAACACATGCAAACCAATACGATAGTAAACGTCTGAATGCAAAGCTAAATAAGCGCCATTTACAAAGCGCTGAATCTATCCCAACAAAAAATTTGGATATTCAACATTCGACCACACCCCGGAATCATGTGTTTCATATGTTAGATTTACAAATTCAATTTATGTAACGTTGTTGTGTAGCGGAATGTATGCTGAACATATTCAATTGTTTTATTTTAAATTACTTTTTATGTAGCAATTTGTTTATACGCGTGTCTTTATGTTATATTCTTGTCTTTATTCTTTACGATATCGAAGTATCACCTAAAGGCTGTATACGCTTGTAATAGGTGATGTAATTTTTATACTTATTTTGATAGATTCTTTAAATTACTGCAGAATTATTATATCAGGTTTCATATTATAATCTTTCGTTTTTATTCTTAACGATATCGAGAGATCTCATTAATATTCTATTCGCTTGTAATAGGCGATGTAATGCTATATGTATTTTGATAGGCTCTTTACTTTTCTTAAGATTAAATATATCAAGTTTATAAAGATACTGCATGTATAATAGTACATTTCTTTCTCTGTATTGTCTTTTTAGAAATATTTCTTTTCCGTTTTAGTGTTTCATCTAATTTATCATTGTATAAATCTCTGGTCCCCCCTCACTAGTCTTTCACGAAAAACACCCGTCTAGTTGCAACCAACTTCCCCTGAGCTATGTTCATGTTCCGTTCATTCTCCTCTAGGATCCTCCGACCACTCCGTCGTATCAGTTAAGATAAAAACGAAATGTAAGAAGCCCCAAGACGTACCCCTCCACCGTACTGTATACCGATACTCTATGGCTGACTGGGATAGCTTCCGTACATTCATATCTGATTTACCTCTGCACTCCATGTATAAAAAGGATGTGTTCTCTATAGTATCAGATCTGACCGAATGGTTAATTGTAGGCATAGACCAATTCATACTATCTAAAAAATTTCAACAAAAACCTAACAGCCAGCCATGGTTCTCCCCAGAATGTGCTGCTGCTATCGCGCACAGAAATCACTTTTTCCATAGCTACCAACGTAATAGATGCACTGAAACTAAAGCTGCTTTCAGGTCTGCCAGCAACCACTGTAAAAGAGTAATAAAAATTGCAAGAGAGCTATATGCCCAGTCTGTTAAATCCAAGGTAGCTGATCAGCGGTTTGGATCCCACCAGTTTTGGAAAATAACAAATAAGATCCTGAACAGAAGTGTGCGTTCTATACCAACCAGTATCAATGGACCAGAGGTCATCTCGTCAGCGTCAGACAAGGCCAAACTATTTGCAAAGAACTTTGCAGCTAATTCTACCCTATGCGACGAAGGCCATCAACTCCCCATATTTCCTCCTATAACACAGAACAAGCTGGGTAGCATACAAATATCCGTGCATGAGGTTGTCAAGCAAATAAAGAACCTAGATTCCAGTAAAGCAACTGGTCCTGATGGCATCCCAATTATAGTGTTAAAAAAGCTTCAACCAGAACTTGCTCCAAGACTTACGAAACTATTTAAGCGCTGCCTTAAGGAGAAGTGCTTTCCGACTCCCTGGAAGACCTCATCAGTTTGCCCTGTATTTAAGAATTCAGGTGATAAGTCATCTCCCTCTCAGTACAGACCAATAAGTCTCCTGTGTGTTATGAGTAAGTTGCTGGAATCCATATTTAATAGAGAAATAGTCAACCACCTCAGCAGGAATAATGTTCTTAGTGACACACAATATGGTTTCCGCTCTGCAAGATCCACCGCAGATGTGCTGACGGTTATATCCCACAGGATAAGTGAATCTCTTGCCAAAGGCTTTCTTTCTAGGGCAATTGCTCTTGACATATCAAAGGCCTTCGACAAGGTATGGCATAAGGGTCTACTTCACAAGATTTCCAGCTACGGTACAACGGGAAATGTTTTCTCAATCATTAAATCATTTCTCTCCGATAGGCTCATAAGAGTAGTGGTCGATGGACAAAAATCGGAGGCCTGCAATATAAATGCTGGAGTCCCTCAGGGGTCAACCCTTGGCCCAACTCTCTTCCTGATCTACATCAATGACCTCCCTAAACACATACTTAAATCATTCGTTGACATCTATGCTGATGACACAACCATCTACGGCAACACATCAAAGGCTGTAAATGACAAAGTTCTCTCTGATTCTCTCTCCTCTGATCTCGAGCGCGTGGTTCAGTGGGGGAAGATGTGGCTGGTTACCTTTAATGAATCCAAAACCAAACTCCTATCCTTACATCATCAACGCTCTGATCCCCAGCTGGCATCAATTGTGATGGATGGCTCTCGTCTGGGTGAGGCTCCGTGTTTTGACAAGCTTCTGGGTTTAACCTTTACTCCTGATCTGAAATGGAACACGTACATCAAGTCTGTTGCCAAGGTCGCTGGAAAGATGGTGGGATCCTTCTACCGCTCCAGAAGATATCTCACTACTGATGCAATTCTCTATCTATATAAAAGCCAAGTACGTCCAAGGATGGAATACTGTTGCCATATCTGAGCAGGAGCTGCTAAAAACAGCCTATCCTTCCTTGACAGAGTACAAAATAGACTTCGTGGCTTGGTGGGGGATGCCCTTTTCTCTACCCTGCAACCTCTCTTCCACAGAAGAGACGTTGCGAGCCTGTCCTTGTTTTATCGCTATTTCCATGGCAGATGCTCGTCTGAACTCCAATCTCTGGTCCCCCCTCGCCAATCTTTCACGAAAAACACCCGTCTCGCTTAATCCACTGTGAAAAATTTCCCCCACTCTATATCTGTGCCTTAATCAAAACGCGTATTCCATGAACAAAGCTTCTTTCTTAGAACTGCACGCCTATGGAACTCTGTTCCGTCTGCCTGCTTCCCTCCGGACTACAATTTTGAAGTCTTCAAGTCCAATGTTAACAAATTCCTAATGAACCGCCCCCTTAAGTAAACACTTCAGCAAATCTCCTCACTAACTTTATGTACTTGCAATAACCCTTATCCCTGAGTGGCTTCCGGGCCTTGATAAGTGGTGATCACTGTGTAAAAAAAAAAAAAAAAAAACCACTGTCAATAATTTCCCCCACTCTATATCTGTGCCGAAATCAAAACGTAGATTCCATGTACAAAGCTTCTTTCTTAGAAGTGCACGCCAGTGGAACTCTCCTCCGTTTGCCTGTTTCCCACCTGACTAACACTTGGATGTCTTCAAGTCCAAAATAAACAAATTTCTGATAAACTGCCCCCTTAAGTAAGACAATTTATCAAATCTCCATTACTAACGATTACTACGATATTATCCCATTGATTACTGTAGACGCAATAACCCTTATCCCCAAGTGGCTTCCGGACCTTGATAAGTGGTAACTACAATGTAAAAAACTCCTTTAACAATGGTTTCCATTATTATATCTTTAAGGACATTAAATTGCTAAACTTTAAACTATTAATGTTTCATTTTTATTTTTGGTATAATTTATAAATTTACATAGGTTTTTGGTATAATTACTTTATAGATAAGGTATTTTTAACGAAACTAATTCCGAGTTCATTTATACATGTTTTAAATACATTTGGTCCGAACTGCAGTAGTTTCGAGGCTGGATTTCAGAGTCAATATTTTTATATAAAATTTTTTTTCGAGATTTCGCCTATATTTGATTTTGCACATACTGTTGCATAAATTCCATGAACATGCACGGTTTGCATATAAAAAACATCTGATTCATTTGATCATTCTTAGGGAGTGTATGTTGAATCGTTTATTAGTTTTATAGATTTCAAACAGTGGGGGACGTTATTGTTATAAGTGTCGACTTTTATATAAAAAACGAAGTTGATTAGTTGTAAGGGGAAAATATGGGAAAATGAGAAAGATGAAGAGAATGTGCAAAAGACGGAGAAAATTGTCATAGAATACGTTATACTAATAAATATCAATTGCAACTTATATTTGCATGTAAGCAATTTAACCATGTGACAGGATACTATATGGTGAAAACCTTGATTAGACAATGCACGTTATAAGTCTTAAATGTTAATATTATTTTCATTTTAATCACGCACTTAAATACAGATATTTCCTTAACTATACTCACTAATACTTCGTCGTCTATTATTTCCTCATCACAGAAAAAGATAAAGAAGATTAAGAAAAGAGGATGAGGAAAAAGAAGATAAGAAAAGAGAATAAAAAGATGAGAAACGAAGAGCAAAAGATGAGAAAAATAAACAAACGTATTCTTTTCTTACTATAACTGTGTAAATAGCTGGTTAATACACTATTTATTTTAGATAATTATTTGATTCTGAACATGTCTTCACGATGACGAGATTTCGAAATTTACGTTTCGAAATTCATTTTTCTTCTGAAACTGCATTTCTCCATTTTATTCCATACCATATTCTTATATTTTCTCCTATTTTTTCATTAATTTATGCTTAATATAAATCACGTATGATATTCGTTCCACACTTGATTATCAAATTCGTGAAAACCTAAATCTTTTATTTTAATTTCATCGCTGCCAAATGGTAGACGTTCCGACGAACTACAAGCCATTTTATCCACTCGACGTAAGTACCCGCAACAAATCCAACCAGCAGCAAAATAACATCCTTCACAGAGAGATCCTCAGATGTCAGAAAGCATTCTACTCTAATAGTTTCTTCCCTATGGCTACTAGACTTTGGAATCCCGTTCCTCGTTCCTGCTTCCCTGACAAATGAACACTGTTTTTTTTTTTCAAATGAACACATGTTTACAAAATTCTTTCGACACTTAAAGTGCATTACCAAAAAAGAGCATAAATAAGCTTCTTCGTGGATTAAACCCCAATGTCCAGCTTTCTCTGTTTGTGAAAAATCTTAGAAAACGGTACGTTAATTTACAAGTACTTTCATGGAATGTACTCTGATGAATCTGCTTAGCAACAACAGCACACGCCTCGCGTGTAATATAACGTAAACCAACATCTGGTTAATAATTCTCAGACATGGTCCCAATTAGTAGCCTCTTAAGTCCAAATGGTGATATGCCTTGTTTGGGGTGAACGTCAGTGAAAGAAAACAAAAAAACTACTGATGATACTGGAGGATACAAAACATAATTCAACTTACATCCGAGTGTCACGAAATTTACTTGTTTCTGGTCAATTACATTTGATGGCAGAATTTTTTCTCGGGCAGCCTTGAAACTACAGTTTTGTTCTATGGTTATTGACGGGCTTATTGTTTTACTAGTGTTTTTAGGTCCCAGTGAATCAAATACGGGTAGTAGGCTTTTCAAGGCTTGTTTTGTCTCGAGTTTACCGCCTCCTACCTTTATTTATGATTAACTGCTTACATGTTGTCAGAAATGATTTCCATACAAATAACACAAGCAACGGATACATTCATCTCTGTGAGAATCCTCGTAGTTTTTAAAAAGTATATAGACAGAAGCTAAATTTACCAAAGATACATGAAACACATTAGGGCTCGTCTTCGCATATTACTTGGTCACTAACAAAGTTTGGGTTAATGACTGAAAGGATGATTTCATGACAACATACACAATACTGCACTATCCTCTCGGAAAGGAGTTAATGTATGTAAGGGTGTTCTTAGGACGAATACAGATACTACGGAAAACTATAACATACCGAATATTAAACAAAGAAAACTCTAAACGGAAACTGAAATATTAAAATAATCAAACAATATTTATCAAGACTTAGCCTGTATTGCCAACGAACATTTCTGTATGCTCTTTAATATACACATTTGGTGTCTTAGAAAATAGAGACTGGTAAAACATTTAACAAAGCATATGTGAACATGCTTGTCTCGTATTTCCGAGATAATAAAAATTACATGAGATAAATGAGATAGATAAAAGAAAAGTATTGAATCATATGCAACCAAATAATGAGAAACCCCAGATGGAAAATATAAAAAAGAATGTAAGGGAACATGAAATGAGCGAAATAGTGAGGTCCAACACTTTTGTTGTGCGTGTCATCTGCATACAGATTTAATTCATGTTATTTAATTGCTACTTACCGAAATATATTTTGTATCCGATTATTTGAAGTGATGTCGCCATTTTATCAATATCTTCGGGAAATCTCTAGGGCTTTTATAAACTTATTACATAGCAATTGATTGTGATTAATATACAAAAAAATTGCAATTAATTAAAATAATATTACAAAAGACAAAGACAATATAACAAATGATAAGGAAAAATGTTAAAAAAATAAGTAATAACTAAGAATTACAAAAAGCCGAAAAATGCATCTAAAACCAAGCTGCTATCTTTACATCATCAACGCTCTGATCCACATCTGGCATCAATTGAAATAGATGGGTCTCGTCTTAGGGAGGCTCCATGTTTTGACAGGCTTCTGGGATTAGCCTTTACTCCTGATCTGAAATGGAACACGTACATCAAGTATGTTGTCAAGGTTGCTGGAAAAATGGTGGGATCCTTCTACCGCTCCAAAAGATATCTCACTGCTTATGCAATTCTTTATCTATATGAAAGCCAAGTACGTCCAAGGATGGAGTACTGCTGCCACATCTGAGCAAGAGGTGCTTAAAACAGCCTATCCTACCTTGACAGAGTACAAAATAGACTTCCTGTCTTAGTGGGGGTGCCCTTTTCTCTTCCCTGCAACTCTCTCTCACAGAAGAGACGTTGCAAGCTTGTCTTTTTTTTATCGTTATTTCCATGGCAAGTGCTCGTCTGGTCCCTCCTCGAAAATCTTTCACGAAAAACACCCGTATAACTGAAACCACTGTCAATAATTTTCTCCACTCTTTATCTGTGCCTAAATCAAAACGTAGAATCCATGACCAAAGCTTCTTTCTTAGAAGTGCACACGTGTGGAACCCTCTTTTCCGTTGCCAACCTGACTACTGTGATGTCTTCAAGTCCAACATAAACAAATTCCTGATAACCTGCCCCCTTAAGTAAGACACTTTATCAAATCTCCATTACTAGCGGTTACCGCGATATTATCCCAGTGATTACTGTCGACGCAATAACCCTTATCCCCGAGTGGTTTCGGTCCTTGATAAATAATGGCTTCCATGTAAAAAAGAAAAAAATGAGGAAAAAATAAAATCATAAAAACGATGAAGAAATAAGAAAGCGGCGAAAAATAAGAAGATAAGAACAAATATTCAATGAATGCGATAAAGAAAAAGACGGAAAAAAGACAAAGAATGAGAAAACTAACGAGAAAACGACGAACAAGAAAATGTACATCGCATAAAAGAAGTACAAACAGAAAGACGGTCAAAAAGAGAAAAATAAAAAGGTAATTAGAAAGGGAATAAAAGGTAAAAAAGAAAAAACGTAGAGAAACGCGGGCGAAAAATGAAAATAAAAACGAAAAGGAAGAACAAAGAAGCGCAAATAAAAAAGGGGTTAATGGAAGGCGATGAAGAAAGAGAAGAATATAAGGTAAAATAAGATGAGTAAAGGAAAGAGAAGCAAACATAACAAAGGTGTGAAGAAGGACAGCGATAATAAAAATAATAAGAACATAATAGGGAGGGGGGTATTAGTGAATATACGTCGTGGCCGACGTGTAAACAAAGGTATCCCATTAATGACGAAAATTGGCGCAAATGTAAAGACGCGGTTGCTTTTAATCTGTGCACACACAATCAATCGTATTTTCAAATGTGCGAAAATGGTGTCTGTGTGTAGGGAATATATTATCGTTTTCTCTAGTTCCTTATCTTTTCTGTTTACTGTTGATTCAAGCAATAAACACCTCGTCATAAAAGCAATCAATTAATTAACTGTAGGGACTTCCGCCTCGTCTGATAACAAACAAATGCAAATATTCGTTAAGCGAGATAAAAATAGAAACACGGGATTGGACAATTTTATAGTTTTGTACTTTTAGACAAGTGATAATATCAACCTGCAATATTAGTCATGTCTTTAAGAATATAATGTACGAGTTGCCTTTAATAAGTTTCCAGACTTTTTGTACAGGCATTTAAAATTGTCGTAGACTCTTGAAAATTCAATATGTTATTGTTACACATCTTATGATATGACGGACAAATTTTTTTAATTTCAGATTCAAATGAACAGCTACAGCAGGAATTGAAACACCGCCTAGAAAAACCTGATTGTCACAGCTGGTGAATTTCAAAAATGCAATATAGACGTGACGACACTTTAGAAGAAGAATATACAAAAAATTATGTTGGCAATTTAGAAAATGCCATAGAAACGTATGGATTGCTTTAGACTGTTTATTTTACCATTTTGCATAAACGAGCATCAGTTGTTGAGTCGCATAAGGGATATAAAAAAAACAGGAAGTCTCTGAGGGATGATAAAAAGTATAGGAGAAGTAAGGGGTCAGAACACCAGAGTTAGTTGGCCACAAAAAACAATTTTATGTATCAAAACTGTCGTGTGTCTATAGTCACAATAAAGGCACAGTTTGATGTCAATGTGGGGACTGTACACACAATTATTTGCTAGGAACTGAAGATGCGGAAGATTTGCGCGAAGTGTGGTGCAATGGTGAAGTTTAATACTTTGTACTTGTCATAGACTATTTGACCAAGATGTGCATTAAGAAAGTTTCTTACGCTTCGTCTAGTACAGACATGCAAACGTGTGACTAGATTATGTCTGAAGATAAAAAGAAAACTTTAGAGGCTTTCGTCATGAGATAATTGAGGTAATGTAAGAGGCTGTGATGAGGGGCATTGATACGCACATACTACAGGACGTCCATGAAGCATGTCCCAATTTGTTAGAACAATACAACTTCATTGCAGCCGGAGGAGATTACTTTGAATTAGACTAGATTTTCATCTATGCACTATCAATAAAAGTGCCCAAACAAAATATTTGGAAACTTATTGAAAGCACAGCGTAGTTATAGAAAAACAACTTTATCGCAGCTTTATCAGTGTGGCTTAGAACAGTGTGTGTGCGTCCGCGCGCGCGTGTGTGTGCGTGGGGGGGTGTTATCAAAACCGGAAAGCCGGTCGTCAGTCACTACTTTCCGTGACCAACTACTTTTAGGTGTCAGCTGAGCTAAGAAGGCTGGCACTGGAATAATATCTCTCGCGTTTATGGACCTTACTCAGTTTTCGTTAGCAATTTTATGATACTGGTAAATGAGATAACTCATGACTTTTGTATTAGTTACTTTAAAAGATTTTTTTATACAGATCTGAATGCGAGCTGTTAACGATTGAGGCGAGAAAAGGATTCTTCTTTATAGAAACTAAAATTTTCTTCTGGATCTTGAAAATTATCCTGCTTGAACACGTCTAAGATGATAGAATGGTGGCTCTTATTATTTGAAAACTACCGCGAAAAATATTAAAATAACTGAAAAGTGACTGAGAGAAAAATCGACGATGATACCGGCAGATTCCTTCCGCAGTGATCACTGTAAGATCCGCCTACATCCAAACAACACCTGAGATCGTACCAAGTGTACAAAAACATTCTTCATTACACGAGTTTATGTCTAACGAATAGAAAGACTATGATTTCGATTCTCGAACGCAGTTGATGACGGAAATAATTAAATAAATTGAAATATTTACTAATTATAAATAAACAAATAATTTTCGAAGACATATTTTACCCATAGAAAAGACATATATATATATATATATATATATATATATATATATAGAGAGAGAGAGAGAGAGAGAGAGAGAAAGAGAGAGATGTTATAATTTTTTTGTTTTTGCTATACGTTTTTGAATGAATTCAATTATTTACGAAAGTGCATTTTTACCTATATGACAGTTGGGAATAATTTTACCTTTAACCAATTTGGCACCCTTACATGGGGAGCGGTATATATATCGTTTTCTTTAAATATAATTTATATATATATATATATATATATATATATATATATATGTGTGTGTGTGTGTGTGTGTGTGTGTATATAATTATGTCGAATTACAACAAATATTTATTGTTTGACAAATGAGTATGAATAATTTTAATTTATTCATGGATTTTTAATAAATGATTCATTTTATTGGAGGAAATGTTATTAGTAAAATAAAAATCGGTAATTATATATTTTTCTTATTAGCATATAAATTGAAACTTTAATCTCAAATATATGTACTGGAGGGATACTCCATGGTTGAATAAATGATCTCATTTGTCATAATCATTTATGCTTACAAATGTATCTACATTTACCTCCTACCGCTTTCGTCGGTCATCGTTTCTCGATGTTAAATGTACACCTTAACCCCATTGCATTACACTTATATCCATGATCTGATGTGATAATCCAAAATGTCTTCCTATACCACGTTAATCTCTTTAGGTCGGCAATTTTCATCCGTTTACACTTTTACTGTGTAACCTCTACCCATTATTCTTTCTAATGTACTTATCGCTAGACGTCACAGTTCTATTATGTTACATAGGGTTTTCTCTTCTTTTCTGATGAGAAGCATTAGGCTTCGAAATACCTAGGTATTAAAGGCATATACACTCATGTCTCAAATTTATGTAATCTCCCTATTGAATGAATGATTACATTTATATGCATTAGTGTGTCTTTAACTTATCGTTTTTCCAAATTTCCTTCTGTGTATAAGCTCTGCCTTACTTGTTGCGCTTTGTATTATCCTGATGTGTCTCAATTATAGTAGAAGGACCAGTGAAAATTATAAATCTGTTATTATGATTTAAAAGCAACGCATGCAGGTTAGCTGCGATTGTATACATATTATACAATAACAGTGAAATATACCGTGTGTAAATTTCGGAGCCAACCTAAAAATTATATCTAAGATTATTGCAACAAATGCGGGAACTATTATGCAGTAACGTGTTTTATTAATTTATATAACACAAATCTAGTGGGTAGCTTTAAACCAATATCTAACATGTTAACTTCCTTCCTTATTTAGTCAGCTAACAGCGATCTAATTGTAGAGCCGTCAACATTACTACATGACACGTTTGTTATATTTTGCAAGAAAGCATATTCATTGGACTTTAGTGGGCATGTACTTTTGTTTTAGAATTGAAAAGAAAATTAAACAAAAATAGAGACATTTTATCTAACATTATTAGGAGTTAATTTTGGTATAATTGTTATGTATTCGCAAGTGGACAGGGAAAACAGAGATCAATCCGTTGTTGAGTCATAAGAAATCATAATATAAAGGAAAACTTGATATACTGTTTAAAACTTTATCAATATACCGTAAAGATTAAGAGAAAGGCGTTGCAACCTTTCATATAAGCTAAGGTAGTATCTAATAAAGATCCTAACTTCGAGTCGTTCTCGTATATACGCGAACACTTTATTTATAGTTATTAAAAGCTATCCATTTGCTGTATATTTAAAACGATTGCGTCCGCTAAAGCGTCTGACTTATTTGGGTGGTAAAGCATCTACATATAGAGTTACATAGGCTCCAAGAAATTCTAACAGAAACCGAACAGTCAGCCACGGTACACCCATGTCCAGCTCTTAAGTATTTACGTTGGCGTGCCTGACAGATCATTCCTGGATCTAATATATTCTTATATTCATCAATAATATCCGAAATCATACTTGGCGATCATTCGTCGATATGTATACGGAACACACCACTATGTACGATAACACTTCAAATGCAAGTACCGATCAAGATCTCTGTATATATATATATATATATATATATATATATATATATATATATATATATATATATATGGTGACCTTGAGCACGTGGTAAAATGGGGCGAATGTGACTGCTTTATTTGTAGTATCCAAAACCAAGATCCTATCTTTTAACCACCAACGTTCTGATCCCCACACTCCCAATTGATATTGTCGTCTCGAGGACACGCTTTGCTTCTAGAATGTTCTAGGTCTGGCCTACACTATAACCCTTACCTAAAATAGAAAAACCAGTTGCGATTGTCGCTAAAAAAAAATTATTACGTCATGCTACTTCTCCGCAAGGTATCTTACTCCCGAGGGAATCCTGTACAAAAGACACAAAACTATTGCCACGTCGAGAGGGGCACTTACTATACCTAACCATGACTTGATAGAGTTCAAAACTTGCTTCAAAACTTAGTAGGAGTATTGCATTCTAATCGCCGCGTCCTCTTTCCTATAGTAGAGATGCCACGACACTTTCTCTGCTCTATCCTTTCATAGCAGGTGCTCGCTTGAGCTGGAATCAAACGCTCCTACAAGACTTTCAGAAAAAAACTCTCTTGCTAATACAACAGTGAACAATTCCCGCCATTCTTTTCTGTGTCTTAATCGAAGCATAACTTTTGTGGGGAAAGGTTTTTTTCTAGTACTCCCCTCCTTTTGAACTGTTTCTCTGGCTTGCTTTACAGCTAACTAGAACTTTCTCGTCTTCAGTTCTAATGTAAATAAAAGTGGCTCCATTAAATTATAATTTTTTTATCCAATTTTCATCAGGATAATACGCTGCTATCTAAATGACCATTTATTAACCCTTATTCTCGACTGGAGTTTAGTATTTATCAATAGGTTATTAATTTGTACAAAAAGCTAAAATATACTATCATGACCCGGACAATGTATTATGTCCCGGGAAAAGAGGTGAGTGACCGACACTTGGTGTGCTAACAATGTTGTGAAAATAGCAAAGTAACGGAAGAATGTTTTGAAATATGATTCGATTAGAATGTTTGGTTTTAATAAACAAAGATACGTGACAAAATACCAGGCAAAAATGTTTGGTTATGTACATAATACATACTCCCCCGAGTATACAACAATGAATGCTCTCGGCGCAGAAATTGTTAGGATGAAACTGTTCCCAATATTCAGAAACATATTTTACCTACACAATTTTTGATCTTGTGAACACATTTTGAACGATGGTGTCTCTCATGTTACCTACGTTTATTTTGAAGAATGTCAGCCGAAAAACATCTTAATTGAGTTTTCTGTACCCCAACCTTTATGTGCCCCCTTTTGTAAAATTTGTGTTTTCAAACATTGAATTAGAACTCAAGAGTAAAAAGAAGAAAAATATTTTAGAAGTCATTTTCTTTTCCTTTAGCTGTTAATTTTCCTTCTTTAATAAAAAAAGTGTAAAACTATAAAAAAAAATCCCTCAACAATTAATAATAATGGCAGTGACCTCAGTATTATTCAAATTTTTTATAACAGAAAATGTAAAAAAATGAATAATTCTTTAGAGAACTCTGCGGTAATATTTTAGACAGGCAGACACAAATATTCTGAATGAAATCGATCTAGAAATATGGCTAAAGCGGGAAAAGCTGTTAAAACAAGATGGAAAAACATCCCCATCAAGTTCGCAGAATTAGTTTAATTAGTGAAAAATAGTAACATTATGCGATAGAATAATTTCTAAATCCACGTCTCTTCATCTCTATATAAACCTGCCAGCGAAATAACAAGCAATGGATTCTTTATTCAGTATGTTTGTTTTGGATTTTTATACAGATTTTAGGTTTTGTTTACAACAGTACACCACTTTTAAACTATAAATAGATAACTCATTCTCACTCGTATATAAGCCTACGCGGATCAACCGATGTTTTGACGGGCAACGGGGATGTGAGGTACTTTTTCCGTCGAGGGGTCTTAATGATGAAAGGCTGGTTAATCCGCAGAGATTGTTTATAATGTTTTTAATATATCAAATTTCAATCGAGCTTTTTTAGTAGGTATTGATTTTAGTTATTATTGTTTATATTTTCATGTGAGAGATAAACGACAAAGTTTATTTATTTTAACGACAACACACGCTTACATGAACACACACACACACTATATATATATATATATATATATATATATATATATATATATATATATATATATATATATATATATATATATATATGCATCACAAATCGTATCCTGGGATTTGATTTGACAGCCTGTCTGCGATACTGACTTCCGGAAACAAATAAAAATAAATAAATAAAATAGACAAAGGAAAGCATCGTCGAGTAGTTGTTCACCGTTTTTGTTTTATTTCCCAAAGAGGAGACACTATTCTGGACAAATTAGGGCCATCAACACCTACCCTCTCATACGACACATTATCTTGGCAAAAAAAGATAATATAATCAGAAAATTATTGAAAAGTTCCAATATTATTATTATTATTATTATTATTATTATTATTATTATTATTATTATTATTATTATTATTATTTTATATGGTAACTGATGTCCTCGGAGTTTCCTACGAGCGCGTTGATATAGCCTTCAAACACAACTTCTTTTAACACTACGTACAATGCTTCAAGCAAAGTGCACCATGTTTCTTATATATATATATATATATATATATATATATATATATATATGTCAACATGAAAATAATAGTGTACGATTATTTTAATTTGTACAAACTAGACATTTCTGAGACTCGTTCTCCTTAGAACTAAACAATTCTTACGAAGCCTGCGCGAATGGAAACTTAGACCTTGAGGAAAACTCACACTGTAACACTGATTAATAGGATGCATTTTAATAAACCCGAATATCACTCTACCTACATGTCATGGAGGAGAAAACCAAACGAGTTTCAAATTGTGACTATGAAACAGAATTGCACCCGCGTGTTCATTTACTTTCTCATCCGAAAGAAATCAGTAATCAACATTATGTTTTCTTTTAATATTTCTGTTTCTTGAGAAAAATTATTCTTAAAGTTTTAAAAACTACAAAAAGGTGGTAAATATTTTATGGTTGGATTTGTAGACTAATATTCTAAGATTTGTGTCTCCTTCAAAAACAATAAGGGCAACATTTACTTCATTTCTTCATAAGTTTAATATTGAAAGAAAATAATCATATTCTTATGGGTTAACACATTTTGAAAGGCTCTAGTGCGTACTTCTGTAAGTACAGAAAACATTCTCCTCTCAGCTAAAGGCAATTTCTTTTCATCAGGTAATTGGGCAGTTCTATCGTTCATATCATCGTTGATATTTTTGCCAAGGGAAATTAGTGGAAAACAGAGAAAATCTTCAATGTTTTCTTGTTGTTCACATTGATATGCATTGTTAGCGTGATGTTTTAAGTTTTTTGTGTTGGCGGTTTTTTTTTCAGTTTATCAGTTTTTCAGGTTTTTTCGTAATACGTTTTCTATGGAGTGTATCACTTTAAAACGCCCACATGGAAGTTTTTGTATGTTCTTAGAAACCAATCGATATTCGTTATAATAATAGGTATTCATACAAAAGATTGGGTGAACTTGCGAGTAGATACTGCTACTACTGATAATAATAATAATAATAATAATGATAATAATAATAATAGGTCCAAACGTTACCTGAAAAGTAGAATTTTGGAGTTCTAGATTAGAAACAGACAAAAAAGTAAAAAAGTAAAAAAGCAAATATATAAAAACCGTGAATAAAATGTAAAAAGAACAGAAAATTGTGGACGTAGAGAAATCTGGCACACAAACTAAAGTTCCAATGAAAATTATGACTATCTAAAAAGATAGCAGTTGAAGAAGAGAGACGGACATAATACAAACACAAATCAGAACAGTACAAACAAAACAACGTCTTTTGGAGCCAATGAAAAACAAATTTTATGTAAATGTGAACGAAAAAAGGGTAAGAACAAAAAGAAAATAAACAAGCAAAATCAGACATTTATGAGCCAAACAGGAGGGCAACCTCAAACCACAGCCGAAACACCAAGTGGCTGAAAGATACGAAAAATAAACTTTAGGAAATTGACGGAAGAAAAGGATACACAAATCAATGAACTAGAAGGCAAATAGTAAGCGAAAAACACCAGGCTACGAGGATCTGCAGGCATTTAAAAAAATCGCAATACTACATGATAAATTTGTGCACAGTACGAAATGTATTTGCAAGGATTTCGTGTGCGTTAGTCTTATCATGTGACATAGCTTTACTGCTACCTTTCCACTGTTCTCCCTCAACCAAGAAGTCTACCCTAATTAATCATCCCTCTGACAGCATAGATTCAGCACTCTCTTTAGATAATTTTGCTCAATAACATATATTTGTGATTTTAATATCCACCACAGTAATTGGCTTGGCTTCTCTAATTACATAGACAAAGCTGATAGCATAGCACATAGCTCTTCTAAATCACGTTTGTTGAACTAGACTGTCACTGTCCCTACCGAGTTCCATTGCCCAAACCCACAAGGTCTTTCAGGAAGGTTGACAGAAGAATTCACATGGATAACATCATAGCTGTCCCATGGTGGAATATGTTTTGTCTTCTTGTGGAACAGAGTGCAAAACAAGCTACGGAATGGTTTAAAGTAACAATTGAAGGACACGGAAATTATATAGCAAACCCAGCCGTCTCTAATGGTCTACTTATACTTGTGCAGCTTACATTGCTCAATAGCAGCATGCATTTCACAGACTTATCCTACAAAATTCCAGTACATATAAAAAAGTATATAGACGCTAGTAATAATTGCAAGACCGGATTAATCACAGCCAAGGGCTGGATAACGATATCACCAGAAAACGGATTGTGTCAAAGAAAACAGGAGGTGCGATTTAAGAAACATTTATACCAGCGTAGTAAATAGTGGTTAATCTACAATTTTTCCTCTGTCTTGCAACCATGGGGTTGTTTACACAGCAACTGTGACGGCTAAGCTGCTTGCCCGGTGGTTTGGCTCCAACTCCCCCATAGACCCATGAAACAATTGCTTCTCAAAGTTTCTATTGCTACACAATCCCATGTTCGTTATATAAAAGACATAGACACCTTGAAGGTGGGTGGGCCTGATCTCATCTAATGCTATGCAACAAAAAAATCTCCGCTGCGGTTTCCCCAGTCTTCCCTAAACTTTTCAAAATATACCAAATCTTGGAAAATTGCTTCTGTTGTCTCAGTTTTCAACAGACACAAGAGGAAAACGAATTAACACATATCTAAGCCAATAAGGTAAAACTTAGATGAAGACTACCAATCCTCGTAAATGGATGGTAAAATTTAATCCTGCCAAGACCTTTCGTTAAACAATTCCAACTGATTGCCATGAATACTGACATTCTACCTGAAAGATTTTCGTTTAACCTCTTAAAATTCACAGACAATATGAATTGGAACAAATAAATTGAGGTCTTTGTCAGAGTTGCTGCGAATAATTTTGGCTCTCTCTAGCCTGCTAGAAAGTTATGTACACCTGAGAGTTACTTATATATCTACAAGCTCACTATGTATGGAGTATAGCTGCCACATCTAAATTGGTGCCCTTACCCCTAGTATCTCACTTTTACATAGGGTACAAATAAGAATATCCAAGGTAATACATCCCGTACTATGCACCAAACTCCAACCTATGGCCCACCGATAAATTGTTGTGTCGATCTTCCTGTGTTTATTAGTATTCTAACTGAATGTTCTCTGAGGAACCCAAGGCACTAGGACCACTTCGACATAATTACTCCCGATAAACCCGATAATATTTTTCTTTCCCCGAACTACTAGACTTTGGAATTCCATCCCGGATCCCGGTTTCTTTGATTGTAGTGAAAGGTAGAAGTTCAAGTGCAATGGAAACAGACTCTCTAACTTCCTAAATAGTATGTCTCAACTCTCCTAAACGTATCTTTGTAGTTTTGGGTCCGATATATTATCCCCTCACGCCCAAGCGGGATATTTCTTTGTTTGTGGTGAAAAAACAATATAAACATTAGAAGTATAAGAATAATTTACCAAAAACATAACTACCCTAATAGAAGCAGTCGCTGTGAAGGAGACAACTTCAAGTAACCTCACACTAATAACCTGCTTATAATCTACGTAGAAAATATGAGCGAACAGATCTACTGTTATATATTCGGGATTGTCATAAAGGAGATTTTGTCAAGGAGATTCGTGTACGTGATCGTCTAGTTTCTAATCTTATTGTTCATGTCTTCGTGGGTGTGTGTTTGTGTGCATGCATTTCTTAACATACCTTTATTCATGTGTCGTCGGTTGTTCCTCTGGTTTTCATTGTCTCTTGGAGGGGAGCTGGCCTGTTGGATGAAGAATTCACTCCAAGACGATGAAATGGTTTTATAGTTTTTATTCACCTTCCAAAGGTCGACACAGAATGGAGGTGAACCTTGCTTGTTTGATGATATACGTCAGCGTCCTCCCCAGCCCAGGGGGGGGACAGCTGAAAAGCCGTCTGTCTTATTCAACACCCGAAAACCCAACTGCCAAGAAAGAATCAGCTAACCTCATCACATGATACCACGTCATCTGGTCAGCTGACCCTTCTTTTGCAAACGTGTCCACTGTCCACGTTATTCACCTCTCTCTCTCTCTCCCTCTCCCTCTCTCTTTCTCTATTCTCTAATAGAGACACACAGAGAGAAAATAGAAAGAGTAAGAAAGCCAGAGAGGGGGGGGAGATGCTCTTTAACATTCCTCCACCCCTTTTTTATCAAAATGTATGGCAAGCCATACATTTTTAATAACTAACTAACTAAAAAAAAATAATTATGTCCGAAGTACATCTTTATTTTTTCACTTTCCGGACTCACCCCTTTTCCAAGAAAGATCAGGCACCAGTACTCTTCTACAACACTATCAACCCTTCTGCTGCTTCTCAAAAGTCCCTCCTAGACATTAACTTGCTTCCAAGTTAGACAAAGATACAGCTTTGCAGATATACATCTTGTCTAGGCGGTCGCATTGTTGGATATTTTCCACTGACTCTGCTCTTTATTTGGACCACTTGGCCAAACAAATGGAGACTCCATTTTCGATCACTTTTTCGAAATGGGGCCAGCATATCGCAATTACGACCAGAACGTCGGATGCTCCATGTTGGTGGTAGCTTTATCGCATGGGGACTCGAACCCCAGACCCTCAGATTAAAAGTCTGATGCTCTACCGACCCAACCATCCCACTCGCGTTCTCGACTTTCAGCATAGGCCTAAGTCCCAGTTTTTTTTTCCTTTACTGTAATGCCCTGACGTCTTTCTCTGAGTGGTCCTATTACTGGAGCTTTGTTCTATTCAATCTACTACTTCGGGACTTCACAAAGCTCTTCTACTAACTCCCTTGGTTGGTCTAAGTCAAGATACGCCTTCACACTGATTCACTCGGAGCCTGTTTGAGTTCCTGGAACCCGACAAGATACGGAATCATCACTCCCTAACTAATGCGCCATCGATTTCTAACTAAGTAGTTTTCCCTTTGTGATTTTTTCGCATTCCCAGCAAGTCCCAAGATTCCAACCCAGATATCCCTCACACATTCCTCTAAAAAAATAAAAAAAATAATAAGGCTCTATCTTGTCCCTTACGTAATCTGCATCTTTCCCTTTCTTCTATCTCCCCGTGATTAGGCTTGGTACCGACTGTCCAGTCGCTCCGTACCCTGAGGAATTATCGCGACCTCGCACGCCAGACTTTTGTTGGACAAGACTTATTGCCGTTGCTTGGGCCTACGTGGCATCTTCCAACTCACTGGAACCACTAGTATTGTTTTAACAGGGTTCTCATTACTCTAAAATAGTATTTCCCCTGCCAAATTTTCTAATTTGTGACAATACCGTGGCTTATAAAAAAAAATAAAACAACAGAAAAAACTGCTTTCTACAGCCTAATCGCCTTGTAATTCTCATGAAAAAAAAATGCAACTACGCGCTAAACGTCTCTAAAATATAACTAAACCAACCAAATCTATTCCAAAATAATTTAATTTAATAATACCAATTAAATTCACCTAGCATGTTTTTTTTTAATTTTGGTACCTTTAATTCACAATATGGTAACATTTTATTTTCCTAAGTACTTGCATACATATTTCATTCATCTTCTCTTGAGCGATTCGTAACATAATGGCCACGTCAGCCATTGCACCCCCTCTGCCCCTTACGCCATGTCAGAGGGCATTTTTTTTGCTCCCTGAAGTTGATTACAACTAGATCCGCTCACGCTGGACAGAATACATTCCGTTCACTGCTATGTCAGAAAAAACTTTCTTTTTTTTTTCCAAAGTCGGTAAGCGCAACCTGCCTTGAAGACACATAGCTTCACGGAAAACATCGGATTTCCACACATGAAGTACTCAAACTTGCTCCATGTTGATTCTACTCGAAATCAACAGAAATCACGATAAAAAAAAATAAAATTCGAATCATTTCCCGAGAATAATGAAATTAATAACTACCCATGTAATTCAACACCTCTCCAAAATTCTAACATGCTTGCCACAGAAATTAAATTCCATTCACGCCCCACTTTTTTCTTTCATTTCTTCATATAGTTTATTTAACCCTATATTTATCCTTTTTTTTTTTTTTACCTTACTTATGTGGTCAAAACGTCACTCATGTCGAATAGAACATTTATTCTACTTTTCGAAAATTGAAATTAATACCGACTGAACCTTTGACTCTTCCGAAACTTTTTTTTTTTTTTTTAAATCATTTATTACACTGTTTAAATCTTATTTCTTTCTCCCTATTTTATTATTACTATTTAATTAATTAAAAACACATTTTTTCTTTTATTAATCCTTCTTTCCATAGACCCCACAAGCAAGATTCCACCTCCCCATTCTGCGAAAAAAAATACATGTCACAGAGTAAGAAAATCCTGCACAATACCATTTTAGAACACATCAATTACATAAAGAAAATAAATGAAAAAAATACAAAAATATCCTATAAGCATTCAGAAAGTCCCATCTTAGCAATAAATAAAATCCAAACAACAAAATTTTGTCCACGTCAGCAAAAAAAAATTCCTACGAAAAAAATCGCACAATCAGCGAAAAAGAAAAAAAAATCATTTTACAGGACATGATCATTGTCTTTTCATCAACAGTTCATATTGTTTTTTCACTAAAAGCACATGAAGTTTCGCAGTTCAAAATTGCAACAAAATTTATTATTAACAACAAATCTTTCGTGATTGACATGGTTTTTTTTTTTTAGTAAGGTGACAGGCTCATTTCTGACACACGTTGTAGCTAACAAGTCATATGTTCTATTTTCTTTTTCTTTTTCTTTCTTTCTGTCCTTCTGTTTTACACTTGCTGTTTAATTCAAAATTAACAATATTTTATCAGTTTGTCTTTCGTTATAGCTGTTTTTTTTTCCAAGTTATTCTACTGTTTTTCTCACAGAATTTTTTTTTTTCTTTTCTTTTCTTTTTTTTTTCTCTTTACTATTATTTTTCCTTATTACTTAGTGTTTTAACGGACCATCGTTGTGTGTGTGTTGATTTGTATTTCTTCTTTTTTTCTAATAATGTTCTTTCTCTTTTTTTTTTCTTCCAGACATTTTATTGTGTTGTATAGTTTTTTTTTTTTGTTTTTGTTTTTTTCTTGTCTTAAAATCTCCTTTCCCTTTTAAGGACCTGTTTCCACGTCGTATTTCTTAAACACAGGTTCGACTTCACATCGATGATGTGAACTTAGTCACGAGCACCAAAACGAATATGTTATATATTCGGGATTGTCATAAAGGAGATTTTGTCAAGGAGATTCGTGTACGTGATCGTCTAGTTTCTAATCTTATTGTTCATGTCTTCGTGGGTGTGTGTTTGTGTGCATACATTTCTTAACATACCTTTATTCATGTGTCGTCGGTTGTTCCTCTGGTTTTCATTGTCTCTTGGAGGGGAGCTGGCCTGTTGGATGAAGAATTCACTCCGATGAAATGGTTTTATAGTTTTTATTCACCTTCCAAAGGTCGACACAGAATGGAGGTGAACCTTGCTTGTTTGATGATACACGTCAGCGTCCTCCCCAGCCCAGGGGGGGACAGCTGAAAAGCCGTCTGTCTTATTCAACACCCGAAAACCCAACTGCCAAGAAAGAATCAGCTAACCTCATCACATGATACCACGTCATCTGGTCAGCTGACCCTTCTTTTGCAAACGTGTCCACTGTCCACGTTATTCACCTCTCTCTCTCTCTCCCTCTCCCTCTCTCTTTCTCTATTCTCTAATAGAGACACACAGAGAGAAAATAGAAAGAGTAAGAAAGCCAGAGAGGGGGGAGAGATGCTCTTTAACACTACTACTCCTTTTACATTCGTGAACTGCTTCCCGGGAGACAAGAATATTGTAAAAGAAAATTATGAATGCATGCCCTACTCGACATAGATCGAAAGAGGTAAAAATATTAAAAAAAATAGCATAGTCATGGATTGACTAAATTAAAGCTTACAAAAAATATCTTAGATTCGGATAATTAAATGTCTATAATGTATAAGATATTCGACAAGATTTTTAATGTTATTAAGATAGCACTGATAACAGGTAGGCTGCAATTAATAGCTGAGGAGCAATAGCCTACGAAATCCGAATAAAGACTTACACCTTCTAAGGAGATTCCCTACCACCACTTCCTTTTAGCATAGTAATTATGTCACGGACCTACATTCTTTAGATAATGTGAGGCCAGATATAATTTATAGACACAGCACAAAATAAACCTATCTTATGCTCTTATGGATAGTGCGAATTAGTTTGCAAAAAGAAACTAAAAAAGCTGATGAATACAACCAGAATATTCAACCGGAATGGAAAAATGTGCATTACCAGAGAGGAAACAGGATATATAGAGACACCAGTGGGAAAGGAAAGGTAAATCAGATCGCTTGGTGCACATAACACAGTAATTTGGATGTTCTGAAAGCAGACACCATGAAAATTGCAGAAATTAAAAAGAGTGGAAATACGTACTTTGAAACGCCAGGAAATTCTTGAAAAGAAAACTATATATTTATTAAAGGATAAACAACTAGGTAGTATTACTAGTTACGTACTCTGGACCATTCACTAGCTGGACTAAAAAATAACTTAGGCATATTTATCTAAAGAAGATGAAACTAATGACAATAGACAATGCATTACTCTCGAAAGGTGATACTCATATGCGCTACATGAAAGGGGGCGAAAGGGAAATAGAAGCGATAAATATATAAGACTGGAAAAGTACATAAATTATTACAAAAATATATGTCAGAATACAGACAGATGGGTCATCGCAGCGAGGAAGACCTTTAATGCGAACAGTACAGGACAGGGTAAATCCACATCCGCAAACAAAAGAAAAAAGTGAGAAGGGAAAAAAGCAAGAAAATGAAAACTACGAAAAGAAAATAATTATGAAGCCACCTAAACATAGATACGGACATAACTTATGAACAGAGAAATATAATCTAAACTGACGTCTACACAGAACAACGCGATAAAAACTAACTACATGAGTTTGAATAGATACATTCAGCGATGCGCTGCTAAAGAGTATGCAGCCTCTTTCTACTGTGATAGAATCTTGGTTACGTCTGAGAGTAGCATCTATCTCTATTAGGCCATCATTGTCCCATGTATGGACTATTGTTGCCACATTTGGCCTGGTACATTGTTACTGCTTGGTATCTCTTGGACACGGTTTAAAAATGAGTCGCCAACCTAATAGGTCCCGCACTGTCAGCTAGGCTTCAACCTCTGTCTCAACGACGTAATGTTTTTTTCTCTCTTCCTGTTTTACATGTATTTTAATAATAGGTGATCCGACAAATTACAAGACCTGTACGCTCTCGACGTAAATAACCCGTGACAAACCCGGTAAGCAGCAAAATCCTACGACTACATATAAGATCGCCTGATGCCAGAAAAACGTGTTCTCATCTAGTTTATTCTCTATGATTCCAGACTTTGGAATTCCTTTCCGAGTTTCTACTTCCATGACCATATAGACATGCATGTTCAAATGTAATGTAAACATACATCTTGCTGTTCAATTCCAATACATAGTATCCGTGCAAATTATGTTCCAGATAGGAGCCCTCTTTATCAAAGTGGCACTGTGCTTTGTTTGAAGTCTAAATGCGATTAAAAAATATGGGTTTAAGATTTTCCAACTAAAAAAAAATTATGGTACTATTTTTATATATATATATATATATATATATATATATATATATATATATATATATATATATATATATATATAACGATGACAGATAGAGGAAGAAAGTAAATTCAATTCTAAAAGAGAAGACTTATCGGGATAATATAATGCTCAACAAATTTCAATGGAGCTTTTATAGGTATACCAAGGTATTTCGAAGCCTAATGCTTCTCATCAGAAGAGTAGAGAAGGCGCTAGGTAACATAATGCGAATGTAACGTCTAGCGAGGGAATCATCAGAAACGAAATAAATTAAGAAAATTATTGATGTTATTGGGGGAACTATATTGAATTCTAAGAAAAAGGGGGAGCGTACTATATAAAGTGTAGTGTAAAAAGGAGTATAGAGTTTCTATCATAGTTTTCATAGTGTGGATTACATGGGGAGTGTACTAGGGTTTTAATTTAGTAGGGTAGGGGAAGGTCCGAAGGTTAATTAAATGGTTAAGTTATGAGGTGGGAATTATTAAGAGTATAATCATAATTTTCAGAAGATAACATATGGTGGATAATATGTAGTGGTACTCAGTAAGGGTGTATGAGGCGATTAGCAATAAACTAAACCTTTTTCAAAGAGAGAAGGTAAAGCCTGGGAGAGTGAACTTCCTAGAACAATACAGAATCAACTACCATCGCAAAATCAACAGGGACCGGACCATTAATAGAATGGTCTAATCTTTGTTGAATTTGGGAGGGTGGGGGTGTAAAAATCCCGTGAATTTTCCGACCTCAACGTTTCATATTAAATGGATATGTTTCTATACTGTTTAGGTGACCTATATTTTTACTTGAATAGCGTATAACGTATATTTAAGACGGGCACTTGTTTGATTTGTGTTTTTCTGTCCGTGAAATGTCTATTTTGGAATGATACCGAATACCAAACCTTTTTTTCGCTCAAGTGAAACTTTGCTTTTGCAAAACGGAATTTGTTTTACCGTCGCCATAGTGTCTCGCCAGAAACGATTCCAGAAAACGATTCCTCTCCAGATAATCGATTACCTTCATTAAGAACGACAAGCCATCCCCTTGTGGTAACTGGTGGTTATCATCCAGAACAAACGAGCATCGTTCTATGATGACCTATGTTTTAAATGATCGAAGAAAACACAAAGAGATAAATAACCGAACATTAAATGATTGCTCAATTTATTCGACACGTTGTCTATTACGATAAAAAAAATCATATTTTCTAGACTCTTATGTACGTTTTTGGATCAATAAAATGTATTTAAACTTGATTCGTTTGTTATTATCCACAGGTTATGTCTACTAAAATGTAATAATAATTGTCGTACTTTTATCTTGTGATGTCCGTATTATACGTCAGGATTTTCACTAAAATAGTTCAGAATTACTCACTGTTCTTCGTCCTTTTGCTAAGATCTAAATTCTGTTAATACACTTCGTCTTGTATACAGTCGGTCAATGAAGGAGGAATCCGTCGCAGTTATAAACAAAATGAAAAAAACATCGGGTTGACATTTTTCTCTTTTTTTAACGTGAGTCCTTTATTATCGTTTTTCACACACCCCCATCCTCGTCTGTCTAGACGGGGATGTGGGGGGGGGTGAAAAACGATAATAAAGGACTCACGTTAAAAAAAGAGAAAAATGTCCACCCGATGTTTTGTGGTGTCTACCAGCTTAAAAGTCTCTCACTTCTGCTCCACTACACGTAGACATCTATTTCTCATACGTCCATCTTGTCGACCGCTCTCTTTCTTCTCCCTTCATTTAACACCCTTCCTGCCAACTTTGTTTCTTGTCCACCGCATGGTGTCTTTTTTTTTTCCTTTTGCAAATACAATCGCTTGTCTTTCGACAACTACTGATATTTTCATACGCTATCTTTTTTTAAAAAAAAGGGAATCAGTGGTAACGTACATGAGAAAAACTTGTCCTAGATATTATTATGTGGATAATTAGTGCTATTATAATCACATTAATAATAATAATAAGAAGAAGAAGAAGAAGAAGAAGAAGAAGAAGAAGAATAAACATTATTATTATTATTATTATTATTATTATTATTATTATTATTATTATCATAATTTGTCGGTTTTCTCTTATATTTACACGGTTGTTCATATGATTCCATTACAAATAATAGAAAATCTGATGAAATAAATAGATTTGTTATTTGATCGCTACGTTTTCTTATCGTTTGGATCTCGTGTTCTTCCTGATTTAGATATGTCTCTATTTCAGCTTTTGTGACTTTGTTCTCCGATCCAATTACTTATTTTCGTCTGCGTATTCATCTTGTAATATTATCATTACAAATGTTGATACTTTAACTTAATAAGGAAAATTAGAACGCATCTACTTTCTTTGTATACATTGATGATCAGAAATAGGAGGCAAGTCTAATGGGACAACATCACGATTGTTGCACAATGGAATGGAAAGCTATGAGAAAAAAATTAATGCGAACCAGATAAGAACAATGTGAGATTGATGTCTAATGAAAGTTGAAATTGTCAACTTGCGCCAGTGGTGGTTTTAGTTTCGATTTGTCACGTAGAATCGATCGTTGTATCTAAGCAAGAAAGCAAGTAATTTATAAATATATATATTTTGTATATATACATATTGTTATATATATATATATATATATATATATATATATATATATATATATATATATAAGTGGAAAAGTCAGAATATTGTAGAGTAAATTTACAAAATTTTATTCAGAACAAGAAATAGAAAATGAAGTGAAACGTTCCTTATTCCAAGGAGTTCCACAGAATAGCTCTTCTCCACAGAGATAAAGAAACGTTAGCAAAAGGTAAATATAGATAAGTATCTATTTTACTGGTTAGTTTAATTTTGGAAAACAGTCGAGAAAAAATTTAAGAAAAAATAAGTTATAGATAAAATGAAAGGGAATATTCAGCAAAGTTCAACATCTATGGTATGTATATATATATATATATATATATATATATATATATATATATATATATATATAAATATAAATTTACGCATACTATTTTATTTTCGTATATTAATTTGTGATTAAATGAAGTATTCTTATATATATATATATGACTACTTCATTTAATCAAAAATTAATATACGAAAAATATAATATTATGCCTTAATTGTCAGTATTTACTTAAACAGTGTTCAATACATTGGTAGAGCTAGGTAGTAAGTTATAAAAGAATATATGGCAATTAAGCTAGACAGAATATTGTGCGTTTGATTCTCATGAGAATTCGCCAGGCTTATGCAAAGAGTTGTGGTTACCGCTCGTTTTTTTTATACGCACATGCTATTAAATTTTTAGTTGGCCAATTAGCTTCCTAGTTTCTACCACATAAAAACTCAACAGTAAGGAAAAATTTACAGTAGGAGAAAGTACCTAAAAAGCAGGGGAGTAGAGATGCAACCCAAAGTTTGTTATTCAAATGTTCTTGTTGAGTGAAAAGCATTGCTGATTTTTTTTCGTTTTTTTTTAGATATTATTAAAAAATGAACAGAAATTCCGTTGTAAGAATTAAACTCTGTATCCAGTTTACATGGTGATTTAAGCTAACGCGTTGCGCTTAGTGATGGGAATCTGGAAAGAATCGATGTTATTAAGATTGAATATAAAACAATAATTAATTTAATTATCCTATCCATCTATATATATATGTGTGTGTGTGTATGTATATATATAAATATGTGTGTGTGCATGTGTTTGTGTGTGTATGTATGCGTGTGTGTGTCACCTAATAGATTACCGGTAGAGGTTTTTGAAGTCTGAGCAACCTTAGTTTGTTACAACCGCTTATCTATTCAGATCTGAAACTGGCGGTATGACGAAACAGATAAATTAAGTATCAAAAAAGTGTTAAAGTTATTTATAATGCAATAAATTCCTTTACCTTCACTAAGTCATCAAATAGGCTATAACATTATGGTCATTCACTTCAAACAATAAATACTTATCATAGTGTAAGTGAGGTTGTAATAGATGACCTACTTTTGTTTCATCTATTTCTATATCTACTTATTGAAGCAGAACCAAGCCTAATAATTATTTTTGAAACATTATATATTTGAGGAATAAACACCAAGGATAGATAAATATAGAAAAATAAGTAAAATTGGTGTAACTAAACGTCGTAATCAACAGAAAGTATGTCACAGGTTGACAGCGTTGTGAATTTAATGATTCACGACTTGTGGTTTTAATATTTCAAGCCAAGACAATGTGTTATGAAACTTAAACGTGTCTCTTTTAATCGAATGTGTTTATAGTCATTTATATTACTTTTGTATATATACATATTGTTACGTATATACGTCGATATGTTGAATTTTATATTGAGACAAATTATCGACTTTATTAAAAAAAAATAAAAGGTAAAGGTATGTTTAAACTAACCGAATCGAAGATGGCAACACATATATATATGTCGGACTTCCGGTTCGTTGACTGGGGCATGGCTCTTGTGGCTATGGAATGTATTATGTATGCATATATATATATATATATATATATATATATATATATATATATATATATATGTGTATGTATATATAAATTTAAAGGAGATTAGAACAATAGTCTAAAGAGCAGAGTGTATTTTAATGTAATAGTAAAATTACTAATTCAATTAAAATACAGGGAAAGAAAAAATTGCTCGTTGTAATTTAGATATATAATAAGCTCGATAAGTAAATATCCTAGAGCTAATTTAATATTCAGTATTCCTTATTATTGATTTTGTTGTTGTTTCTTCTTGTGAAACTTGGCTTTTTATTTAATTCTAATTTGAATTTACAATTATCAATCACATTACTGAATATATATATATACATATATATATATATACTTGTTTATTGTTATATAAACATGCTCACATCCCGCTGCTACAAACAGCCACTTGTTTCAATCAAACAACAGATATCATCAGACAGCGACTTGACTATTCAAATGTTCAATGAATAACCTTCATTGGACATTTGAATAGTCAAGTCGCTGCCTGATGATATCTGTTGTTTGATTGAAACAAATGGCTATTTGTAGCAGCGGGGTGTGAGCATGGTTATATAACAATAAACAAGTATTATCAGCTCTTTTTATTGAGCACTATCTAACAACCTCGTTGAATTCACTAGTCCATTACTTTTGAATATAAAAAAATCCGAGTATATATATATATATATATATATATATATATATATATATATATATATTCATATTTGAACATTAAAATGATGGTGGAGATACATGAAGGCTCAAAGTTTCGCCCGTCCTATGCGGGCTTTCTCAAGAGGGTAGGTAAATTATGACAGGGCTATATATATTAATAGGAGGAGTCTTTATTTGAATTAAACATTCATACAGTTTATGGTAGTTATAAAAAAATTACAACCATCATAAACTGTATATATGTATATGTTTAATTAACATAAATACTCCTTCTTATATACATATATCCCTAAACATTCAATCTTCTCGTTATTGACCACCCCTCTTGAGAAAGCCGGCATCAGTCGGGCGAGACGTCGAACCTTAAGTCTCTCCCGCTTTATTTTAAATGTCATATCGTCGAATTTCATCCATTTTAATAATCACAAAAACACTCACATACACACACACAAACACACACACATGATAATTATGTTTCAGTTTGAAGAAATATAGTATCATAAAGTTATGGGGTGTTCGTTCGAACCTGACCTCCATAGAATGGAAATACGTCACAAAGTTTAACAAGTTTTTTTTTAAATATAGATCCACAGAATATTGTGATAAGTGTTTCAATGTGAACAGGTATTGTATAATAAATTATGGGGTTTATTTATTTTATTTTTACTTTCATCATATTTTGCTTTGGCTTTGATACCCCCAAATTCGAAGCTATCTCTTTACAATCCTTCCTTTTTCATAACCTATCTTACTTTAATAAATCAGAGTCCATTTTCTGTAGGCTGGCTGTTTTTAACCCCAGTCAACGACGGGTACTTTTGCTAGTATATATATATATATATATATATATATATATATATATATATATATATATATAGTGAAATAATGCGATGCAATGTTTATCTGATATAAGCAATGGAAAACTTCGATCGTATTTATATATATAGATATTTTAATCTGAACCAAATAAACTGAATCCCAATACACAAATAATTGACAGTAGAGATTTTTTATAACAGAAAAGAAATTAAAACTGTACATTTAAATACACAAACAAATTTATTGTTCGACTGAATACCCTAAATAATAATTTGTAAAGTCTTCATTCCGCGGTGTTTCAGAGAATGCTTCGATAGTAACATATAAGACTGGGGTTTTATATATGTGGGTTTCGATTCTGGCTGATGGCAGCCAAGTTCATTTTTTTACTTTTTGAAATAACTACAATATATTGGGTACAATATTGTAATCAATGGATATTGGAATAAATACGAACTCTGCCTGAATTAAAATATATGTGTGTGTATATCTATAAATGCGCACATGTATATATTTATACGTGCATATATGCATAGGTGTGCATTTATATTTATATATGTGCAGATATATATATATGTATATATATATATACACATTTATATGTAAAGCGATATATTGTTATCTATGTGTAAATATAAATATAGCGAGATTTTTATGTGTATATATGCTTTTACACACTCAAGAAAAATACATAAAATTATACAAATGCAATGTTTATCTCATAATTAAAAAAATACAACGAAACTAAACTTGCAAATATTTTATGGACATTTGTCGAATATTAATATTAAAGTTTTTGAAATAATTTTGATTAATCATCAGTGCATAATATTATTTGCAATTTTCTTTCTTCTTTTTTTTCTTTTTAGATCATTGACTTAAAAAATGGTAGCACCCATAAATGTAAACGGTACTTTTGTTTTATTTAATTTTAAGGAAAACCATCTATCGTTTGAAAATATGTATAAAATTTTTTACGTAAATTCGAAGCAGTTTTATAGACTTAGGGAAAAACAATTTTCGCTGTGTTCCTTAATATGAGTGATAATTAAAATATTTATTCAGATTGAAGACTGTTGATTCTGGATCATTTTAGCCATTTTGTACATTTATCTTGATGTCTACATGATTATAGACTTGTGCATGTGGTGTGTATAATCCAGCTGAAAATGTCAGGAAAATGTTTGAGGCACTTGATGTAAATATGTAAACGGTGTCCAAAGGACTGCAACAAATTGGAAGACATTTCCATAAGTGTAAAAATCGCAACTATAAACGAATTCGAGAAAAATCCATTAAAAATGTTTTCCTGTCTGTTTTTTTTCCATATATTATTAATTGAAGAAACATTCTGATTTAAAATCTATATTTTTCTTTCATGATTCGCAGCATGTAAGTTATAGCAAAATAAGCTTAATAAGAGGAAATCGATATCTAAATTACCTGATACTTTTATCTATAACGAAGGCGTGCATTTGTTCAGGTTCATAAGCATAATATGAAATAAACATTAAATCGAAATGATCCTGCATTTAATTCTATAGAAAACAACAACTTAAACCATTTGAAATCCTGTACAGATTTTTGTCACCTAAACTGCTCTGATCGCAACCTTTGGAGTTTGACGATAATTTGATAAATTGTCATATATAAGCTCAATGAATGTTTGTTTCAGAAATAGATTACGAACTTACGAAAACTTTCTATATCAAACAAAAAAGAATATCCCAAAGAAAGAAAACGCGAAACTGAGTTAATCACATTGAGTGATTATAGTAATAACATTGATGAATCCAATCAGGAAATTGCAACAAACCTCGGGGACTCGATTCATGTTTTTCTATATGAAAAGCCTTGAAGGCAATGGCAATATATACGTGATTTAGCGAATGTAGGTTAAACGTTGTATATATATATATATATATATATATATATATATATATATATATATATATATATATATATATATATAAGTAAGAAATGTGCCGTATTTTATACGGATATGTTCATCTAATAACAGTACAAAAACTTTACATGGACATTATTTGAAAGTAAAGAATATCGAATAAAACTATTTCCGTGCTTTGGAAATCTGGTATGCAATTACAGAATCAACTAATCACCGTTCATGTATCAGATATCATAGTTTGTCTTAATCGCATTCACGTCTCGTAAACGCTGTTACAGACCTCGTATTACCATTTTGGTAGAATGCGCCTGTGTTAAAATCACTGCTAAAATATTTTATTACGATGTATATTTTATTTGTCTAAATGTGTGTACATTTCGCCGCAAAACTTAAAAACTTCTCACTGTTTTCATCAGCCAGGAATTTAAACATTATAAAAACAAACTTCCACATCTACCCCACTCACAGGGCTATTTGACATTTCAAATACAATGTTTGTTAGACGATCACCGAATACGTTAGTTTTTAAAATTGTCGTATATCTATCTATATATATATATATATATATATATATATATATATATATATATATATATATATATATAAAAGTGAGCGTGTATGTCTGTGTGTATGTCTGTGTGTCTGTGTACATTTCCCTACGTAATAACTCTGTCAATTTTAAGATTACAGACTCGAAATTTGATATACAGTGTACTGAGATTTGAGAAAATTATTTGTAATCCATTTTCGGCCAGAAATCCGGCTGTTAAGAGGTCAGAGTTTAAGGATTTGACCTTTGAGAACTCTACTAACCTCCTCCGCCAATTTTGGGTATAAACAATTGGAATTCAAGATATAGGTTCCTTGTAAAACCAACACAAAGTCAAGTATCTGCAGAATGTCTTCTTGGTTCCTCCTCTTCTCTTTTCTCTCTCTCTCTCTCCCAACAATCGAGCACAACTCTAAAGGACGTCTGACAGCACTGACTTCTGCCAACAGTGTCCCCCTCCTCTTAACAACACAGGCTTTTTATATCGCAAAATCGTTCACCTCTATTTGCATATTCTTCTAACTCACGTGATCACTACTCTATAAATAAGAGTCTTGACCGTTTCTTTTCTTTCTTTTTATTTATTTTCGGTGACCGACCCGCACGTGGTCTATCCAGGTAAGTCACGCATTTCTCCACACCTTGGACATGAATCTAACTTAATAACTTGATTTGAGCCCAAAACAATAAATGTTAAGGGGTCATTAGGGGTCAAAGTTTTAAAAATTTGACCTCAACGGTCTCTACCAAATTATTCAGACAAATTCTGGTTTAAACATTTGAAATTTTAGATAAAGGGTATGCAGAGATGAGGGTTGGGTCGAAAATTGTAGCTATCAATATATAAATGCATGTATGTATGTTTTCATGTCTGCCTAAAACTTTCGACAGCCGACGGATTTTCACAAGATAGGTATCGTTGTAAGCTCGACCCTTCAGATGAAAAATACCGAAAAATTAGCTAAAACATTAATTGCTTCACCCTCAAATGGTCACTTTTCTACAGGGAGGGGGTCGCTTTTTCCGCCGATATTTTCGAAAGCCATCCCCTCTTTTCGATTGTCTAGCCTTAATTAAAACCTACGTCACTCCCGGTTTGTCGATGGTCGTAATAGCAAGGACGTCACGTTTTTCCAATTCTTTTCCTCCTTCACGGTACGGGTTTGAGCCTATCACTTTTTGGGGGGCTCAACATACACCTCCAAACACCCGGACAACGCCGTGCTTAAATGCTAGTATAAAATAAAGCTGAACTTCCCTCTGTGTGTGTATGTGTGTGTACACGAATAGGCTCCTATATGCTTTGACAGGTATGTTTCAGCTTAGACAGGAATGTTATCTAAGAATTGTGGAATCTGCGTTCGTGACTGTCATCCATCGAATTAAAATATACCATAAACTTTAACAATAACTTCCGATATCTATCTGCGTAAGTCCAATTTTATAATTATATTTCAGTTTGTAGAAATATGGTATGATAAAATTATGGGGTATGCGATTGCGCCCGATGTCCATAGAATGGAAATATGTCACAAAGTTTAACAAGTTTTTTTTAATATACATCCTAATAAGATTATTGTGACAAGCGCGTTTTAGTTTAAATAAACATGATATAATAAGATTATGGCGTCTATCTGGATTTAATAGAATGGATTTAATTTTTTTTTTTACTAAAATACAATTTCGGAAAAATGAGTTGCTTGTGAGTAGTGTCGAAACCAATTTAGTTTACCAAAATAGAATTTGACTAATATTTAAATAATCTGTATGATAAAGCTGAATGTCTGTGTGTGGATGTGTGTGTGTGTCTGTGTGTGTGTGTGTGTACACGAATAAGCTCATATACGGGTGACTATTATACAAAACTGACTCCATACAATGATAGAATAGGTATAAAAATGAGTATGGTACATTTCTAACAGTGGCAGTTCATCAAAGTTGCGGGGTCTGTGTTTGCCCCTGGCACCTAGAATATAGAAATATAAAAATGTAGCGCATTTTTGAACCCAGTCAACGACGGATACTTCTTCTATTATATATATATATATATATATATATATATATATATATATATATATATATATATATATATATATATATATACTAGCAAAAGTACCCGCCATTGACTGGGTTCAAAAACAGCCTACAGAAAATGGGTTCTGATTTATGAAAGTAAGATAGATCATGAAAAGGAAGGGTTATAAAGAGATAGCTTCGAATTTGGTGGTATCAAAACCAAAGCAAAATATGATGAAAGTAAAAATAAAATAGATAAACCCCATAATTTATTCTACCATACCTGTTGACACTGAAACACTTATCACGATATTCTGTGGATCTATATTAAAACACCTTGTTAAACTTTGTGATATATTTCCATTCTATGGAGGTCAGGCGCGAACGAACACCCCATAATTTTATGATACCATATTTCTTCAAACTGAAACATAATTATCAAAGTATACTTAAGCAGATAGATCTGAAAAGTATTTATTAAAGTTTGTGCCTATTTCCATTCTATGGAGACCAGGCGCGAACGCCGGTCCCACAATTTAATTATACCATCCCTATTTAAGTTAAAACATATTTATCAAAGTATTATTATGTACATCTATATCAAAAACACTTGTAAACGTTTTTTTTTTATTCTTCAATTTTTTATTTCCATACTTTGTGGACCAGGTGCGAACGCAGACCCCACAATTTTAATGAATCATCATTATGCCAGATCAAGCATACCCATTCCTGTTTCTCGATACATCTTCTATCATTATATGTAATACGTTTTCTATAATAGTCAACCATATAGGAGCCTATTCGTGACCACACACACACACACACACACACACACACACACACACACACACACACACACACACACACACGTTCAGCTTTATATATATATATATATATATATATATATATATATATTTAAATAAGGGGATGGTCACCAACAATGTTCATTTTTTAACATCATTTTATTATTCCGTATCTTGGTTTTTCATTGAGAATTATGTTTAGATCATTGTAATAATGTTTTTATATAATTGAAATCGTTTTTAACGCGTTTCAGACATTCTGTGAAGCGTCCTCTTCAGAAATTATTTTCAAAATGTGTTGGAGATGTAAAAATAGCATTTTCGTAGTTCATTTGAAATGTTTCCAAGAGGTGAAAACGTCTACTATTCATTGGAATGTTCAATTTTTATTACTGTTTTATTGGGCTATGGTCACTCCTGTGCTCTGTTTCTCTCTCTGACTCTTTGTTTCTGCTTATGTTTTTCTTTTCCTTTAGGGTAGGATGTTGTGTGTGTGTTTGTTTTCTTTTATTGGTTTGAAGAATGTGTGTACTGTTTTATAGTATTATGAAGTTATTTGCTTCCCTAGGAAGGTAACTGTGATCCAGGGTCGTTACTAATGTGTATGTGTGAGGAGGAGGAGGGGGGGGAGAACCAGCTCTTCTGAAATAAGGGCAAGGGTGCTTTCATTCTATTTTGATATTTATTTTTTGGATTCTTAGATTTTAGTGTTGTGATTTTTCGTTTCAGTCTTAGACTGTTCGGGTATTCTTTATATTATGTTTGTTTAGATAGAGGGGTGTATTTAAAAATATGTATACGGGATTTTTTAATGTTTCTATTTATTTGTCTCCCTATGTGGGTATGGCCAGACCCAGGATCGGTTCCTAGTGTGGGGAAGATCTCGTTACCCAGAGGGGAGGGGCCAATGGGAAGGGTATACGAATGGGGGGATGATAAAAGGAATGATAGTTGTCTCAGTCATGAGAGATCTTTCTTTCGTTGGAATTTCTTAACCCATTTTACACACACACACACACACACACACACACATATATATATATATATATAATTTCCAATAACATGAAATGTGACTCCTTGTTTTGGTTTACAGTTGAAATAATATTAAGATACAACTTAAATGCAACTGATACCATTAATATATTAGATAAAATAGACCTTTTAATAAATCTATTCATATGCATATCATAGATTTATTAAAATAGACATTTTAATAAATCTATTCATATGCATTCAATAATCACGTTCGAAAATGTAACTATCATGACAGATAAATTAATGTCTGTGCGCTATTTTACAAATGTTTGTACAGACGACATTCATTTTTATAAAGATGTAGATTTCCTATTTCTGACATTAAAGGCAATATTGGCTGCATTAGCTGTCCAAGATATAACTCGTATCGAGATTTATCCACAGACTAATATTTCTTTCATAGACAAATATCAAGCTGTTCGAACGCCAGGAACGAACAAATATTTTTAAAACTTTTTACGTATGTCAATTGATTGGATTCGTCATGTCATTGAGTTGTTTGTTAATGAACTTGACAAATACTATCTGGTTGTGTAATAAGATGTGAATTCGCAAACTGACCAAAAGTCATATTCACTATCAAGTATTGTTTTTGTTTCGCCACAGTGTCAACAAAAAGTCAGAAGAATCGATATCCGCATTTTCTTTTCTTTTTTTTTTTTGCCGGGAAAAGTTTACGCCATTTTGTTTCGTCGTCAATATATAGTAACCACATGAGAGTAACTTACCTTTTCGATAGAAGTAAACACTTCTATACTTTAAACAAGATGGCTTCTCTGTCAATAATTCAATAATGACTTGAGTTGTCATTTTAAGATGCTTTTATTTCTCTTTTTATAGACCTATTAATGACCGCCAGACCGAACTGGAATAAGGACGTAAATGAAAAGTAACATTTAATAATTAAATACCTACAGACACTAGTGTTTCATCCTTTCGGGATTCTTCATTGCAAGGTGTCACGAACCCCGCAATATGAGACATCTCTGGCTCGATTAGCGGAGACCGTATCCATTCGGCTACCATTAACCGCGTGAAATAACGTTGAATTTTTAAATATTTTAATTTTAAATGTTCATTACGTCAGTCAGAGAGTGATCTAATCGTTATACGATGATCTATGCATAAGAGCTAAATTGACCGATTTTAATTCAAAAGTGCTCAACGATAAGTAATGAATTTCTTAAAGGGGTTGTCATAATTATTTTTAATATAATAATTAAATACTTACAGACACTAGTGTTACATCCTTTCGGGATTCTTCAGTGCAGGGTGTCAGGATTAACATCAGCCAAACGATTCGAACCCCGCAACACGATTCGAACCCCGCAACACGATTCGAACCCCGCAACACACACACACATATATATATATATATATATATATATATATATATATATATATATATAGTAATTTATAAAATATATATAGCGATTAAGCTACACTGAATATTCTGCGTTTCATGCAACTATAGGATTCGTCAGGCTTATGCGCAAATTCTGTCGTTGCTTCTTGTTTTTATATATGTTGAGGATTTCTAGTTGGCCAATCAGCTTTCTAGTCTCCACCGTGCCCCTTTCTATCAGCCAATGGGCATGCATTTTATCAAACAAAGGATCTGTTTTAGAACTAGGTTAGTGGTTTTAGGTGGCCGTTCTCCTTTTTTTTTCTTTTTTTTCTTTTTTTTATACATATAAATATACCTATGTGTACACAATAATGCACATATATATACATATATACATATATATACATATATGTGTGTGATCGTTTATGTATACTCATGTTTATACTTATGTTTATTTAATTTATTTATTTGTTTGTTTTCTATTGTTATTGTTAGTTTTAGAGCTATTTTGTATCGCTATCCGAGAGTAAGTTTTATTTTGTGAACACCGTTGTTTGCTATTTCCCGCCTACAGTTTAATAGATTTTGAGGTTCTTTAAAGTACAGGATAGAAAATTTTATATATATATATATATATATATATATATATATATATATATATATATATATATATATATATATATATATATATATATGATTCTTTTTATATATATATATATTTATATTTATATATATATATATATGATTCTTTGGGACGTACATAATTTAAATATCGCAATCATGAAGGGTAAACTTGTATAAGTCATGCTTAAAAGCGTTTTATAATAAAGAAAAAGGGGTGAAGAAGAGAAGAGAAAAAAAGGTGGGGAGGCCAGCCGTTCGGGTGAGAAGACATTCTCTCAGTAAACATAGGGAATGCCTTTGCATTTGATTGTGATTAGTCTCTAGGATCTACGAGTAATATAACGTTGCTTTATTTTAATCGGTTTTATCCATTTTTTTCTTTTATTTTCCCCCACATGAAAGAACGCAACGTGATTTTATTTTAAATTGTACGCCGTCTTCAAAAAATATCCTTTGATACAACTTTGAAAAGGCCATGGTGAATCCGGTTAGTAGAAACCCTTCTTTTTTTCTCTTCTATTCTTCACCTCTTTCATTTTATTTCAAAACGCTTTTAATCATGAATGTTAAAAGTATCCTTTCATGATTTATATATATATATATATATAAATATATATATAAACATATATATATATATATATATACTTCAGAATATTTAAATGAAATATAACTACTGATATGCAAATTCAGTCATTATTATTATTATTATTATTAGTATTATTATTATTATTATTGTTATATTACTTTATTTTACTACTTGTTAAATATATGCAGTATTTTCACAGATTACTCTCACTCAAAAATTTCGATTTATTATTAACATTAAACATTGCTGTTATAACTACTTATATACATTAGACTTTATTTTATATACTAAGCACGCATGTTTCCTTTTAACTAGCGTTAAATAGATTGGAATATAAATAATAGTTGTTTTAATTCATCCCTCTTTCTGACTTTCTCTCTTTTGTTAGAGTATCACTGAAAAAATAAACAATGCACAAATATATGGGCAACCCTCTCCTCCTACTCCTGTTAGATACATAATCCCCCTCCCATAACATCACTTGCCCTTCTTTTTTCATTTCCTTGTCTTCTCTTTTCTCATATTTCTATACCAATTTTTGTATGCATACGAATAAAACCTTGGCCTATATAGTTTGAATCTGCATGTCTAGATATTTCACACGTACCAACTATCAAAACATTCCTTTCTTTCTTCCTTTCTTTAAACTATTTTTCAGCCCCTACTCCCTATTGTCTCTTATCATGGAAATTAATTTGGAATGTAGAAAAGAAATCAAATTTGAGATATTTTAGGCGTAATAAGTATAAATATTTTCACTTTGCAGTTTTATAAATTTGCAAAGAGGCATCTGATCTGTTCATGACTATTATTCTTTGATTAACCATTCTTTTATTTTGCATCCGGATATATTCTCATTTAAATTATATATTCACCACTTGGATTTACCACTTGGATTTAATTTTTGAATCTTACATGAAAAAAATCGTTACCCCATATTTTTTTTTTAATTCAATTTTCGCCCCAAACAAGGCACAGTGCCACTTTGAAGCAGGCGGCTACTATTAGGGAATTAATTAGCAGGGTCATTATGAAGGGAGAAGAGTAGAAAGATGTTTGTTAACATTACACTTGAACTTCTGCATATCATTGCAGTTGGGAAAGCAGAATCCCGGAAGGGAGTTCCAAAGACCCGCAGTTCTGGGGAAGAAACTATTGGAGTAAAAGGCTTTCTTGCACCTAGGGATCTCCACTGTAAAGGGATGAGACTTAGTAGCTTGTCGGGTTTGTCGGGGGTAGTTACGTCGGGGAGGTACAAGTGTTTGCAGTTCGTCAGAGCATTCACCATTAAAGTATTTGTAGAACAGGCAGAGGGATGCAACATCTCGTCGATGGGGCAGAGGTTGAAGCCTAGATGACAGTTCAGGACCTATCAGGTTGGCGACTCTTTTTTGAACCCTGTCCAGGAGCGAGAGACAAGCAGCAGATGCACCAGCCCAGATGTGACAACAGTACTCCATACATGGGCGAATGGTTGCCTTATAGAGGTATAGGATACTGGCAGGCGTAAGTAGTTTTCTAGCACGGTAGAGGGAGCCAACCTTCCTTGCAGCAGCCTTGGCAATGCTCTCAATGTATCTATTCCAGTTCGTATTCCCTGTAAACGTTAGGCCGAGGAGTTTAAAAGAAGTACTTTCAGGCAATGTGTTTTTTTTATCTTTGGAATTTATGCTATATGATACGTAAATATGAAATAGTGTTTTAACCCGGTATAGATCTGCTCGAAAAGCTGCGATACTGCACAGACACTCGTATATTATTCTCAGGAAAACTCTTCCGAATATCGTGTCTATTAATCTATATATATAAAAGCGAACATGTTTGTGAATGTGTGTGCGTTTGTATGTCTCGCAAAAACTTTCGCCACGGGCCATGGATTTTCGCCAGATATGTATCATTTTAAAGCTTGAACCTTCGCTCGACGAATATCGAAAAATTGTCTAAAAACATTAATTCCTTCACCCTAAATTCATCAGTTTTGTACGGGGAGGGTGTAGCAAAAATCGTCTTCTCATGACAATTTAGCGTCTACGCATGCGCAAATTACGTCGGAGCACGATTTAGTTTAAATATTCAAAAAACGCCCCAATTCCGTCTACGTCGTCTTAGCTCACTTGAATTATTATAACATACGTTATTACCTGAAGGTATTAAGTTCGAATCGTGCTATAAGATGTATTTTTTTCGATTTTTTTAATTTTCATATTAAAACAGAGTTATTAAAGCTATTTTTCACGTTCTATGTTTTTATTTTTCAGATTTTTTAAAGAAGTTTTAACACTTGTTTTTTTCTGGATTGGTTCCTTCACATTTGCGTTTTTTTTTTGTTTTTGTTTTTCCGATTTTTACTTTTAACATCGTTCGTTTGCCTTACGTTAGTTCTTTTGTGTTTTTTTTTTTTCCATTTTTTAAGTTTTGACATTTTTTATATATAATATTTAAACAAATAAAAAATATTTAATAATTTAATATTTAACATGTAAAAATATTTACTTCGTTTATTCTTATGTTTTGACTCCTAGTGTAATAACGATTCAAAATAAATTGTAAATAAGCAATGTATAACCCCCGTCCGAACACACACACCTCTAAACACCCGGGCAGCGCCGGGTACCCCCTCCCGCTAGTCTATAATATAAAAGCGAAAATGTGTGTGTGCGTGTTTTCTGTATGTCCGCCAAAGGCTTTTTTACCGGTGCTTCTCGGCTTGCTTGCTCATTCTTATAACGTTTTATATGCTACACAGATAATAATATCTCACACTTACGAAACGTTGTCGTAATTAATATTTAAACAAAATTCGCGCCGTAAATACGTTTGCTGCTGCAACTCTTTTGACCACCTTAAATTTTTTAAACGCTTGTTTTCGACTAATCAAAAGTCCCCATCTTTCTGGCCTCATGGTATGTCATCAGACTATTAACCTCAAGGCTTCCGGTTCGAGCTTACCTTCTCCCCAAAACTTTATCGCTGTTTTTTTAGTTTTTGTTCGTTTTTTTTTGTTTATAGTTCGAGCCTTCTTTTTCATCTACCCCCCCTTCAACACACACACACACACAGGTTCCTCCCTTTTTTCGCTGTTTTATTTTTTTTGTTTTTCTTCGTTTTTTTTAATATTTGTTTTGGAGCCTACCTTCCGACCAAAACTTTTTTTCTTTTTATCTAACCCTAACACACACACACACACCTACAAACACTCGGGCAACGCCGTGTACCCCCGCTAGTGTTTAATATTTCTAGAGGGAACCATATAGAGACACATAAAACTTTAACTATGTACAGAATACTACATTTTAAAAAAGCGTCCTCAATATAAGTCGGAAAAAACATTCAAAGACAGCACTAGGAACAAACTTAAACGCGAGTGTTGGTGAAGTTTCTGTAATTTTTAGATGAGGATTGCTTATTGGTATTGTCATTTTCACAACGTTTCGATCGATGAAACATCCGCCCTTCTTCGGATATATCTTGTCGAATACGAGAATATTTCCGTTGAACTCGGGAATTTGGACGGAATTTCGAACGAAATCCTTAATTTACTTTACGAGGGCATGATGATCTTGTTCCGTCAGCCATGGCTGGATAGAGGTCTAAGTATATTTTTCGGCTGCCTACACTGAGATCTGAACTTTTAGCATCCAGGAAAATATCATTTTTACAATTGTTTTTTCCATGTACTCCAACCACTGCGCCACGGGTCCTTGTCACGCAGTGGTTAGAGTACTATTTGAGAGGTAGAATGATTCCACGACTTTACCAGCGTATTTGGCAGCGGGTTTATTCGATTACAGATCATGAGTAAAGGTCAGACCAAGATTCTGAAAAAGGTCGGAGGTTTCATGGACCAAACTGTTGTGAACATGACAGTCAAGTATAGAATCCAGATGAATAACGAGTGTTGATGTGTGCACATTGTTGGATATGTCTTTTGTTATGGCTGGATGAAGAGGCCACAAAAGACACTCTTGTAGGTCGTTCGAGAAACATCATCCGGAATTTCGCCATCCGGGACTTGACTTGATAAATCCGAAAAGCATGAACTAACGATCAATCAAAATAGGTTCTATTATCATACAACTTCGAAAATGGGTAATATCGTCTGAAAAATGAGAATGAGATTGAGAATGAGACGCATAGTTGATCACGAGACACATAGATCGGATGGTGATTCTTTATATGCCGTGCGAAAAGTTACTGTTATCTCTGCCTTCGAAGTTATGTGCTGTTCGGATGTGCAGCTTTCCTAAAAACTATTAGAGATGCTATAGAGAAGAGCGATCGGACCAAAATCTTCAAAATATTGCGAATCATAATGAATATGATTGAGGTATGTTTATATCCACATAGCAAAACCCCAGGAAATTGTATTATTGTTAGAATGATTATTATATATCTTACCTAATTGAGGTAATGTAACCTACATATCCGAATCCCAATGTGCACTTAGATTATAATATATAAGCTTGAACCTATACGTTTAACATACAGGTCGACGTTTCAGTAAACGTACACTTGCACGTGGACGTTTAAACACGTGTATATTTAAGAACGCATAAGTTTTTATATAAATAACTTAGTATTACCTTTCGAAATCTATTGTCGCAGTCCACTAATCGCAACTGCAAGGAATAGACTTATTCGGAATCGGTTTTCTTACCAATGTCTCCGAAATAGGTCTGCTAATATGCAGTATTATAATGTTTGTCTAAACTTAACAAAACATAGTGCATATAGTTATCAAAGATATTCGCCAGCATATTTATTTAATAGTATAACTTTTATTTTAAATCTTCGTTTAATAAAGGAGTGCGTTGAATTAAAAATACAATTAATATACTAAAAATAAACAATAAAACAAATACAATATAAACGATAGAGTATATGGCGGATCGTTACTGAATATTTTTATTCTACATGGTAGTCTGCTCCACATGAAGCATTTTAACGGCAAAACAAATTTTATTAAAATTATATAATTTATCATTACATAAGGCAGTTTGCCAACTAGATCGAAGCCACAATGCTAAGTTCTCTCGCACTAAAGAACAAAATATCCGATTATTTTGGAGATTACATATTTTAGCGTCACTCATATTAACTTTATTTTTCAATTCTCGTTTTTATATAATACGACAAATTTAAAGCAAATGCAACCCTTCGACGTAAATACCTATTACTACTTCGCCTAGCAGAAAAATCTAACCCTGTAACGTAGAGAGTCTTAAATGCCAAAAAGCTGTTTACTTTAATAATTTCTATTTTTTAACTGATAGACTTTACAAATCGATCCAAGGTCCCCGTTTCCCTGGTTTTACTTACATACAAAAGTTGGAGTATAATATGAAAATACATCTTGCTGCTAAACCCTCGACATTATGTTTCCATAGATTTGTTCCCAAATAGTTACCTCTGACGTCAAAGAGGAACTGTGTCTTGTGTGAGGTGGATTAGTTATATATATATATATATATATATATATATATATATATATATATATATATATATATATATATGATAGTCTAGCTTATGCCAATGTTTATGAAATTAATTGTTTTAGAATACTGCACTCGGATGTCTCTTAAAAGCATTTAAATATTTTGGTGTCAGTTTCAATTATTTTACGCAAGCCGTCGCTTTGCCAACAGCAAGAATCTTTAAATCATTATATTATCTCAAGATATATCGTAATCGTTCTCATACTCTCTCCATCTCTATTGTACATATATTTGCTATTATTGTGTATATATTTTATAAGAATTCCCATTCGCCGTTCCTGCGCTTTTTTAGTATATCTCCATGCATTTGCTCTTACGGGATAATTTAATTTTATATCCTTTGATATATAACGATGATGAGTTTGTTTGGGGGTTGTCTGTATATTATTTTTCAAGCGTTGTATATATATATATATATATATATATATATATATATATAGACAGAGAGAGAGAGTGAGTGAGAGTGAGAGAGATAGATAGATAGATAGATAAATAGATAGATAGATAGATGTAGATATAGTAATATATATATATATATATATATATATATATATATATATATATATATATATAGAGAGAGAGAGAGAGAGAGAGAGAAAGGGTGGCAGTGATGGAGGGAAAGATAAAGAAGTAAATAAATATACATACATATATTCGCCCCACTTTTCAATTTTAAGGGAAAATATTATTCAAAACTGTCATCAGGAGTAACTCGTATTGTATATAAAAGTTGATGAGGACCTCCGTATATATATATTATCATGGATTCTCTCTTCGGTATCGACGTTTAGGTTCTGACAACTATCTCTGTTTATGGTTGTCTGTGCTGACACTCGTTCAGGCGAAAATGGTAGTTGGGTCCTCTCGAGATTTGCAAAACTCGCCACAGTGGAAGCAGGTGCGAGATCTAAGATAATTGAGGAAAATGTTGTTAGTATATTTGCCTTTGCTTTTTTATGAGTCCAGGTTTTTTTTTGTTTAATTTGTGAATAGAAGCCGGTAAAATTTGTTTGATTAACTGGTGACACATACTCTTCCAATCACGGCTATCACTAGCATTAAGTTCAAAATTTTTGCCATCGATCTAGACAGCTGCGAGGTTAGCTCTCAATTTGTCTTTGTAACGAAGCCAACGACGTCCAAAATTTCGGTAGCCATCATCAAGCTAACCTTTTTCGCTAGCCTACTATGTCCAGTTTGGTGTCTGGTGGCGCGTTTAAACCACTAGAAGTAATGCATCCTAAGCCTTCCGTAAGGCATACCTCTATGTAATTTATATATGCATATATACACATATATATATGCATGCATATATATATATATATATATATATATATATATATATATATATATATATATATATATAGTGAATGAATGACACAAGTCTATATTCCCAAATTCATTATGTTGACAATCTTGCAATGCTTAAAAATTGCGTGATGTACACATATTTTGAGGTAATAACAGCTTCTCTCCCAATTTTTGGATTTTATTTATGTCAAAACGCACTTTATATCTTTTTGATGAATTGGTTGTTGTAATTTTTTTCTGATAAGTTAATGGCAAAATAGATTCGGTAATTGATATAATAATTAGGTGATTGATTTTGTGCTACGAAACAGATACTGTCAAGAATTGTAAATGTCAATTGAATTAAAGGAATAAATTGTAAGATGGTTAATATAATAAACTTTCGAATATAGACTTTTGTCATTCATTAACTATATTGCTCTGTAATTACATTGAGCTTCTTAAATAAGGATTGGTATATATCATAAGAAAACAAAGTATATTTCAATATATATATATGTTGAAATATATATATATGTGTGTGTTTGTGTGTGTGTGTATGTGTGTGTGTACAGGATAACAAGAACGAACGACACAGCGTATCGATTGAACGATGTGAATTATCTATAATAGTGTGTCATCTATTTTTAAGGTAAACATCTGATGTGTACGTAACTAAATATGCAGCAATAATATAATTTTGCAGACTTGTTATTCACAATATAAAACAAATTGTAACGGGTACTTTTGAAAAGTAATAAATGACCAACTAAGAAAACTTGATATTAAGAACATGGAAAATTAGTGCATTACACTATACATGATCTGGAACCTAATAATGATACACACTTTTTGAGCTGAAAATTTTGATAAATTTATATTTAAAAAAAAAATCATCATAAATAACTTTTTTTATGACAAACTTTTTTAATTAATTTGATTGGTATAAACTGAATACGTTTCAAGAAAATGATTCACCTATATGTATATATATATGTCTGTGTGTGTAGATAGATAGATAGATAGATAGACAGATTTATAGATATATAGATAGATGACATTAATTTCTTTAAAGAAGTTTTGGATGTGCAAATATTATTGGCACTTCAATTTCAAATACTGTGTAGCATTTTAACATACTATTCACTCAATACTTATGATAGAGAAAATTATAAATGACATGATTATACATGAACTACATAAACAAAGGCCGACTTTAATTGATGTCAATGCCCTTTGAAATTATTTGGATCCCAATAATTCAAAGATCCAATCAAATCTCTGGCCTTTTTTCTATACTAACTTCTACTTGAATGTACGACTCTGAAACATTATTAGCGTGTTCCATTTGTCAACTTCAAAGTGATTTATTATCGAGCAATATGTCATTATAGTTACCATTAGTTGTTTACTCAGTTCATTTGCAATAGTTAACAACCATAGTTCCCTTATTTAATTAAGTACTTACACAAGCATCGATAAGAAGTCGTTAATAAAAGCTATAGCGCCTTGTCATTCAAACGTATATAATCTAAATACATGCAGTCATATGGATAATCCGATTTCGATCCTTACTCCCTTACTATTGACAGCTCAGTTGCTGGAAAGCCGATATGGCTTCCTTAGGTCATGACATACGAATAATGGGTTGGGAACATTCTTGAATAATGCGCTCCACAACTGCACTGAATAAACTTATCATGCTTGACTGGTTGCACAACTTCCGATTTCGTTTTTTTTTTCGCTGTGAATTTTACATTTTTAGAGTTGTTCTATTTTGAGTTTTCGATGCTCTTAAAAACACGCATAGTTTAGTGATTGAAATAGGATGTAATCTACAGAGAATTTAAAAGAAAAAAAATCTCTCGTGAGCAGAGACAGAAAATGAGTGGTTGAGTTAGTAAGTTGCGAAGTAAGGAAGACGTAGCCCCGATAAGTAAAAATTGACGATGATGCCAGAATATGAATACATAAGAAAATGAGGAGAACATTCGTTTTCACCGATGCTTTCGCGCATGAACTTTGCAGTTTCTTTATAATATTGTAAAACGTTCTTCCTGTTTACGGATCAAACTTATGTTAAAATGGGTGTATTTCTATACATATAGTATTATATTATTTTCTGTATTTAAGCATGCATTATTAGTTACAAATATACGTACATGTTTCAACTCCGATTTCTTTCTATTACAGCGTCAACAGATTATTAGGATAAACTCTTGAGTCTAATGGCATATGACACTGGGTTTCGAATAAAGTTACGGTTAAAATATATAAAGGCAGTAATGTTTTTAATAAATAAAACAAAGTAATAGTTTTGTGCGGTGTAATGCCACCTTGTATACTTTTGCACTGAGCATAAGTGATGCAGATATTCGATTATTTTGTAAAGGTCATTAATAGCAAAGACAGAAAAATCTCCAAGCGGTAAAATGTGTCGTGCGAAGAATATCATCGTAAAACATGGTAATGGAACTAAATACAGGGTGAATCATGGGAAGCGGATGTTTTTAGAATGTGTTCAGAGTGTGGTTAGTAAATGTTTTTCTGTACGTTATAAAATTTTTGTTGGAATATTCGCAGTTTAATTTTACTTTAAAAATCCGTTTCCCGTGACTCACCCTGTATAATATTACGTTTATTTTACAATATTCATATATATATATATATATATATATATATATATATATATATATATATATATATATATATATATATATATATATATATATATATAGCTGTAAGTAACAGAGAAAGGAGAAAGATCAATTCCACAAACGGAGACTTATCCGGATAATGCCAAGCTCAACAATAATTATTGGAGCTTACACACTAATACAACAAGAGTATGAAATGAAGGCACAAAACTGTATATTGGTAGATATAGGGATCATTTATTGAATAATGGAATACAGACAAAATTTGGGGGATAGAAGGGACTTTATGCCAGGGCATTTCGAAGCCTAAGCTTCTCATCAGAAGAGTAGAGAAAGTGCTAGGTAGAATGGGGGAGATTCGGCGTCTAGCGTGAGGTTCGTTAGGGATGAAAAAGATTTAGAGGAATTATAGAGTGTTGGGGAAAGATTTAATGAATTCTAAATAAATAAGGATATATATATATATATATATATATATCTATATATCTATAAAAACAGAGATGTGTGTGCCACAGACGATTTCTGATTGGTTAATCCAATAATCACATCTCCTAAAAAACAATGGTTTCTACGCTCTTACCTTTACCATAAAATATTATGGCTTTATTTATTGTCCATCTTGGAAGGGTTTAATTTTTTAATAACTTGTTATTCACAAATTAAAAAAATACGAAACTAAACTACACGAAATCAAACGCTCCGACAAACTTAATAGTAGTACTAGCAAGCACACGCGCACACACGCACACACACACGTTCACTACCGTCACGTTGTTATGGCAACCAAACAATGTTTACAAAATGTCTACGCACGTTCGTAGACATTTTGTAAACATTGTTTTTAAAAAATAAAAAATAATACTTCTATTATGTTTTAAACGACTGTAATAGTTTATTTTGGAAGTATATTTCATAAAGAAAATTGACAACCCACTTTAAAAACAGAAATTACGAGTTTTATATATTTTATTCGCAGTTTTTTGTTGACTCTTCTGGCGGCCATGTTGTAAGCCCTAACGGTATTTTTGGAGATTACCCAAATAAATGTTATCAAAGGCAAGATAAGTTACTTTTCCACCAAACTGGATATATTTTTCGTGTTTTTATTCAATGTAGCATATTTATTCAGCTCGAAAAACGGGTTTGTATTACTGTACACATAAATTCGAAAAAGTTGTCAAAAACCAAATATATAACAAATACATGTTATCAAAGGCAAGATAAGTTACTTTTCTACCAAACTGGATATATTTTTCGTGTTTTTATTCAATGTAACATGTTTATTCAGCTCGAAAACCATACGGTGTTTACCGATGTATTGGAAAATTCAAGATGGCGCCTCACTCCCTCTTTAACACGGTAAGTTTGGGAAAAGGTGCTATAAATAAAAAACTAGAAAAAATACTATTAAAAACCCGCCGAATATATGTCAACCTATGTCACGGTAACATATTGAGCGAGTTTTTAACAGTATTTTATTCAGTTTTTTATTTATAACACCTTTTCCCAAACTTACCGTGTTCAAGAGGGACTAAGACGCCATCTTGAATTTTCCAATACATCGGTAAACACTGTATGGTTTTCGAGCTGAATAAACATGTTACATTGAATAAAAATACGAAAAATATATCCAGTTTGGTAGAAAAGTAACTTATCTTGAGGCCAAAAAAATAAATTTTCAGGGGTCATAATAGGGGTCAAAGTTTAAAAAATTACCCCTTTTTTTTTGCTCAGCATACACCTCCAAACACCCGGGCAACGCCGGGCACCCATGCTAGTATATATATATATATATATCACCTACAATTCCAGAAACCCAAGAGTATGTACATAAAAAAGCCTTAATTACATGTGCAATATATGCATGCCGGGTGCCATAATAGAATAATCTGTTCCAGGTTAAACGTTTACTTAAAAAAAAAAGTAAATACACTGTTATTAGCAAATATAATATTTCAAAGAAACAATGTCCGTGAAAAGCTTCCAAAATGGATTCCCGTATAAGAAGGAAGAGGATACTTTCAACTGTCGTTATCACTTTGATTATGGAGTAACATCTTGTAAATGGTTTCAGATAGACGTGGAAGATGCCCATTAACGTCTTCTTTCAACGGAATTCTTGAATATGATTTAGACCTGTATTAAACATATCTTGTTTAACTTGCGAGGCTTCGTACGCGCTTATCATGTCATCCGTAACATGAAAACAATGTTCTTCGCTAGACAAGTTTATTAATGTACAAACGTACTAACTGCTGTGCGAAGGTGCGCCGCATAGACTCAATTACTGCATTCCGCCTATTTCTTTGCACAGACAGTGGAATGCTTAAAACAATTGTAGTTCACTATGATATACGAGACCGAAGTTTTTTACAAGTGTCATACTTCTCCACTAAAACAAAGAATTAGGCCACAATGCCTTTTATATATTTGTGGTTAAAATCCTTCAAATTCCTGTTACTATGAACTCTCAGGCTTATGATTGAGTGAGCATGAAACACAAGTGTTTGAATGTTCCAAGTATATTTATTTGCAAAAAATAGTATTATAATCTCATTTCAACTAGAACTGAGAGTAAAAAAAAGTTTTCAATCTTTTCTTTCGAACTTTCTATGTTTGCCGGATTGCCTCGACAATATTTATAGAGATCATATTTCTTCTTCGTTTCCTGTAATTATTCGAGGTAACTTATGAATTGAATAATTTGCCACAGGGCCAATCGTAACTGTGTGACCAAATTTGTTGTATTCAACCGGCAGTATTTAGATGTTTCTATATCGATGATTGCTAAGAGTATCTATAGGTAATAATTTATATTTACTTAGAAAAACTTTATATATATATATATATATATATATATATATATATATATATATATATATATATATATATATATATATAGGTGGTGTGCGTTTTTGTAAGCGAAATTATCTATGGGAAGTTAGCAACTTATAAATATTAATGTTTTATTCTACTACAATATTACCAAGTTTAGCCTGATGAATTACTGCAGAAATGAAACACGAACATATGTACTCTTCTTGGGAAAAGGAATAGGATTCGAAAAACCATGCTATAAAAAGTTCCTTTATACCCAAACCTCCATGTATATCCTTATGAAATAAATGAATACATCTCTCTCTCTCTCTATATATATATATATGTATATATATATATATATATATATATATATATATATATATATATATATATATTACACTATTGATGTTATACCTTCTATATACGTATATATTACTAAACCGTATTTATACATTCATTTCCACCCATTACTGATTCCTATATGAGCTCAAACAATTTGTTGGGCTTTTATTTATTCCGATGAGCCCAATATAAAAGAATTGAATTCAGTCTCTTCTTTTAACTCACCATTATATATATATGTGTGTGTGTGTGTGTGTGTGTGTGTGTGTGTGTGTGTGTGCGTGCGTGTGTGTGTGTGTTTATATATATATATATATAAAGACACACACACAGAGACACACACACACATATATATATATATATATATATATATATATATATATATTAAATATATAATAATGTAAATATATAAAGTACTAATCATAGTAGGGGTGATAAGTAGTCACATGGATTAATCTGGATCTTATAAATACAAATTGAATTTGGAAACAGGCGAATGTCACAGAAAAGCAATTCATTTTTATAGCATGAATAGGATAGTCAAATTAATTAAGAGTAGGAAACTAGATCTAATATCTGTAACATTTTCTCTTCTTAAGAATAAGGAAGTTGGTGTTTGATCAACACTGCTCGGGAGCAATGATTTAATATACTGATTTTTTTAAATCCCTTAAACAGTTTCTCATGCTAAACAACTGATGATCCCGTAAATAATTATCAGTAATATATTGAATTCGAGAGAAAAAGTGTTTATGCATTGATTGCAGGTGATTAAAGTATTTACTGACTAAATAGTTTTCTAACGAATGATAAAAATATAAAAATTAATATGTTTTTTTATTATATTTTTAAAGTTAAAAAAACTTCCAGGACTATATGTATATGTATGTATGTGTGTGTGTGTGTGTGTGTGTGTAATATTAGACTTACCTATTTTATTAAATACTGGCGAAAAAATACTGAAAGTATACGTACACAATGTTTCCTATGTGTATATACATGTAATAAAATTGTATATAAATGTGCTAATATATATGCATATATATATAAATATAAATATATATATATATATATAAATATATATATACTTGTTTATTGTTATATAAACATGCTTACATCCCGCTGCTACAAATAGCCACTTGTTTCAATCAAACAATAGATATCATCAAGCAGCGACTTGACTATTCAAAAGTTCAATGAATAATGGATTTTTATTTTAGGTAGGAACTCTTTAAAAGTTGGAGTTAAAAAACTTAAAACCCAGAACTTTAATTATAAAATGTAAAGACGGAGGGGCAATTTAAATAAAGTTAAAAGATTACAATGGAGAGAGAGTGATTGAGAAGAGAAAAAAAAATATATATATATACATATATATGCATGTATATATATCAACACTGATTATAGCCATGCATGCAATAAAGTAATTTTAGTTTTCTATTTTTAGTTGTTTGTAAATTTCGAAACTAAAGAAACACTCTTACTTATATGTTTTATATGAGTTTTCTAATAAAGAAATACTTGCTGCTTAAAATTCTCTTTACTAATCTTATTCTAAGACAAACAGGGTTTCTCTATCAGACTGCAAAAATAACCTCATTTCACATACAGACACACAGACACAGACACACACACGGACACACACACACACACACACATATATATATATGTATATATATAATACAAATTATATTTTAACTAACAAAATCCTGACTTACAAATTTTTCCTTGACATTTCTTTTACTCCGAGGAGCGCCATGTTTATCATCGTCTTTACCTACAGAGGAAGAAACTCAAATTTCACTCACACTTTACCCTCTTACAGCACTATTCCACACCGAGAACATTTATATTTTTCTACTTGTCTTAACTGACTACATGTTTCCAATACAATCGCATATTCTTACCCCTTACATCTTGTCTTAACTGACTACATGTTTCCTATACAATCGCATATTCTTACCCCTTACATCTTACAGAAGTAATAATTTTTCCCTTCCAGATATCTGGCCCAGCTGATTGGCTCATTAGTATACATTTTAAAATCCCCTTAATCCGTTATTTCACCAATAAACGAACAGTTCTCGGCTATAATAAACGCCGTTATTAGGTTTTATTTGTATAATTAACATACTTATTCCTCTTAGAAACTCTTAATTTAAATTGTTTATTTGAGAAAATATTAAACTCAAAATTACATCATTGACGTTTCTATTACATTTATTTAACAAAAACGGATGCCCGAAATCATAAAAAAATATGCGAAACTACTTCTGTTTCATGTCACTCGGAGGGAGGAACAGTTACGGATAGAAAGATAAAGAGAGTGGGAAAGAGAGACAGCGAGGGAGAAATAAGTCATTTTATAGTATTATTCGGTCAATCACGCGTTATAACTGTTAATTCAAACCATCAAAAGTGGCAATTGCTCATGCCTGATTCAGTATGGGCGTTTAATATTTATTCGCCCTCTTTACGACTAACGGTTCCGCGTTCAATCCTTGCAACTACCGGTAACTATTTTTTTATACTTTTTAGTTTGCTCTACACGGTCCTAGATGCTAATTGCACGTTTCCATAGGGGGTTGTTTACTTTCTTCATTATCTTTTATAAACAATATCTCTTCCAGATGTATTAATAAAAATAGAATGTTTTCGATCTTCTTTCTATATTGTTTAACATAAACAAAAATGTTTATTATTTAACGAAAATGTCCTGGTTCATCGGGAGCATATTTTTGGCCACCATTTTACCTTTTGAAAAATTTATACCCGCAATACGTAGTATTGCGGAAATTTTATATACGATATTCGTTTTCACCATACCTGAAAGCCTGCAACAGTCGTCATTGCAAAGGAAAATATTCAGATGGAAACCAACTCTCTTGATGTGTTCACAGAGGGAGAGAGAGAGAGAGAGAGAGAGAGAACAAGAGAGGGACAGACAAAAAGACAGATAGACAGAAGGAGAGGGACAAACACAGAGAAAAAGCGCCAAAGCTTACTAAACGTAAACAGAACGTTTTCGCAAGTTTGAAATAAATTGCTTCTCTCTCACTCACTCCCTAAATGTGTAAATGTGTTTATCAAGATGAAAGAAAGAATGTTTTGTTTACATGAACGTTTTCACAAATTAACAAATGAATGATGATGCACATTATGAGTTTTAGACAATTAAAAAAAATTGTTTATAAATATAACTTTCCCATAAATAAACAATGGCAGATTTACCGTTTAGTTATATAATAGATATATAGATAAAACGCGTTCTCTCTCTTTCTCTCTCTCTCTCTTTCTCTCTCTCTCTCTCTCTCTCTCTCTCTCTATATATATATATATATATATATATATATATATATATATATAACTATTATATATATATATAACTACTATATATATATATATGTATTTCTCTCTCTCTAAATGTGTTTACAGAAACACACACACACAGAAGGACAGGCAGACAGGCGGAGAGAGACAGACGCAGAGAAAACGCGACTGAGTGAGTGTAGTGAACGTAAACAGAACGTTTTTACAAGATAGATAGATATATAGAAACAACAACAACGACAACCGTACTCTACTTTTTTCGCAGGGAGGGGCACGCTTCCACTGGGCAATGCCGATTATCGGATACTGTTGGTATATTTATATAACTATGGATTCAATAAGAAAATCACATCATTCGAAATAAAGAAATGTTATACCTAAATATTTCGAGGCTTAATTCTCCAAGAGGTATAGAGTTATTTTAATAGCACAATATGTCTGCATTAAAATATTTTTTGCTAATTCTCCTTGTTTTCCACTTTATACATTACTAGCAGGGGTGCCCGGCGTTGCTCGGGTGTTTGGAGGTGTATGCTGTGCAAAAAAAGGAAAAAAAACAAAAAAATGGTTAATTTTTTTAAATTTGACCCCTATTATGACCCCTTAAAATTTATAGTTTCGGGCTCAAATTACTTTATTAAGTTAGATCCAGGTTCAAGGAACCTATATCTAAAATTTCAAGTGTCTAGACCCAAAATTGTCGGAGGAGTTTGGTAGAGTTCTTAAAGGTCAAATCGTTGAAATTCGACCCCTTAACAGCAAAATTTCTGGCTGACACACGTCACATCGATTTTCCCAAATCTCAGTACTCAGTATTTCAAATTTCGAGTCTATAGACTAAAAATTGACAGAGTTATTTCGTAGGGAAATGTACACAGACAGACAGACACACAGACACACAGACACACAGACAGACAGTCACGTTCACTTTTATAGATATATATATATGTATATATATATATATATATATATATATATATATATATATATATACAATTTTTTTTTTTTTCCTAATGAACAAAGTGAAGGATTTGTATATTCAATGGCATAGGATTTGTTTAATATATATATGATGAAAATAAGAGAAAATAATTTTCTAACGTTATGAACAAACTTCCTCGAGATGATTGATTTTTAAAAGTATGTAACTGTATTAATGCGCTTTTCGGTAACGTCAGCGACTTCTTACCTGAAATCTAGATAGGAATTAAGTCGCAATTTTATATTTATTTAGCGACGTCAAATGTCATTTTTTCGTAAATACTCTGTGTACAATTCCATATGCTGGTCGCTACATGTCTAATAAGATGACGGAGATACGATGAAAAGTATCGATTGAATATTTCCAGTGATGTTATTAGAGAAAGATAAAAAAAGAAATGAGTGCCGCGTTTACTACAACGGCGTACTGTGTATTGCAATTGTAAACTTATATTCTTTTATTCTGCGAATGTGGAATGCACCAAAATTGATATATGGAATGAATAGTTAGTGCCACAAAGTTAAAGGAAATATATATTTTAGGGAGTGTTCATTGTTTTCGTTAAAGATATATATTACGTTACAGAGAGAAATGGTAGCGTGAAAATAAAACAAAAGCGGTGTTTTGTTGAATAAAAAAAAACATACTTAACTACACTCACTGGTGATTTCAGGGTCTATGGAAGAATATACTTTTGTCGGAGTACAATGCCTGTGATGATTTATGTAAATGTGGTATATGGGACGTCGATAACTGAATAAAGAAAAAACTAACGCATATTTTCTAGAAACTAGTCTGAATAATTGGCTTATTGGCTAGTGGGACGTATTGGAAAATATGCGTTTTAGTTCTTAAGTTATAATAGTCAATAATCTAGGAGGTATTTACTTTATTTTTATAAAGAATTCGTTTTGAACGAGAAGCAAATGATCTTGAAAACTGACAGTTCACTTCTGGTATCGCTAATCGGATTATCTTGAAGTGATCTCTTGAAAAAAAAAACGAATAATGCTGAAGAAATAAGACGATGCGTTTGCAAGTCTATTTATGTAAAAGGCCAAATACGACCGTTTTCACGCCTTTCATTTTATTGGATTTTGTTTTGTCGGCCCCACCCACACAAGCTTCCTTCTCTTTTCTGAAAAGAAAAATTGATTCTCCTTTACATGAATGTGTTTATCTATATCTCTCGTCGAACCGATCGATTTGTTTTGTCCGGATGTCATTATTTCCGGGCAAAACGGGCAAACTGTCAAATTCGCCCACACCCCGTACGCCGTCAGTCAAAACCAAGCCTACGAAATCCTGGCAGACTGCCAAGACAAGATACAATGATAGTTGATTATTCTCCCTGGAAGGGGGTCGATTACTAATCATTACGTGGAGAAAACAAAAGCAAGGAACTTTGGAGAATAGATAATAAATTGATATTAGTAAGTTTTAAAATAATAAAAAATCGACTACATAAAAGTATATATATATATATATATGTATGTATATATATATACACGACATATATAGAGATACATTAATGCATTACTATTAATACTACTTCCTATCCGTATACATATGAATATATATATATATATATATATATGTCATGCCTATAGTGTTTCAGTATTTAATTTAATAATGCTCAATACATAATGAGATCAGTATAAAAATGTATTATGCAAAAAGTTTGGCAGAATTTTATTTTAATTCTCCGCAGAATTCCACATGTTAACTTCCGAAAATATGCATTAATGTTTATATAGAGCTTCTTTCTTTAAGTATATTTTTGTATATATATATATATATATATATATATATATATATATATGAAATGAATTTTTACATCTGGTTGACATTACTTTACTTGTAAATATAAACTCTTTAATATGTATAATATATTTTAAGTTTACCATTTTGATTACCTTGGTAAACTTATTGTAATTTTTATTTTATATATATATATATATATATATATATATATATATATATATATATATATATATATATATATATATGTACGGAGCGTCTTGCTTTAAAATTATTGTAATTGCGAGTTGTCTTCACGATTAGTTTCTATTCCGGCTTGAAGCAGTTTGTCTATAAGCACTGAAGATGCTGCAAACGCTCATTGACGTAATTCAAAGACCTATGGAGAGCGTGAAACGATGCAATTGCCTGCATCAACGAACTTACTGCCCCTCTGAAGAATCCGCGACGAACCAAAAGCAAACTGTTGGTGACCAAATTAGGTGAAAATAAAGAGAATTCTAAGGGACGTAGCTTGGCAGGAGTACATAAAACACAAATCAGATGTCGCCTACGCACAATATAAAAAGCATCGAAACTATGCCGCCTACATTGAGCGGTAAGGGCGCCTGAAGTTTGAAGAGCATATAGCCAACGACGCTAACTGAAACCCGAAAACGCTCTTTGCGCATGTCCAATGAAATGTCTATCGAGATAACCAGATTGTCAAGTTAAAGACAGACCAAGCGACTGTTGAAGACCCTACTGAGAAATCTGCCGTTATCCTAGCGACTTTCTCAACTATGTTCAGAACAGATAATGGCAGAGAACCGCCACCGTTTGGCCGCCACGCCCCACTTACACTAAAAATCTAGTTTGACAGAGATGTTGAGAGAGTCCTCATATCACTTAATGCAACAAAGGGTCTTGGCCCTGACAGTTGTCTAAAAGCAAGCCGTTTTCATTACTACCCGCCTTATGTGCCTTTTTAACCTGTATCTGAGTACTGGCCTCGTTCCCAATGACTGGCGTGCTACTACGATATGCTCCATCTTTAAGAATAGTAAAAAAGGAAAGCCTGTAACCTACTGTTTCGTTTACTTCCACTGTCTACAAAGTCATGAATTTTTTTATGAAAAGAGCAATGATGTCCCACCTGCAACGGATTGAGCAAATCTCTCAATACCAACACGACTTCGTGACGAAAAGGTCTTACCTAACGAACCTTCTGGTCATGGAGGACTCGCTGTCCTAAATCATGGGCATTAAAGATATTGCGGATAACGTTTTTCTGTATTTGACTAAAGCTTTTGACTCTGTAAATTATTATCTAGTGTTCATCAAGGTGTCGGCGTACGTGTTCTACCTTGACGTCATGCAGTGGGTCGGTGCCTTACTCGATGACTGAGTCTACCGGTTTCAAGTGAGCGGCTGCCTTTCCAATGTATGCAGTGAAACAAGTGGGGTGCTACATAATTCAATCATTGGGTCATTTTGTTTCTCATCTGTCAATGACTTGCCCGGGATTTCTCAGCTGTCTCTCCTATTTTCCGATTACGTCAAATACTTTGCCCCCCCAGAAGCGACTGTGACGATGGTCATTGGACTGGGACCTCAGTTTAAACATCGCCAAGTGCAACCACATAGCAGTGGGTTGGTATCCCCAAAATCTTCCATTACCTCTTGACTTCCACCAAGGTGACTAGCTACTAGAATCTTTCAGTCAAGCCAAGAATCTTGAAGTGATTGGGCATTACACATACTCACTCTCTGATCACTTCATCACCGCTGCAAACATGGCCATGAATGTCCTGTTCCTCATGCAACGATCCTTTGGTTGTCTCATTCTCGCCATCTTCCTTCCCTTCTTCACCTCCCTGGTGATTCTCTGATACAGTATTCAGGCCCCACTACTTATTACGGGAAAGACCCCACCGTCTCTGATGGGTTCAGCACCGGGCGATGAGAATGGTGACTGACCTCAGATGTCTATCCTATGAGAAACGTGTAAAGGCTCAAAATCATTTTCTCTTGTGTCCAAGAGGCTTCTAGGCGACCTCATCCTCGCCTACAGCATCTTCTGGACTGGGACCTGTTCTTCACCCCTGCCACCTTGGACTTGCGAAAAAAGTCTACCTACTATGGTTTTGGAGGTTTCGATGCCAAGGAGCGTTCTCAATTTGAGTAGTGTCTCCGTGGAACCAGCTACTTGATGAGGCCGTAAATCAGCTCACACAAGAGGGCGGCCTTGTACAGACGCTGTTCGGACTCCCACGATTTTCACCCTGTAGAGTTTTTCTTTGTACATAGCCTCCTAAATTCTCACTTACTTTTTCATCTTATAAATGGAAATCGCTTATGCGCTTATTCTTTGCCAATTAATTGAATAAATGAAGAGCTATTATATTGTGAAACCGTCTGTGGGTGAATAAGATATGCTCTTTTTCGGGTTTACTATACTGAGACGTCACTAGCGTTTCAACAGAAATCTTAATGTGTAACCTTCTCTTCCGGCATTCGAGTATGTTTATCATTTTAATTTAAACCAGAATGTAAACGACTTAGAATTTATAAACACCAACTGTCATCTAGATAGTTGGGTATCAGTTTTTAAACTGCGAATTATGATTAGAAACTCGAGTCATTTTCATGCTAGGCGAGTACTCTGCAACTGGTCTTCTTCCCAGTTGAAGTATGCTGCAAATTATATGCTAACAAATACTTGTTAGGCCGTCCTCATAAATAATCAAATTCTACCCAATTCTTCACCATTAACGATTACTACACAACCATTTTCTTTTTCGTCAACCTTTGTCGCTGAGTGGCCTTCGGGCCTTTAGAAATGGTTAATCACATAGACAAAAGTATTGTTAATTTTAACTCTGCATTGGTCATTTTTGAAAATATTTACTGTAATTAAGCTACACTGAAATTTTCGCGTTTCATCCTGACGAATCCCCACACGAATGAAACGCGAAAGATTCTGTATAGTTTAATTGCTTTATATATATATATATATATATATATATATATATATATATATATATATATATATATATTCAAACTTACTGCGTATTTTACTCCCATATTAAGCCCTGTTGTAGAAGGTATGTATATATATATATATATATATATATATATATATATATATATATATATATATGGGATTTCCATACGTAAGTCCATATATATATATTTATATATATGTATATATATATATATATATATATATATATATATATATATATATATATATATATATATATATATATATATATATGGGATTTCCATACGTAAATCCACTCAAGTTCTATAGTCGTGTCCAGAATACGCTTTTATTATTGTTTACACATATTCAATCTCAGAAAGTTGAATCGTTATTTTGCTTGGGGTAGAGCACGCAAACAATACAATAAGAATGAGCATTTCCCTTTATGTGGGGGTTATTTAACATTTTGGAAAGGAATGTCGATTTTATTACAACTCAAAACCTATTCAATTTATTTTACTCTACAGTTTGCTTTGTTTGGCTTCTTTTAAGTACATATTGTGTGTAAGATGTGTGCTTTACATTCGCAGGCATCTTACCTGTTTGGTTACTTTCATTGAGAGCTTAATAAATAGAATAAGAAGGAATGTACAGGCGCTTAAATTACATAACTAAACGTAATATGAGTCATGTTAAACAAGTATAAGACAACTCAGTGAGAAAAAGCTTTCTATTCCTGACTTTGAATATTATTGGTGGCACTACGCCAGCATCTAAGAATAAATGAGGAATTAGCACACCCACGTTGTTCTGGAAAATTCTAATTCTACTTTAAAACATCTTATTTTTTTAATTTAAACATTTATTTTAGGCTTAATATTTCTTGTTTGATGTGCTATACAACATAATTGTTTTTCTTATTTATTTATGCCAAGATGTGAATTACATTTTTGTATGCATATAATTGAACACAAGTATTTTATTGTTCATGCATATAAAAACGATGACATATATATATATATATATATATATTTCTTTATTTCGCTAAAGTATTTGCTGATATAATAGGTTTTATTGGATTCAACATATTTTTTCTTATCATTACTTTACTCGTATCAGCTGAAAGAGGTTTGTATGTAAATTTACTATCGGAATTTACATATTTAATCAATTAAAATCCTAGGATATTATAAATTTTGAGAATACTTGTGAGACCAAAATTTATCTGCATCGAGAACTCTTTCAGTACTATATTACAATGTAATATAAAACTCTCGAGAAGCAGTATCGTAATACTGTGCAATTAGCAGGAGTACTAGTATTACGCAGCGCGTACGACTAACCATATTGGGTACCAAAGGATAGTAAACTTGATTTCCTTTATCTTTGTAATCTTTTTGGGTTATATATCTTTCTTTCACGTAATCCGTGTGTTGTGTTTTCCTTCTGTGGTGCCAACTTTGGGTTCACATCAGTAGCGACAAAATGATTTGAAAAACGCTTTCACGCCAAAAATTCAGTCTGGCCAGTGTCATATCAATAGCGACAGAAGAATTTCATTAAGAAGTTTATCTTAACCACATCAGTAGCCTAAAAGAACCTGTTTAATCACATATAAGTTACGTATGTATTAATACTAAGGATTACATAGAAAATAATATGCTGGTTACCAACATCAGTGAGGAACTAACGATTAAACGCCTACGAAATATTTAAGAGTATTACAAATCTGTCTAAATACTATAACAATCAACCAAAGAATCGAGAACGATAGCTTGCACAATGAACCAACAAACGAAAAGGATTAAGTTGAATTTCAATAAATTCTGTGCATACAATGAATCCCTTCTCAGTTACACCGAGGCGAATTCTCTTGTCCTCAACTCAAAAGCAAGTAATTTCTCACAGAAAAGAAAACAAATACTAAACATTTAAAATAAAATAGTGAGCGAGTAGAAAAATTTAATGACTATATTAAAGTTAACGGAACAACGACTTCTCGATGTGGCTAAACCAGTGAGTTGTTCAATTTAATTAATCGTCTGTTTATGTCTTTTTAATTCCCAAATATAAAACTAAATTTTCTTGTCTTTGTAAACGGGCATTACAAGAAACAATAATTGCTGTCATTTTTTGTTATCTATACAGTTTTTATTCTCTTAATTTTTCATATAAAACCGCTTTCCTATATTCAATAATATGAAAAAGTAAAAAAAAAAATAATTGTCCAAATCATAAATATCCACATGGACAAGCAACAGAAATTCAAGGAAAAGCAACATTTTACCAACAAACATTGGATTAAAGACAGTAAGAATTGAAAGAAAGCTAGGACGTCCACCAATAAACATCAGAAGAAAGAGAGCAACTATTGTTTATGATGTTACGTAAACAATTAATAGAATTCAAACAATTTACACAAGAATTACTGGTAAATTAAATGGCTGTAAAAACTCTGGAAATGACACGATTTTCCCCAGAGTGCAATCTACAACTTGATTAAAATATTTGAATACGTACCAGAAAAACACTACAGATTCTTTTCCAGATATTTTACACTTACTATTAGGTACACTGGAAAGAACTGTACATAAGTTTGTTACTTACCCAAGAAAACCACAGACTTGGATTATTAAGGGACTATTAAGTACCTATACGAAATATTCTGGACTTAAGCAACCTGGTGTCTGAAAGGTTTGAACTGACTGAATATAGATTTCCTAACGTTAGCAGCATTGATGAAAAGCTATGTAATGATTTCAAACTAACCTAGCTGACTGCCGATTATTTCAAGAACTTAATATTTGCACAAGATTTAGCATCCACAGAAGACATCAGTATCAGGCAACTGATACTGATAAATCTTGCACACGAACACGCATTGTCTCTCCAAAAATTGGCCGGGAATTTTTATAGATTTATTCTGTCAAGTGTAATTCAAAAACGATCTAGTGTGACTGAGATTAGACAAAATCAGAAGCAATGAGTCCGACTATCCCCCTAGAAAAGACAAAAGGGAAATATCATGTTCTAAATCCCGCTACAAACAAAACACGAATAGGTTAAAGAAACCGACCAGACTATGTTAACACTGTGGTAAATAGCATTAGAGGAAATCAAGAGAACATATTGCAAAGAGAACATATTGAAAAAATTGCAATAAATTGTTCACTAATTGCTGGCACACTAATCCAAAAGTAATTCTTCATATTGTAAATTGGGTAGAACTTGATTTTTTTATGAAGACGACTAAAAAGGAACTTGTTTACATTAGATTTGAAGACTACCATGTTGTATTAAGCCTGGAAGCATACGAGCGGAACAGTGTTTTAAATCGGGCAGTTCTGAGAAAGAAGCTTTTTTCATGGAATCTGCGTTTACATTTAGGCACATATAGAGAGTGGGAAAATCATATATAGTGGGGGATTTTGAGCACTTGAGACAAGAGGGGACCATGGATTGCAGTTTAGACGAGCAGCTGTTATGAAGACAGCGATAGAGCAGAGAAAAATTGGCGACTTCTCTTCTGTGGGAAGGTTTCAGGAAATAAAAAAGGGCATAACCTACTAGGTTTCGAAGCCGGTTTTGAATTCTATCAAGACAGGATAGGGAGTGCCGAGCAGCTCCTCCCTTTACGTAGCAATAGTACTCCATTGTACGGCGCACCCCGCTCTTATATAGATAGAGGACCGCGTCATGAATGAAATACTTAATGGAGCGGTAGAGTGATACAACCATTTTTCCAACTATCTTTGCAACTTGTCAAAACACGAAGCTTCCCTAAGATTGGATCCATTCATTTCAGTTGGGACGTGGTGAGAATCAGAGTAATTATGATGAAAGTAGAGGAGCTTGGTTTTCGATGCATTAAGATTTACCAACTACATTTTCCCCCCTTGCACCACGTTTTCTAGATCAGAAGAGAGAGAATCAGAAAGAGTTTTGTCATTGCTGGCTTTGAAGTATCACCATAGATTATTGTGTCGTTTGCATAAATGTCTACGAATGACCTTGGAATGTGATTTGAGAGATCGTATATGATGATCAGGAACAGGGTTGGACTCAGCATGAAACCCTGAGGGATACCAGCGTTAATTCAGTGTTTCTGATTTCTGCCCATCAACGACTACTCTTATAAGCTTATCAGAGAGAAAGGATTTTATGACTGAGAGGACATTCCCAGCTATTCCATAGCGAGCGATCTTGTGAAGTAGGCCCTTATGCCATACTCTATGAAATGCATTTTATATGTCCAGAGCAATTGGTCTAGAAACAAAGCCTCCGTCAAGCGATTTGCTAATCGTATGTAATATAATAATTAGTACATCAGCTTTAGATCTAGCAGAACGGAAACTAAACTGCCATGTCACTGAGCAAGTAATTTTGCCGAAGTGGTTAGCCACTTCTCTATTTATCACAGTCTTCAGCAACTTAATTATGACGCACAGGAGAGTGATTAGTATGTACTGAGAGGGGGATGATTGACTACCGAATTTTATAAATACATGACAAACTGATGAAGTTTTTCAAGGTGTTGGGAAGTATTTCTTTTATAGACAATGTTTAACCGGCTTTGTAAGTATGGAAAATAGTTCCAGTTGAAGCTTTTTTGAGTATTATGACTGGAATGCCGTCAGGACCAGTTGCTTTACAAGAATCTAGGGTGTTTTATAAGCTTGGCAACATTACGTACAGAGAATTGCATCTCGCTTAGTGGGTTTTCACTCACAGGAGGGATTACGTGGGGTAGGCGATCCTGATCGCAAGTGTAGCATTTGCTTCAAAGTTCTTGGCAAAAAAGTTTTGCTTTATTAGATGCGAACGAGATCACTGCAGGTCCATTTATGGTGTTAAGGATAAAGGACACGGTTCTGTTCAGGATCCTGTTTGTTATTCGTCAAAACCGCTGCTCGTTTATTTTTAACTTGGCGACAATTAAACAAGACAAATAAAACAACAAAATCTGAAACAGGGGAGAATATTACGATCTTAGGCGAAGTAATCATTCTCCACTATGTCGGTTGGATTCATTTCAATAATATCATGTATAAACAATTAAATTGTGTAACGATGGGTTCTTTCAGTGGGACCATTTTAGCAAACATGTTCTGGGGTTCTATTAAGAGGATCTATTGTATGGTTTTAAGACTCTGATCTTTATTTCCTTACGGAAGTTACACTTTCTGTCTATTTGACGAATGCAGACGTTTTCGGCCTATCTCAATAACCTTCATACAGTCTTTAAGTTTATGGTTGACAATAAAGTAATTCTAGTATTCAATTTTGGATGTACTGTATTTTTATGCACTATTCAATTTTTGGATATGCGAAGACTACTGGTTTTGTTACATCTGTCTATTCTAAACCCACGTTACGGATCTTTATATACGTTGGGACCCTTTTCCTCTCAAGAAAGGAGCGTTGTATATAGGTGTTTAATGATTATTTATAAGCATTATATGTATTTACCTACGCTTACTTTGCCTATGTAATGTTAGTGACAGATTTGCCAAACAACATACAATAGCTGTTCGACAGGGTTATTTAGCATCGAAGCTTCATGTTTTTTCTACTAGGGCTATGCTAACATCAATTAGTTGGGCGGACATCGCAGAGCTTGTATTTCCGTGAAAAACAACCAATACAAATGATCCACTATCACGCGATTTGAATAACAGCAACAGATCGACCATATATGCACAGCAGATAAAAAGCCGTGTTTGTGTTCCCATATACAGCAAGTCACACTCATTATTTGATTTAATGTGATTTATATATTATTCGTTCTCTGCTTTATTCTGCCCCTCGATTTTCTTAGTCCACTGCCATATTTTCCTTTCATATTATTTTTAATCGTAATTATACCTCGATTTAGCTCTTTTGAGCGAGGTGCAAAACCGGTAAGCTGGCTTTTCACTTTTTATTCTTTTATGTATTACGGTAACATTTGTTCTTTAGCCATAATAAAATTATGTACCAAAAAGGATTTTCATATATATATATATATATATATATATATATATATATATATATATATATATATATATATATACAGAGAGAGAGAGTGTGAGAGAGAGAGGGAATGAAAGATTAACGATTTCGAAGTAAGTAATCCGTTTCATAGGAGGAAATGTAACAAAATTAAATTAAGTGTACGATCGTTTCGGAACCGATATTAATTTTTTTTTACTTAATATTTACAATTTAAATATCGAGAAATAACATTTTTTAGCTATCCTCTTCTCATCAGCACAAATAGTCATAATCACCTCTTATTTGTGCTGACGAGGAGACGATATTTCTTATGTTTCTTTCTATGAACCGGATTAATAATTTCACAATTGTTAAGCTTTCATCCTCTCTATTAATATAGCTTAAGGTAATTACACATAATGAGTAATCATATATCTGCAATACTCCGACCACAGCACCCTTAAAAAATAATAATACATTAAACTGAGGTTTTGATCTTTTAGACATTGGTATATTACTCTCTATAAATATATATATATATATATATATATATATATATATATATATATATATATATTAAAGCAGAAAACAATGCGGGGAAGACCGGGAAAGATGAAGTAAAAAAGTGTAAATAAGTGCTTATACACATAACATAGACAGAGGATCATAACTATCATATTACACCTGAGTATTATCACCTTCTCAACACACGAATACAGATACATAAAATGTAAAACAAAATAAAAACATTTAAAAAACAACTAAAAAAAGATTACAATAAATAAATAAATAAAAACTTTAACAATAGCACCGGATAAACGAGAAAAAAAAACCAACAACATTAGCAACAATAGTAATAAATTATGCAATATTGTATAAAATAATATATATATATATATATATATATATATATATATATATATATATATATATATATATAACCAAAGCTTACAACAGAAATAATATAATAAATATATAAGTAAATTAAAATATTTCTGCAGGCTGCCACGCTCTCTCCGCCAACTTGAATCCACTTTTGTCTTCTGTTTTGAAAAAGAGAGGTACATTTCTCTCGAAATTAATCAAAGTTCCACACAACTCACGGAATTTACATACACCGGACATACCAGCAACTTGGTAATGAATAATTATACATTAAAGTGAAGAATGATAGTCAAATAAAGGTTAGACACATCTGTTTGTTTTTCTTTTTTTACTTCATCTTTTCCGGTCTTCCACCGCATTGTTTTTGGCTTAAATATATATATATATATATATATATATATATATATTTCCTTACCAACAATGCTCCAAGCAAACTACTACCTACTCTTAAATATATATATATATATATATATATATTAAAAAGAATAATAAACCAATGCATGTATAACTACTTGATTAATGACATAAATAAATATACGAAAGTATTATTTTATGCGTAAAATTTAAGTATTTATTTCAACAATGCTGAACACTTAGGTAGAGTTAGGTAGTAAGTTATAAAAATATATATGGCAATTAAGCTACACAGAATATTCCGCGTTTCATCCACGCTCGGATTCGTGAAGCTTAAGCGTGGATAAAACGCGTAATATTCTGTGTAGCTTAATTGTCACATATATTTTATAACTTACTATATATATATATATATATATATATATATATATATATATATAACTACTTAATTTACTCACATAAAATTAATATACAAAAGTATAGATTTATGCGTAAACTTTAAGTATATACTTCAAAAGTGCTCAATACGTAGGTAGAGCTAATAGTAATTTATAAAATATATATGGCGATTAACCTACACTGAATATTTAGCGTTTCATCCACTCTAGGACTCTTCAGCCTGAAGAGTCCTAGAGTGGATGAAACGCGGAATATTCAGTGTAGCTTAATCGCCATATATATTTTTTAAATTACTATATATATATATATATATATATATATATATATATATATATATATATATATATATATATATATATATATAAATATGTGGGGGTGTATATATATATATATATATATATATATATATATCCACAAGGTTCATACAAATAAAAGATAGAGTTTTTTTTTGTTTTTTGTTACACAGTGATCACCACTTATCAAGTTCCGGAAGCCACTCAGGGATAAGGGTTATTGCAAGTACATTACGTTAGTGTGGAGATTTAAGGGGGCGGTTCATTAGGAATTTGTTAACATTGGACTTGAAGACATCCAAGTTGTAGTCCGGTGGGAAGCAGGCAGACGGAACAGAGTTTTACAGGTGTGCAGTTCTAAGAAAGAAGCTTTGTTCATGGAATCCGCGTTTTGATTTAGGCACAGATATAGAGTGGGGCAAATAGAGTAGTGTAACGCTTGCTACAATCGTTTATCTACTGTCTTTCTATCTTTATTTTTATTTTCACGGTTTATTGTTTTCTATATAAACAATAATGTTCTATTTCTTCTATACTCTTCTTTCAGATTTGCGTTGATTATCGTGTCGATAAGTTTTGCGTAGTTATGTTTCTTCATTGTCCTATCCCCGTCTAACATGTTTGATTTTTATATACTTTATGTTCCATTCATCTGTCCATGTAAATCGGCAAATATTCCTAATTGTTCCTTTCAACATATAATCTCAATTTTTATCTACATTATTGCTTTAATAAAGTAAACAAATCTCCCACCTTTAGCTTTTTTGTTTTATACACCGGTTTTCTTTTCTCCTTCTCACAAAAATATCATTCAGATCTCACTTCAACAAAACAGCAACATCAGATTTCGTGATTCAACGATCGATACTACAGAAATCTAAGCGCTCTTGTCTAAAGCAATTTATGAAATAAAAAATGTTTTCCAGTCGAGATATCTTTCAAGTTGTAAGAATTCGTGTTTATGATCAGACCGCCTTCACCTCCATCGCCATTTTGTAAAAATCTTTTTATGTGACTGTTCGGTATTAAGTAAGTGTATTTTAGCTTCGGGTAAGAGACATTCCTGAAATCGCTTTTGGCAAAATATGAAAGTTATCCATGAGTAGTGATTAAATTAGCTATTGTCACTGGAAAAAATTATATCTGGTAAAAAGTAAAGGATACCGTAACTGTCATCATTGAATGATAATTACTGTACTTTTTGTTCATAATTTTTCTAATGTTTCCGTCATTATTTCTTCATATATAAAAGAGAACAACATGGTATATATATATATATATATATATATATATATATATATATATATATATATGTGTTTTCCTTCTTTATTTTTCTAGTAGAGAACTATAGAATTGTTTCTGATAGCAACAGACGTAAGGTAGACGTGATCAGCCTGTCTTCCTGTTTCCTGATATTGAACTATATTTATCTAGAAGCTGTTTCTGACCTTATATAAAACCAAGCCAGGGAAACAGGTACTTTTAAAATGTAAACATTTTCTTTTATATGTAATCAATTTCACCCACTTACCTTCTCTTACAGTGAGGTGAACACGTTATTGCTAAATTTATTTACAAGTCAACACGCTTATGCATTTGAATTAAGGTATGTTACATTATTTTGAACCTATATTAATTTATGGTATCTATTTACCTTGGTGTTGCCGCTTATATCTGATAGTATGTATACGGCAAAGAAAACACTTATTTCTTCCTCAAGTCGTATAGATTTAATTTTCACAAACATAAATTATGCTCAACAGCTTCCTGTCTGTGGAATATATTATTATTTAATGGAGAAATATGCCGTGGGTAAAGATTAGTTCAACTAGTGTGAATTTCTAGTGTTTATTTAAGTGCATAACAGTACGGCGGGCGAAAAATGAAAATGGACTCAATGCGGCCAACGATGTTGGCCATGTCGTTTAACCATGGACCAAACAAGTAGACGCAGGTGTTGATTAAATAAGAAATGACATCACCCGTTTTGAAATGAGAGAGGATTTTCTATCACTTTCGTTGCAAGGTCAAGAGACCACAGATTCCGACAACGTAAAACCCTCAATCTTTTTTATTGGTCGACCATGTTTTAATTAGGTACGAAAATTAAATAAACAGTAGCGCATCTTTCATAAATTTAATATCGGTTTATTCATAAATTAATTTCTATTTCCAATAACAAGTTTAAATTCCCAAAATGTCACCTCGTGTTTCCATGCGTGAGTGAATCAAGTTAGATTTAGAGAAGATCGACACTTCTGGACGATCCAGCAACAGGGAACAACGGCGATATACATAAGAAACAAAAACCAATTAACGACGACTAATCCACACATGTGTACTAAATACTTTTAATTAATTTGTTTTTTTCCTTTGATTGCTCACCGGCAATAACGCATAAGTGTTTATTTGTTACCATGCGGATACAGTATGTACCCATCGTTAACGTATTGTTCATTAAACGTTCTTTTATTTTTATTAAAATGTTCATTCCCTCAGGACTTGTTGATGGTCTATAAAGCCAATGTTCCCAGATTTTCAAAAACGACAGTCCATACATTAAATAAAATTACTCTTGACAATTATTTCACCTCATTAACCTTTTAACATAGAGTGACAACTGATAGTGACGAGAGGAAACCATTTAATAAAAAAGAAATATAACATGTTAAAATATCTGTACAGTTCCTTTAATATTTCAGAATTTCTACCATTAATATTATTAGTAGTAATAGTGTGACTAGTGGTATCATGCATAAAAATGATGCCATACATATTTTCATTTATAGTTAAAATAATGTCACTTTTCATTATTTTTTAGATAAGGTTTTATTATTCGTATTATTTGAATCATCGGACTACTGTTCTCATCTTGAGTATGATTTTCACATAGTTTCGGTCGATGTAACCTCCGAACTTCTTTAGATGTATCTTGTTGAACTCGGGAGTGTTTCTGTCCAACTCGGAAATTTTTACAGAATTTCGAGCGGAAATCTTTATTTATTCGCGGGGATAGCATGTCCTTGTTCCGTCAGCCATGACTGAATAGAGGTCCTAAGTAATTCGCAATTGTATTGTTCGGTTGCCTACACGTTGAGTTTAATTTTCAACCATCAGTAGAATACCACTTTTTACAATCGAGTTTTCCCAGTACTCTAACCACTCTGCCACGCATTCTTTACGGAAAAAAAATCACCTTAAGACGGTTAAATGTAACATCGGACCAACTATTCTGAGCAATACACCCAAGTTTAGAGGGATCGTCACGATGATCGGAAGAATAATCAACTATCCTAAAAAATATTTTTCAGCCATCTCTAACTGATATGAGTCGGCATTGTTTTAATTCCAGTTACAAGTGCATACATGATCAAGACGGTTGGAAAAAATGTATGACATGAGAGGAAAACACACGGGCGTAGCGTTCCCAAATAGTCACTAATCCGGTAATGGCTAGGCACATTGTTGCTTAACGTCGGTGATCTTGCGTAAACCGGTACAGCACCCTAATTGTTCTATGTGATAAGTGGAGCATTATTACAATATATAGCAAAAAGACACAGAAATGATTTACATAACTTAATAGTGCAGGAATATCCACTCATTTTATTGTTCATTTCTAAAAGTTATGATTTTATTGGCAACATTAGCTTGCAATTGTCCAGGTTCACATTTGATATTTAAGTACATAATCGTTAATGATACTCATACGAGCGGGAAGCTTGGCAGCGTGAAAAAGTTTATAAATAAACAAATCTTAAATTCTAAGATGTTTATTGACAAACTTTGTACATCTGATATTATTATTATTTGTATCCCTAATTCACCGATTATATAATTAGCAGGTTAGAGCTTAGAGATTAATCGTCCATAAGCAATCTGTCGATTTATTTTATACAAGGTGGTAACAACTTATCAAGGCCCGGAAACCACTCAGGGATAAGGGTTATTGTAAGTACAGTACGTTAGTGTGCATATTTAAAGTGTCTACTTAAGGGGGCGGTTAATCAGGAATTTGTTTATGTTGGACTTGAAGACATCCAAGTTGTAGTCAGAATGGAAGCAGGCAGACGGAACAGAGTGCCACAAGCGTGCAGTTCTAAGAAAGAAGCTTTCTTCGTAGAATCTACGTTTTGATTTAGGCACAGATGAAGAGTGGGAAAAGTTTTTGACAGTGGATTCGGTTAGACGGGTGTTTTTTGTGAAAGATTGGCGATAGGGGACCAGAGATTGGAGTTCAGACGAGCACCTGCCGTGGAAATAACGATAAAACAGGCTTGCAATGTCTCTTCTGTGGGAGAGAGGTTGCAGGGTAGAGAAAAGGGCATCCCCCACTAAGCCTCGAAGTCTATTTTGTACTCTGTCAAGACAGGATAGGGTGTTTTTAGCAGCTCCTGCCCAGATATGGCAGCAGTATTCCATCCTTGGACGTACTTGGCTTTTATATAGATAGAGAATTGCATCAGTAGTGAGATATCTTCGAGAGCGGTAGAAGGATCCAACCATCTTTCCAGCGACCTTGGCAACAGACTTGATGTGCGTGTTCCATTTCAGATCAGGAGTGAAGGTCAAGCCCAGAAGCTTGTCAAAACATGGTTTTTTTTCTAGACGAGGGCCATCCATTTCAAATGATGCCAGATGGGGATCAGAGTGTTGATGATGTAAAGATAGGAGTTTGGTTTTGGATGCATTAAAGGTAACCAGCCACGTCTTCCCCCACTGAACCACTCGTTCGAGATCAGAGGAGAAAGAATCAGAGAGAGCTTAGTCATTTACGGCCTTTGATGTGTTTCTGTAGATGGTCGTGCCATAAGCATAGATGTCAATGAATGATTTAAGTGTGTGTTAAGGGAGATCATTGATGTAGATCAGGAAGAGAGTTGGGCCCAGGATGGACCCTTGAGGGACTCCAGCATTAATACTGTAGGCCTCTGATTTTTGTCCATCAACCACTACTTTTATGGGTCTATCAGAGAGAAATGATTTAATGATAGACAGAATATTTCCAGTTATACTGTAGCTGGAGATCTTGTGAAGTAGGCTTTTATGGCATACTTTGTCGAAGGCCTTTGATATGTATTCTTGATAAATAGGCGACTTGTCAGATTTTCTACTTCAAATTTATAATAAAATTTTGTTGCAATGGTACTGATAATACTTTAATTATATTGTAAACGTGGATAAGTAAACATGCTTGTTTGAATATTGATGGAATTTCATGGAAGGCAATTGGACCGCCTACGTCGTATTTTAAAATAAAATCATGGCGCTTATAACTTGTGCTCTTTTGCGACAAGGCTTTATATAAGGCAAATAGAATTTTGGATACAGAAAATTTCTCTCGTTCTTCTTGCTATCGAATTAACAGTTTCATGTTGTAGTTTAAATCACTATCGACGGAAAGTATTACATTTTCTTTCAGTTTTCATGTTAAGTAATTGCGACCACGTGCGATTCGAAGATAAAACATTAGTTACAAGTAAGAAAACGAAACATAATGGATGTTCAAGGACAGATATTCCAGGAACAAGTTTCAGCAAATCTGAGCCTCCAGCGAAACACCAAACTACTAGTGAATCAATATTGACCAGGAAGAGAATTTGAGATATTAATAGCCAGAGGTCAAAGAAGGCCATTATCTGATAGAAGAAATGATTGATAGCGATATGCAACTATTTTATGTAACAATGCAGATGTGATCTGATAAGTTACTTCAAATTTTTGTCTAAAATACAGTATTTCATCCAAAACGTACTTCACTGAAAAATAATTTTAGATACATTTTCTAGAGAAAATATAAATATCAAATGTCCTTTGATGAAGCAGCATTTTCTTTTGACTACAAAGATTAAGACAAATAATTCTCCATTTCCAAATCAGACAATCACTTGGTTTCCCAAATGGTTTTTAATAGTTCCGAGCTGTGCGTAAAGCTGTTCAATTTTACATTACACACACAGGTGCACGAAGACGAGGTAAGTTCAATACGTTTCCAGACTTTCTTCGTACAAGCACTTTCTGGAAAGCCGCTTGGAATTTCACTTGTATAAGTATGACAATAACTCTCATCACAGGTTCTTTCCTTTCCTTAATTGTCTCATACCGACAGCTTCTAAGGTGCTTATTGAGCTTAAGGAGTAACGAAACGTTACAGAGAGTAAGGTCTGGAGTATATGGAGTGTGAGAAATTGTCTTGCTGTCCATTTTTGTAAAATTGTCTCTGACAATAATAAAGAACCCTTGGAAGAAACTTCGCATAAATCTTCTGTATCTTCAGTTCATTGCGAATAATTGGTTTTTACAGTTTCCACACTGACAAACTACAACCTTTTTTAGATAAACACTAGATTGTCTTTTCTGTCTTTTCAACGTAGTTTACAAAAGGTCATAAAATACCTTACATGACGAAGAAACATATTTAACCGACAGACAATACACGTAAGATATCATAATTATAGAGATTTAACCGGATTTTACTAGCAATATATTACCTGATATAAACGTCTCGTATAACATAATCATGTACTCTGTCCACCCCAGAATTTGTGCACATTTGTCACCTCTATTTCCCACATCTGCATACCTTATCTGACATTTCAATGTCATTATGTTTGAGAGAATGTTACACTATGAATTTTATATCAGAACCAGTAAGACTGTTAAATTAATCTTCTAAATGATTTGTTGTTGTTTACCATTTTAATCATTTGGATTGAAATTTTTAAATGTGTCAATATGAAAGATTATTGATTACATTAATCATATGTTATAATTGACATATCGATATTCAAAGAGGATCATAACTGAAGACAGCATTTAATGTGTATCTAGCGGCAGTTTATAGATCAGCTTAGACGTATTACAATACTCTCAGACGGGGAAAGACTCAACTGTTATGCAACGAATGAGATACTACATAAAATACTGGGAGTATTTTCTTTATTTTAGCTTTTTACAAGAGAATAACCACGTACTAGGGCCTGAAGGAGGATAAAATTTAATGAGTAAGGTAGTCAATGAGACATCGGCGGAGTGATCGGTGGTGATGGAAACCGCGTAAAATTTGATTATTAAAGAACGAAGTTCATTAATAACGCGTTTACATTGGATATTAAATGGGCATGTCGTAGTCAGCGGAAAAGCAGACTCGCATTATAGATTTCCACAGTTCTACGTAAAAATATCCTTCGCGGAATTCGCGTTTACCTCAATACACAGATAAAGAGTGGCATATATTGTTGGTAGTCGTTGTTGCTAGACGGGTGTTTGTTATGAAAGTTATGCAGGTGGAATATTTATTGAAGCCTGGTCAAGTCTTTCTTAAATATATAGACTAAAAAGACTTGCAGTTTCTCTTCTATGCAGGAAGGAAAAAATATGTCACGATCTAAGTTTCGAATCTTGCACGACAAATTATTGTATAATTTTATTTTCCTGTCCCTCCCAGGACGCAATATATGACACTTTATCAGTTATATTTTCGGATACTTATCGACACTGAAGGACATGTTAAACATTTCTTGAGGCTCCATCGACTTTCTCGCAAAAGTACGAGCACTACAGGATAAATTTACCCGTCAATCTCGCATTTGAACAATATGCGAGTAGTGAATCCGATATTAAAAATTGTAAATACACAAAACACCAGAATATATTAATAGATTATGTACCGAAGGTTCCACTAAGACAATTCATGTATGATTTTATTACGGAATATTTTACTCCTGACACTAAGGATACTGTGCAAAGGTACTCCAGATTTTCGATATTAATTCCCCCAGAAGAATGTACTTGATCCTTCGTTATTTGTGAAATGACGAAGCTCCTGTCTCGGGGCAATCTAGAATGGCTATAATTTATATACATTGAAATGTATTGTTGACTTCAATTTAACTCTCCTACACAAGCAAAAATACTAAATCATTCATTCGTCTGTTGACATATATAGTGAACATATTCATATATTTGTATGAGAAAATGTATTGGACGTAAATATTTTGTAGTTAAATGAAAACTTGAATTTAAAATGTCCCAGTTTTATATAAGGGCATTTATTATTTTTTATCTATATTAACAATAGCTCCCATTCAATCATGTCCGAGATGGATATAATTGCTACCGAAATTCCTACTATTCTTGACATATAATCACAACATTCACTAATCAGACAAATCCAGTTAATAGATGGACCTTTAGAAAATTGATTTTTTTTTAAAACGAGGACAAAATTAGAATATTACATTTAATTCTACAAAGACAGAGCTTTTTAAACAACTATGAAGAGCCTTTTTGAATCACAAATTGAGCGTCCAACTGTCAAAATTACTTACCTAATATTCACAGACAACACGGATTGCACTTTTAAACATCACGATGTTTCCTGCCTAGTAAAGGCATTGACAGCGATGGCTCTCCATCTGCCTCATTCTTTGAATGTATGAATTCATTGTTGCTCATCATTTTTGATGTCTGATTCAAGTGTTCAGACTTTCAAAGTATGTTTCTCGCTGTCGTTACCCACGATCTTCCCCTTCAAACAAATCTGTTCTACTCCACTTTTTTTAAACATGGCACATGGACCTATTTCTTTTTACATACTATTCTTATAAGAGACCTTTGCTGGAATTGGATTAAAGAATTACACTAAATACACAAAAAAAATACTGCCAATATGTTGTAAAGAAATTAGGCTCCTTCTACCCGGCGAGAATAACTTTCAAATCTGCCATTATTCCCTATCTTCATAGAACCAGGATTCACCCATGCATTGTGTATAGCTGCCACATCTGATGCAGCAATCCATAGTCTTTTCCTCCTAGATACTGTATAAATGAAGTTATTAAGTTAATAAGTCCTGGGCTGTCTACCAAGCAATTACCCTCTTCAATCGTTGGACTGTAGCAGCTCTATGCTTATTTAAAAAGTAGTGCAATAGAATGTGCGCCAATGAACAAAGTGCATTTAAACCTACCTCGATATAAGTGCCCCCATAAAGCAGTAAAAGCCAAACACTTTTGTGTATTTATGAACCGGAAAGCTTTCCACTTTTTTAGCTTCTTTTTTCCAGATTGGTAATGTGTAATCAATAAACTTAATGAAATGTCAGTAATCGGAAGACACGTGCATGTGTTGTCAGCATTCGATATATAATTTTAAGTTCTGGCACATCAAATTTGTATATAATATTCACAAAAATTCTCAATATAATCAAATACTGCAAATTTTTGTTCGGCCGCATGTTCTATAAATAGCTACCAATTCAATCTGAATCGATTCGATATCTGCGCCCTTCTTATTGAATCCTATCCAAGCATTTTTAGTGGAACCCTATCATTCCGCTCTGTCAGCAGCTGCAGTCATCGATAAACTGGCATCCACCATTCGATACATTTACTTGTGTGCATCTTCAATCTATTTTTAAATCAATTTCATTTTAGAAGTTATCTCTTTTATTTTCTTTGGCAATTCTATTCGCTGTTCTTATTACAGCGTAGTGTCACAATAGAAACTGACCTTGATACTCTTCAAACACATACACACTATTATATATATATATATATGTATATATATATATATATATACATACATATATGTACATATATATATATATATATATATATATATATATATATATATTTCTATGCTGCTGTATATTTCCATACGCATGCACGTATTTCATGTGACTTATCTCATCCTTCTGTATACACCATATTATGCCGTCTTTTTCTGGTCTCCTCGTGCCGGTATAAGAGGCTGCAGTTCTTTTGTTATTTTAGGATAAAGTAGTTTGTCCCATTACAACAGCATTCCTAATACACATACATAGTTAAATACATATATATATATATATATATATACATATGTATATATATATATACTATTGAAATAATATTTTGCGATTGTATATTCAAATATAGATTTTCATATCATAAAGTTAATTTATTACTATACATTTTCATATAATATATAGGAGTGAACTAGAATAGACATTCATTTTCTGATAATCCCGAAGAAATTGTATTTTATTATCTATACATCAATACAATTTTTTCAACTTTTTACCTGATTTTTTTCATACATAGCCCTTTGCATATGATTTGCATATAAACAAAGTAATAGACGGCATATTGTCCGATAGAATGTCTCTTACCTCGGCAGTCTGATACATTTACAATTTTAGAAGTTTTTATTACAGTCAAACATTATATTCCATGCGCTGCACTTATGATAATTCATTATTCATGATTATCCGTATATTTTGTTTAGTTTTACAGTAAAACTATGTCATCTTTATTTGCCTTTATATCGGTGTAATATTGTTCGTTTTTGTTTTTTTTCTTTTGTTTTTTTTTTCATTTATTATTATAAAAACTGTCCCAGATTAGTTATTATTACTCAGCATTTACCGCGGTCTGCCAGAAAAATATTTAACTATAACATGAAAACAGTGAAACCCAGCGTTGCTTTTATTACTTAAATTCAATCATTAATGTTTTGATTAAATTATATTAAAAATCTACTTTTCAAGCATTTGCCATAATTCAATTATTTTTTCATTTAAGCTATTACTTCTGATAGTCGGGTCACCGTGCACAGGCGTTAATACAATGATAATATATTATATTACTATGTTAAAAATAGCATTTTTATTTTCTATTTCAGGTTAATGTTTAGTCATTTATTCTCAATACTTAACAATATTGTTTTAAAGAGTATGGCTGTTTTGTTTTTCAGATTTACATTCACTACAACTTTGTCAATCTGTGCTATGTATATCATAGATTCCGGTGCCATTATCAGTATCTCAGCTGGCAAAGTAAAGCTGTTCCAGATTTGACAAGTGAACACAAACATAAGCGTGGTTAATAATAATTAAGCTAAAATATAGTGTGTTTTTGGTGTTTTTAAGAGTTATTTAATTAACATGTTTGTTTCAGTTATTTTTTTTTTCAATAAGCGTAGGTAAATGTTAAAAGTTATATTTACTTTAAGCTGTCTCATTTCAGTGCCCATCTTAATTTTATTCGGATTAATTAAAATAGAATATATGATACTGTATATGTAGGAAATAATTATTGCATTTCTATTTCAGTTTTTATTTCTTAATATTTTTTGTATACTAAGAAAATTCATTGAAGTATTTTCCATATTTACTTTATTTTAATTTAGTCTAAGTAAAGATATAAATTCCTCCGCTGGATAAATTAGACTTTAATGAATTCAGTACTACCACAGTATAAAGAACGTGATGTCTATGAACGTGTTATCCAACCTAGTATTTTTTTAATAACCGAGTATATTATACTAATATAGTAATCCTATGTTTTAATTGAAACGTTTACTTTAAAAATAACTTCAAATACTTTGGGTTTTTTTTAATTTCTACATATAGTCAGAAGACATCAGTTACCATACATTATATTTCTGTAAAGTACGCATTTATAATTATAATTTAACATCATTTGAGATGAACATAAAAATAACTGTCAGTTTCTAGATAGAAAACAAAGAAAAATTACATCAGCGTGTATTCTTTGGGCGGCCAAGGTAATGGATGATGTCGTAAATTCTGTGCTTCTTTCGAAATTTTCCATATTACATCATTATACGTTTCTCTCTTTAACAACTTGCTCATTAAAATATAACAAAATGTATCGATGTTTGAGAAAAAGTTGGTGAGGGAATAAAACATTGAACCTTGAAATATGGCAACAATGTTACTCATTGGTATATACACTTGTGCCCGATATTATTCATACCCCCTCTTGAAAATTGAGTTTATTCGGTGTAACTTTGTAAGAATGTATTGTTTACGTCCATATTGATACATATTCTTAATAAACCTCTTCTGATCATTTTCGTCATTTTAGAATCTCGGGATACTTGTAATAAAAGAAATATACAGCTATTTATAAAATCTGCAATGTTCAAAAATAATCATACCCCCTTATTTTTTCAGTATTAATCGAGTTTCTGACTGTTTGTTTCTTGTTTGATTCTTATTTTGAATGCTTTTATACAACCTTTGATTAATTTCATTTCGTTTTTTGCATTTTTCAGAAATTAAAATGATATCAACTGAAAACCAATAAAAGAATAAAAAATATTAGAATTGGGAAGAAAAAAGAGCTTAGTAATGATCTTAGGACTAAAATTGTGAATTTACATAAGGATGGTTTAGGTTACAAGTCAATTTCCAAGAAATTTGAGGTCCCTACAGCAACAGTACAGAGCATCATCAAAAAATTCCAGAGCCACCACACAACAAACAACTTGATTTGTAGAGGAAGGAAAAGGAAACTGTCTGCTAGAGCTACCAGGAACATTGTAAGAAGTGTTAATGCAAATCCAAACACCACTACTAAGGACATTTAAGAAAATCTGGAGTCTTCTGGCATAAAAATATCAAGGCAAACATTGCAAAGGACTCTGCATGAAAATGGTCTGAAAGGAAGAAGACCACGAAGGACTCCACTGCACACCGGAAAACACCTTGCAGAACGTCTAAAGTTTGCTAGGGCCCATGTGAATTCTCCAGAGTCCGTTTTCTCAAGTATTTTGTGGACTGACGAAACAAAAATTGAATTGTTTGGCCATATGGATGCTTCTTACGTTTGGAGGAAGAAAGGAGAAGCTTACAACCCAAAGAACACCATACCCACGGTGAAACATGGTGGTGGTAGCCTAATGTTTTGGGGCTCCTTTTCGGCTAGTGGTCCAGGTAGTTTGATCAAGATAGATGGAACCATGTAGAAGGAGCAATATTTGGAGATACTCCAGAAAAACATTAGACAGGATGCGGCGAAGCTCCATTTAGGACCAAACTGGGTCCTTCAACAGGATTATGATCCAAAACATACTGCCAAAATAGTCAAGAAATGGTTTGAGGATAATCAAATTAATGTTTTGGAATGGCCTAGCCAGAGTCCCGACCTGAACCCTATCGAAAACCTCTGGCACATATTGAAAACTGAGGTTAAAAAGCGGAAACCTAGAAATTTGAGGGATTTGGAGTACTACTGCATTGAAGAATGGTCAGAAATCAGTGTTGATGCTTGTAAAAACCTTGTTGATAAATATCCAAAACGGCTACAGGCAGTTATTAAGAATAAAGGGCATTCTATTGACTATTAGTAAGAGAGGTATGAATAATTTTGAACTAGTGCCATTATTGTTTTTCTTTGTATAATGTTTCAAACTTGCATAATTTATTTATTTGTTGAGTTTAAATTAAATGCTTATGCTTGATTTATTGTTTGAAATCCCTTTAAGATTGTCTACCTTCTGGTTTGAGCAATATTCTTATAGAAATCTCAAAGATCCGAGGGGTATGAATAATATCGGGCACAAGTGTATATATATATATATATATATATATGTATATATATATATGTGTGTGTGTGTGTGTGTGTGTGTGTGTGTGTGTGTGTGTGTGTAAGCGTAAGTTACATAAGTATAACTTTCTATCCAGACTGAAAATAAGCAACTCTGCCTTGCCATAGTTAAGGTCAATTATTGTTCTTTGTTTTTGCAAAATATGCGTTTGTTTCAAACGTTTTCATTCATTTGAAGATTTTATTCCGCTCTAAATCCAATCGAAAGGGTCATCCATGCGAGAAGTCGAAGGAAGTTTCACTAATTATAACCATGGGCGTATTTTTGTGTTGCTTGTATTGTCGCTGGTTGAATAGAGGAACAGAGGTAACACTGGCACTAATGAATAGAAATAGTCTGGCTAATGAGAAACAGCATTGGATTTATAAGAGCATAAAATTAAAGCTTAATTTCCTATCACCGCCCGTCGTGCTGTATATAAAGGCGTCGCTTTTCTACTGTTCCAGGTGAACATTGTCTGAAGATGGAGGTTTCAACCGAACCCAAGCAGGCCACAGTATTATTTGCCCAAAATCTTGTGAAACACCAACAACTACGGAAGGCAATGATTAAAATGGATTCAGATACAAGACTTATCATTCTTATTGTATCGCTGTTAATCACCCGAGAAAGACCAAAGGATGAGGATACGTTGGCCAAAACGTTGTGAAACAACAACTATGAAGATGAGGATAACAGTCCGTAAAAAAGCAATGACTAATCCTCCCTTGTTTACACCGATGATAAGCAGTTTACTTATAAATATTATTGTGATTTTTCACAATACTGATCTTATTTTGACTGTTATTTTAACAATGTTTTAGTGTATGAAAATTCTGACCTTCTTTAGGTTCATCTCGTTAAACTCAGGAATCTACACGGAATGTAAAACGGGGCGTTTTAGATTATCTATGCTGATCTATGCTGGTAATATCATATCGTGTCATCAGTCCTTAGGAATTCAAAATTGCATTTTGAGTACAGCCCGCACTGAAGATTGATCCTGTACCTTCCAGAAAGTACATTTTCAAATTATATTTTTCTAGTACTGCATCCACACCGGCATGAGTGCTTCCGGACTATTCTAGCATAAATGTTAGGAGCTCCAAACCTATTTTTCTTACAAGATGCGCAATCCTATTATTTATCATCATATAACAACTATATATTAATACAGACATATAACATTATATATATATATATATGAGGTAGTTTCCTGTCCAGCCGCACTGATGAGCTGTGAAACAGCGAAACAGTACTGTATGTGGATGACTATATGTATATATATATATATATATATATATATATATATATATATATTCGTAGGATATAGTGATACATAAGATCATAAAGTTAGATTGTAAAGGGTTCCGTTTGAAATTCCGTGCAGAGTTCCCAGTTCGAGAGAATGATATCCGCGTTCTACACGATACAACAGCAAGGTGTAAAGGGTTACATAGACAACAATGTTATAAATGGAACACTCAAGATGAGATCAGTGATCTGAAGAATCCAAATAATATAAATACTCAATCCTCATCTAGAAAATCCAAAAACCTAATTTCATCTTTGTTCAATAATAGTCATATTTTTGTATGGGTCATTTTTTATCATGTTAAAATGACTTATAACATACGTAGATAATTATGAATAAAATTGCCTACAGTTCTCTAATAGATGTATGACAGTAATATGAAAATAAGTTTTCTTTTCAAATTGACAGTTTTTACATTTAGGATGACATTTTCTGGTGTGGGGGTTTTATATGATAAATACTGTTGCCATATCTGGGCAGGAGCTGCCAAAAACAGCCTATCATGCCTTGACAGAGTACAAAATAGACTTCGTGGTTTAGAGGGGGATGCCCTTTTCTCTACTCTGCAACCCCTCTCCCACAGAAGAGAAGTTGCGAGCCTATCCTTGTTTTATCGTTATTTTCATGGCAGGTACTCGTCTGAACTCCAATCTCTGGTCCCCCCTCGCCAATCTTTCACGAAAAACACCCGTCTAGCTGAATCCACGGTGAAAAATTTCCCCTACTCTATATCTGTGCCTAAATCAAAACGCGGATTTCATGAACAAAGCTTCTTTCTTATAACTGCACGCCTGTGGAACTCTGTTCCGTCTGCCTGCTTCCCTCCGGACTACAACTTGGATGTCTTCAAGTCTAATGTTAACAAATTCCTAATGAACCGCCCCCTTAAGTAAACACTTCATCAAATCTCCTAACGTAGTGTACTTGCAATAACCCTTATCTCTGAGTGGCTTCCGGGCCTTGATAAGTGGTGATCTCTGTGTAAAAAAAAAAGAAAAAACACTCATCTCTCTCAGAAGAGTTTTTAATCGAATGGTGATCTCGTGAAACTGAATATCATATAAACTGAATATCATATAAACTGAATAACATATAAACTCCCTGTTACACATCGTCCAGAAAATTGCTTATAGGCAATTGTTTATGATACTTTATTAGAGCTGCAAAATGTTAAAATGACGTATATAAACAATCAAAAATACCCCCGAAGCTACTCATTATCAAACTCGCCAGTATTCCTATGTGAAGATACGTTATTCGCTTGACCATAAGGCAGTGCTACCATTTCTTTGAAGCTGTTACACTTACTTAGGAAAATTAATTGAACGAACCTGCCGTTATTACGAAGGTGCCTTTTGCGATTGACTGTAAATAAACCTTTTTCGCGGACGCTAATTTTTAGTAGATGGTATCATCAGAACGAACACAACAGATATAGCACTTTCGTTTGGGTCGTAAGGTAGAATGCAAATAAAATTCTTCTGTGACAAATGAAGATCTTATGATTGTTTATGAAATAAAACAGCCATTTTTATATTTAAAAACGAGATTCATGTTGTTTATTTTTTTGCAAAGTCATTGAAGTATTTTTGTTACAAGAATTTTGATCATGTTTTTTAAAAGGAAATTACAAGAAATTTGATCATAATTTTCAGAAGTTCCTAATATAGCATTCGATTATGATTTCATATTAGCGTGCACTTTTCTTTTTAATTGCTATAATTATCACCAAATATTTCGTTTAAAAAGTGCGAGAAAGATAATAACTAATCAATTTTCATATTTCCTTATGTGTAAACCTATTCATGATGCAATATCAATTTCTTTAAATATATGTTGTCTTCCATCCAAATACATGCGTGTTAGTTTTTGTGCTCATGCGTTCTGGGCACACATAATTCTCAAGTTTGTACAAATCGGACTGCTTCATTCAAGTAACAACGGAATTTATATTATCGTATATATGCGTGTTCAAATAACAAGTAACAGCACTTTGCTACTTTTAAAAATACGTTACGATTATGAATATCTCCAGTATCAAATAATCCTTGTACACTATAAAATTTACTTCATGTATAATAACCAAAGAGGGGGAATATAACATATATGAAATATTTGTAATAAATCTGTCCTTTGCTGTTATTTCAGATCATTTGAAACCATGGGGGAAAGTGTGTTCATATCCTTCATCAAAGCAAGATGTTCTGAGGGAATATCATATAGTTTGTAATACCTATGCAAAACAAAGAAAATAATGATTATGATTGAAACATCTAATAGCAGTAAAATTGTGCCAAAAATAGGATCTAGGTTATGGATGATCCCCTTTAGGTGCAACTCTAAAAGGAAATGTAATATAGCCCACTACACAATTCAGGTCATTAGCTTTTCCAACGAGCTTTTATTTGTTAATTACGAACCAATAGTCGCTGAGACTTGAAACTTACAGAATTACTAAAAAATGGTATATATACATATATATATATATATATATATATATATATATATATATATACATATATATATATATGTGTATAATATATACAGGAATTTACATTTATATCGGTAGTCGGTACCGACGGTTTCAAGCCCGGTAGTTGAGGACTGCTCTTAATGTCCGCCTCAGGCTCTCTTCAGCCGACTCTCATCTCCTGAATGAGTCGGCCAAAGCGAGCCTGAGGCGGACATTAAGAGCAGTCCTCAACTACCGGGCTTGAAACCGTCGGTACCGACTACCGATATAAATGTAAATTCCTGTATATATCATACAAAAAAATATATTGCTCTTATTTCGAGAAAGGTTTTTTCCCTAATAATAGAGCACTGTATGGGATTTCTTTTTCTACAAAAAAGTACAAGTATATATATATATATATATATATATATATATATATATATATATATATATATATATATATATAGTAAGTTATAAAATATATATACTATAAGAATCTTAGAATGGATGAAACGCCGAATATTCAGTGTAGCTTAATCGCCATATATATTATATAACTTACTAACTAGCTCTACAACGTATTGAGCATTGTTGAAGTAAATACTTAAAGTTTAGGCATAAATGTATACTTTCGTATATTAATTTATGTGAGTAAATGAAGTAGTTATATATATATATATATATATATATATATATATATATATATATATATATATATATGCTCGTAGACAAATTGAAATGCTCATATCTTTGGTCGTAGACATATTGAAATGCTCATATCTTTGGTTCTATTGGGTCCAACTCTTTTCTTGATCTATATTAATGATCTTCCAAATTACATCCGTATATCATTCGTAGAGATTTTTGCTGACGACGCGACCATCCATGGCAGCACATCAAAGGCCGTAAACGACCTAGTTCTCTGATTCTCTCTTATCTAATCTTTATTATGTGGTACAATCGGAAAACAAGTGGCTGGTTACTTTTAAAGCATCTAAAACCAAGCGTCTATCTTTGCATCATCAAAGTTCTGATCCCCATTTGGCATTATTTGAAATGAATGTCTGTCGTCTTGGGGAAGCTTTATGTTTGACAAGCTTTGGGGATTGACTTTTTCTCCTGATCTAAAATGGAATACGTACATCAAAATCACTGGAAAAATGATGCGATCTTTATATCGATCCAGTAGATATCTACCTGCTAATGCAATTATGTATATATGCAAGAGCCAGGTACGTCAAATGATGGAGTATTGCTGTCAAATCTAGGCAGTAGCTGCTAGGAAGACATTATCCTTCCTTAACAGAGTTCAGAATAGACTTCGAAGCTTAGTGAGGGGGGTACCCTTTTCTCTTCCCTGCAACCTCTTTCTCACAGAAGAGACGTTGCGAACCTGTCTCTGTTTTTTCGTTATTTTCATGGCAAGTGCTCGTCTAAGCTCCAATCTATTCAATCTGTCCCCCTTCACAAACATTCACGAGAAACACCCGTTTGGCTGTAAACACTATCAATAATTTCTCCACTCTTTATCTGTGCGTAAACCTAAACGTAGATTCCATGAACAAAGCTTCTTTGAACTGCGCACCTGTGGAACTCTCTTCCGTTTATCTTCTATCCTGCTGACTGAAATATGTCCGTCTTCAAGTCCAATGTAAACAAGTTTTTTGATGATACTTACGTAATCAAATTTACCAAATTTACACTTCTAACGATTGCTATGATATTGTCCTTTTAACCACTGTATACTCTTTAACTCTCATCCTCGAGTGTCCTCTGTGCCTTGATAAGTGATGATTCCGGTATATATATATATATATATATATATATATATATATATATATATATATATAATAAGTTATAAAATATATATGGCGATTAAGCTACACTGAATATTCCGCGTTTCATCCACTCTAGGACACTTCAGGCTTATGCGCATAAGCCTGAAGAGTCCTAGAGTTGATGAAACGCGGAATATTCAGTGTAGCCTTATCGCCATATATATTTTATAACTTACTAACTAGCTCTACCTACGTATTGAACACTTTTGAAGTAAATACTTCAAGTTTACGCATAAATTTATACTTTCGTATATTAATTTTATGTGAGTAAATGAAGTAGTTATATATATATATATATATATATATATATATATATTATATATATATATTGTGGCCCACTTAAAAGTAGCCCGATACATCTAAATCTTTTTTAACGACGCCACAAGACAAAATGCAATTATTTTCCGAACAAGATAGTGCTACATGCCACATGGCTTACATATCACTGACACGAGTTCATGACATGTTCATGGAAGAGAGAAGAATAAGTAAAGGGTTATGGCCACCCCCAGACTTGTTATCGTGTGATTTTTATCTGGGGGGGGAGCTTTAAAACAAAAGTTTCACGCAAAAAATCATCACAATCTAGACGAACTAAAGGAGAAGAGAGAACATTACCAACACTATCAGGAGAATCACCAGAGAAAATCTACAAGCGGTCTCTACAAGCGTTGTTAAACGTGCCCAGAAATTCATAGATGTTAACGGGGAGTACTCCCAACATATTTTATAACACTCCATGTAATTTAAACAACACTACAGGTTATTTAAACAATAGAAGAATGTCCATCCTCTCTACTACATGTTTAGGATTACTTTTAAGTGGGCCACCTCGTATATATAAGGGAAAATGAAAGCAACAACTCAACATATATTCATGAATGTTTCATTTTTATTTCAATACTTGGTAGGAATAATTAAATTAAAGAAAATAAATACAATTTTTGGAAATAGACTTGTTGTGATAAATAGTGCCTTTGATCTCTTTACGAACAAATAATCTTTGGCATTTCTAAAAGGAGATAGCATTTTGGTGAGTGATATATTTAAACGTTATATAGCGGTTGAGATATTTTAAAAGAAATATGATTTAATTTTTGTTATTTGTGGAAAAAAATAACAATTACATTTCAAATACTGATCTATACTTGCAATGAAAATGCGTTTATCTTTCTTTCGTTATTTTTTTTTTACTATTAACATTAACTATACGATAAATACGATAATTATGGGCGACTTTCTAAGTAAATAAAAATGAGCTTCGAGGCGAAGCCACTATTTAACCGTATTTATTGTTTGAAATAAAAAAAAGAAAATAAACAACAAATCTAAATTTATAAGCGATAAAAAAAAGTGTTAAAGTCATCTAGAAGTTCGTAGCGGAATGGTTAACGCGCCGGACTGTTATACACATGGTCTAGAGTTCGATTCCTGGAAATAGTCAAGCTATGCTGATATAAGATAGTTACCTTGAAGCACGCGTGTACGTAGATTAATGTTTTAAGAATAATAAAAATAAACAAAATGTTATATACATCCAAATAAATTATGGGTGACTTTCTAAGTAAATAAAAATGGGGTTCGAGGCGAAGCCACTATTTACCCGTATTTATCGTTTGAAAAAAAAAACAAATCTACTTACTATTTATGCATATATATCTTTTCGTAAAAATCGAAATATATTACTAATATTATATCCGTATATTTATTTTAATAATTTTAAATACTTAAAATAATTATCAGATCTACCTCTGCGTTCCATGTTTAAAAAGGACGTATCCTCAATAGTATCAGATCTGACGGAATGGTTATTTGTACGTATAGATAGTTTCATACTCTCGAAAAAATTCCAGTAAAAATCTAACAGCCAGCCATGGTTCTCTCCAGAATGTGCTGCTGCCATTGCGCACAGAAATCACTTTTTCCATTGCTTTCAACGTAATAGATGTACTGAAACTAAAACCGCTTTCAGAACTGCCAGCAATAACTGTAAAAAAGTAATAAAGAACGCAAGAGAGTTGTATGCTCAGTCCGTCAAGTCCACAGTAGCTCAGCAACGGCTTGCTTCCCACCAGTTTACGCAAATAGCAAACAGAATCCTGAACAAAAGCATGTGTTCCATCCCAACTATCATAAATGGGCCTGAGGTAATCTCGTCAGCATCAGACAAAGACAAACTATTTGCCAAGATCTTTGCAACTAATTCTATCCTTTGCGACCAAGACCATCAACCTCCGATATTTCCTCCCATATCAGAAAATACGCTGTGTGATATACAAATATCTGTACATGATGTTGCCAAGCTAATCAGAAACCTTGATTCCAGTAAAGCAATCGGTCCTGACGGTATTCCAATTATAGTACTCAAAAGACTTCAACCAGAACTAGCGCCAATCCTTACAAAATTGTTTAAACGTTGTCTTAAGGAGAATTGCTTCCCGCCACCCTGGAAAATCTCATCACTATGCTCTGTATTTAAGAAATCAGGTGATCGCTTATCTCCTTTTCAGTACAGGCCAATAAGTCCTCTGTGCGTCATGATTAAGTTACTGGCATCTGTGTTAAATAGGGAAGTAATAAAAAATATAAGCTTCTCAGTGACACGCAATATGATTTCCATTCTTCTAGATCTACAGCAGATATGCTTACAGGTATATCTCATAGGATTAGAGAATCTCTCGACGGAGGCTATCTTTCTAGGACATTTGATCTTGGCATATAAAAGGCCTTTGGAGGGTATGGTATTAAGGTTTACTTCACAAGATCTCCAGCTACGGTATAGCTGGAAATTTCTTCTCAATTATTCAATCATTTCTCTCTGATAGTTTCATAAGAGTAGTGGTAGATGGGCAGATATCAGCTCACAGTATTAATGCTGGAGTCCCTCACAGGTCCATCCTGGGTCCAACTCTCTTCCTGATCTACATTAATCATCTTCCAAATCACACCCTTAAATCATTCGTAGACATTTATGCTGATAACACTACTATCTATGGTAGCACATCTAAGATCGTAAACGATCAAGTTCTCTCCGATTCTCTCTCCTCTGATCTTGAGCAAGAGGTACAATGGGAAAAGAGGTGGTTGGTTACTTTTAATGCATCTAAAATAAAGCTTTTATCTTAACATCATAAATGATGTGATCCCCATCTTGCATCAATTGAAATGAATGGCTCCCGTCTTTTGGAGGCCTTATGATTTGACAAGCTTCTGGGCTTGACCATTACTCCTGATTTTAAATGGAACACATACATTAAATCCGTAGCCAAGGCCGCTAGAAAAAATGGTGGGATCCTTCTATCGATCCAGTAGATATCTCACTGCTGATTCACTTCTCTATCTATATAAAAGCCAGGTAGTCCAAGGATGGAGTACTGCTACCACATCTGGGCAGGAACCGCTAGAAATACTTATCCTGCCTTGATAGAGTTCAAAATAGACTTCGTAGCTTCGTAGGGGGTGTCCTTTTCTCTTCCCTGAAACCACTTCTCACGGAAGAGATATTGCAAGTTTGTCTCTGCTTTATCGTTATTTTCATGGCAAGTGCTCGATTGAGCTGCAGCCTATGGTCCCCCCTCCCTAAACTTTCACAATAAACACCCGTCTAGCAGAAAGGACTATCAACAATTTCCCCCATAATATTTGTGCCGGAACCTAAACATACATTTCATGAACAAAACTTCTTTCTTAGAAGTGCATGCCCATGGAATTGTCTTCCGTTTTCCATCGTTCCAGCTGACTACGATATGGTTGTCTTCAAGTCTAACGTAAATAAGTTTTTGATGAGGCGTTCCATATAAATTTACTGAATGTCCCTTACTAACAATTACTTTATTGTCCAATTTCTACTGTAAACTCTTTAACCCTTATCCTCGATTGGCTTCTTGGCCTTAATATGTGGTGATGCCATGTAAAAAAATATAAAAATAAACGCACGCAGAACTAGAAAGTTTTATGAAAATGCAATTATAAAAATAAGCTAGATAAAAATGTAAATATTCCTGTAACTATTCCAGGAATTAAACATGTACATTTACACACACACACTCGCGCGCGCACATACATACATATATATATATATATATATATATATATATATATATATATATATATAAGAAATAATCTAACACAAATTCAGTCTAATATCATAATAAATTTATTTCAACACTGAGTGAACATCATCAGACGAGACTAGCTAATCAGGTCAGTAGCTGATCTAAAAGTGTTCGGATCACATCCGTTGTATTTATTTGTAGTAAAGTCATAGGAAGAAGCTTATCTAAGGGGAAAGGATAATAAATTGTTTGTGAAAAGTGTTTAATCGTGTCAAAAGGGTAAGCGGTAGATGAAAGGAAGAACTGAAAGTTAATTACCAAGATTTATAGAGAGTGTTATTAATTTTACATAACACCTCTATCAGCCCAAATATCTCGACCTATACATACCGCAACTGCATTTTACATAACCAAATCTAAATTTGTAAATATTAAGACATTTTCGCCCGTTTGTCTCGATCTTTCCTTGTTTTTTGTTTTTCATACGTAACATCACAACACCCGTTTCCCTATATCAGTATAGCTTTATTTTTCTCTTGCGCATATATTTACCAGCAATGCTTCAAGCAAAACATGTTTTCCTTTATCATTAAATACTGGCCAGACAGAGTTTAGTTTACACATACCATAAGAATGTTCATTATCTCGGAAACGTGCCAAATATACACTGCCAAATAACTTTCTTGAAGATAATCTGCAGAAATTATATCGTTCTGCACACTGTAAGTTATATCCACTTACCATCAAGCTTCTTTCAACATATTCATTCTTGTTTGCTGGCTCAACCGCCAATAACACCCACCTATCACAATCACCATCTTGGCAAGAAATTAACAAGATCGAACCATGACTTTGCAGTCGTCCTAATCCATGAATAACACCAAATCACACCTAATATATCTAGATACTAACATCTCTCCATTAGAAACCTAAAAAACAAAACAAAAACCCTTTATACGTGCCCTCTAACAAAGGTTAAATATAATCCATAATCTCTTAGGATTCAAATGACACCCTCGCCATCTACATTTTCTCCCTATACACAATAGCCTCAATCTTGACATTTTCTCCCTATACACACTAGCCTCAATCTACGTGCGTGATCGCAAATTTGTGTTTAACTTAAAAATATGGCAATTATGATCCGTTCGCCTTTGAGGTTAAATGTACGCATAGCATTTTTCGGTGTAGATAAGGGAGTTAATTCAGGTAATAATCGCCTGAAAGGAATTTGAAAAAAACTTACAAATCGCTTATGTGTTAAGTGGACTTATAGCCTCTGCTCTCTTTGTACTACCAATATCTTTAGCAAAAAGATTTTATCTTTCAAGCTCTTGATTTGGAGTCGGTATTCTGATGTGATGTAGTTAGTGCGCATAACATTATTGTCAATATATATTTTACGAGTCTCTGTTGACCTATGAGTGTAAAACGTGTTTATATGTGATTCGTTTGGTGTATATTTATGCCAGTCTTAACCGTGTTGTGATCTGTGATTTCAACTGTTCTCCATTGTTGTCTTGTATTTGTATATAATATATATATTGTCTTGTTTTGTATATATATATATATATATATATATATATATATATATATATATATATATATATATATATATATATATATATATGTTGGGGACAGGATGGTCTGCTGTGTGATTTACGACCCCGTCCCCATGTATGCATGGTGGATATATTTAATCGTAGAGAGATTGAAAAGGCAAAAGGTCGCATAATGACGAAAATATACCGTCATATATCAGCGAAAGAAATGCAATTTATTTACATAAATATACATGAAGAAGTGATAGAAAGAATGAGAGTTCATTGAAAGGTGAGTAATGTTACTTGCGGTTGACTGGCTAGTCAGGAACGCGGTGGTGGCCCATGGCCCCACAGGAGAGGTGTTTGTTACATCTTTACTGCTTGAAGGTCCAGCACGAAAGAGGAAGAAATATGGAGAACAGGAAATGACGTAGCTAGGTCGCTCTTCTGAGTTAAAGGGCGACAATCGAGTTAGGCTGGGAGTTTTCAACTCTCATATATATATATATATATATATATATATATATATATATATATATATATATATATATAGTAAGTTATACTAAGCGCATAAGCCTGAAGAGTCCTAGAGTGGATGAAACGCGGAATATTCAGTGTAGCTTAATCGCCATATACGTTTTATAACTTACTAACTAGCTCTACCTACGTATGTAGCACTTTTGAAGTAAATACTTAAAGTTTACGCATGAATCTATAATTTCGTATATTAATTTTATGTGAGTAAATTAAGTTGTTATATATATATATAGATAGATAGATAGATAGATAGATAGATATAACAGTTTATTGACGGATTTACACAAGAACCAAATATTTTTGTCAATGAAAAAACCCTCAAAAGATCTTCCTTTCATAAGTTGTGAAAATAAAAGTAGTTTTCTCCGGAATTATGAATGCTTTATTTATTCGCGCTGGGTTCTTTTTCAGAATTGGCACACTTTGTATAAGATTACATTTTTTTAAGTCTCCCTCTTCTGATTTTCACGGGTGCCCTGTTCATAAAAGCCTGTCCGTCCGCAAACGCATTGCATATCGAACTTATCACACTCATAACTAAACTCTACATTCCAAAATCTTTTCCATTACGTTATTACTACACGTAGGTTTAATAGTATTGGTGGGGTTTTGTCACGTATCTTTGTTTATCTTATCGTCAGCTTAAATGCTACCTATCAAGTTTACAGCATGATATATTTCTGAGAGCTATTAAATGTGCACATTTCAATGTAACATGACTTTCGCCTCGATAACATTTTTTATCTAATTATTACAATTATAAAAATCGACGATTATAAGATTCGTCGTAATAATTAGGCTAGTACAACAGCATATTCTTTCCCTTGTTTTTACTTTCGAGTGTGTATCCGTTGATAATTATATACTTGTATAAAAGTGATGTGATTCGGTTGATTAACTGTGTCGGGTATATACTCGAGAGTCAAAACAATGAAAAGGGTATGTTGTTGTCATAGCTTTAGTGATAATCAATCCAAACAAACTGCTGCAAGACCGGACTTTAAATCAATACTTTTATTATTTGACTAAACACGTTATAAATACACGTTATAAATAAATGTGTACGCTCATATACAGACGTACGTATACATATATACTTACACGTAGTATATATTTTTTACGCATTTTGAAAGTCTATTCAGTATTCCATATGTTTTCGGTTTTTACAAATTTACATATACAGGTTGTTCAATAATTAACGTTACAAGGTTGTGGGTCCGTATTTATTAAAAATGACAAGATTTAAACAGTACAGACCAAACAAACTTAAATATATGCAATAGTATTTCTATATTCAATATATCCAAACTTTATTCAAGAGAATCGCCCTGTAAATCTATAATCTTCTTAAAATGCTTGAGAATTCTTTTATTTATCTCTTGAAGTGTTAGCCACTTCTTACTTAATTTCTTCTTCAGAGCCTTCAAATGGTTATGGTGGAAAGCTGAGACTTTACTCTCTAAAAAAGACCAAATATCTTGATCACACCAGTTCATTTAAAACGCTTTAGTGCTTTTAACACAGCATTTCGTTCACATTTAAGGTCATCGCAATGTCTCCTGCAGACTTTCTGGATTAAGATAGCTCTACAATGTACTTCGTTTCGCTAAATAATAAAGGCATATTGTCAAAAGAAATCTTCAAGTTAATCCTTATCCATATACACCTAAACAGGATAAAATGTTATTAAAATTAACTAAATATAGAAAAAAGAAAGTTGAACGGTAAATATTGAACACCTTATATCAACATATATTAGTATGTGTACGTGTATATACTAACGTATGTATACATATATACTTACATGTTGTATGACGTTCATACGAATTTTGTACGTCAGTTCAATATTTCATATCTACTCCTATTTGTTGATTTCTTTTCAGTAATCTTTAAAGAAGTCATAGGTTTACGTGACATTACTAATTCGTTATTTAGGAAACATGTAGAAGATAAGCATTCGATCTACAAAATTTGCCCTCCAAATTCTTATCAATTATAGCTGATGAAAAAGTGACACTTTTGATCCTGTAACAGGTGACATATTATTAGTAGTAAGAGAAAAAAGAATCCACCAATATAATTGTGCCTTTGCCAACTGCAGATATACAAGATAAAGTAATGCGTCTATACAAAGCAATAGATAATAATAACACTTGTCAAGTGTTGAAGCAATGTTATCTGTACTGTTTATTTGCGTTTCTTGTTTTCACTTTCTTGTAAGTTACTAGATATGTTATGGATAAAGAAGTGCTAAGTGTCAGAATTGCTATATCCCGCATTAATAACTTGTAAAACTGTCATTCTATTTGACCTAGTTACCCCCGCTTTTTTTTCTTTATTTATTGTTTATGAAGCACGTCTTTATTTATGTCTTTATTCATAGGGATTTGTATTTTGTAAAAGTTTTCTTTAATTTAACAATATTTACACATTAATTTACCATAAAAGACTTAATTCCTAAACGGGTTATAATTGTTTGCCGTTTTCCATGGGTGAAAAGTCTAGTATGATATAGTTTTATAAGAAAATAGCTGCATTTGAAGAAGTTATAAAATTAAAATGTTTGAATGTGCCACCATTTTCGTTTACAAATATAGTTTTTGTTTACGTAAAAAAAACACACGGAATATCTGCACAATTTGAACGTTTTCTGACTGATTAAAAAGAAAATATGTCAGCGTATGTTGTTTTATTTTTTTTATTTCGTGTTTTTATTGCACCCCCTCCAACCAAGGCACGGTGCAGGAGTATACAATCTGGGAGAAAATCGCAGGGAAATTATGTAGGGAGCAAGATGTCTTTTTACATTACAATTTAGTTTATGCGTTTCAGTACAGCCGAGAAAACACGAACCCGGAAAGGAACTCGAAAGTGTAGCAGTTCTGGAGAAAAAAACTGTTTGAGGAAAAGGCTTTCTGGCATCTGGGGATCCATGCTGTGTAGGGTGGAATTTGGCTGCTTGTTGGGTTTGTCGAGGGTATTTATGTCGATGGTGCAAAGGGCTTTTTATTCATTGAAACATATACCATTAAAATGTTTGTAACTCAGGCAGAGGGATGGAATATTTTGTCGATGGAACAAGAGCGGAAGCCTATGTCACAGTTCGGAACCTATAGGTTGGCGACTCTGTTTTGAACTATATCAACGAGTAATAGCAGATGCAATAGACAAAATATTACCACAATATATTATATATAGACAAATTGTGGCTTTTTGGAGGTGCAGGGTACTTTCAGGCGTGAGTAATTTCTAGCACGGTCGGGAGAGCTCAGAATCCACGCAGCAGCCGCCTCAATATCCTAGATATATATGTTCCAACTCATGCTCCTTGTTAATGGTAAGCTGAGAAGTGTTAATGAAGTACTTTTAGGTAATGTATCATTAGCTAAAACTGTTGGTGGTTGAGAAGGCTTTTTGTAATTATTAAAGGAAAGAAGCTTAGTCTTGGCAGTATTGAATCTTACCCTACATTTTTGTCCCCATCTCACTATAGACAGGCCTTCTTCTAAGAATTCGACTATTGTGTTAGATATGTGTTCATTCGTGTTCCTCTCGTGTCTGCCACAGAGTGTGGTGTCATCAGTAAATATACCGATCTCAGAGACAATTTTATCATAAGAGTCATAAGGGATAACAAGGTCCAAGGATGGACTTCTGAGGTACACCCGCATTTATAACCTATAGTTTTCACGTACGTCCGTCGAGGACAACTTAGATTATTTGCTTACTTAAGAATGTTTTAATTATGTTAAGTATTCGTCCATTAATCATATATGATCTGAATTTTTTTAGAAGACCATCGTGTCATACTCCGTCAAAAGCCTTAGATAAAGCTACTGCTCTAAGTTCCCCTGCTTTATCAAGTTCATGGTATATACGTTAAAAGATCATAATTAGGATATCTGCTGTAGAATAGCTTGCCTAAATCCATATTGTTGGTCGATCAAGAGTTTGGCAGCAGTAAAGTGATGGACTAGAGCTTGAATACTTATGGACTCAAATATTTTGAGGAAAAGCGGGAGGAATTCTTGTAAACTGGTACCACAGAAACAGTTTTCCAGCAGTCAGATTCATTAAGGCATTTGTTGAAAAGTTTGACGAGAACAAGGGCAACCTCCGCGGAGCACAGCCCAGCTGAAATCAGGCCCTATTCTTTTCAGGTGTGTAGGCATATAATGATATCATGCACTTGGGAAGGGGTGCTTTCAGATCCTGTCATGTGGTTTCTGCCTGCAAAGGAAAATCAGGGAAGGAATGGTTTGCTGTATCCAATGTAGGGTTTGAAGCAAACCGACAAGCAAGCACGTTAGCTTTCTCGGTTGCCGTTCAAGTAAGCTCATGATTGTTGGATAGTGGGGAAATTGTTAATTGCCCATTATTTACTACAGTGTTGTAGATTTTCCAGAAATCAAGACTTCCTAATTTCTGCGCTTCAATGCGTTTTCTGGTGGTTTGGATGTCTTCTCCCTTAATTGTAGCTGTTTCTTTCCTGCAATTACTTTTAGCTTCTGTCGGATAAATCTGCGGCATGCATGTTGCCTTCGAGCAATGACTTCGCAAGTAGAAATAAAACATTGGGGGAGAGTGTGGTTTGCCATAGAACTTCCGTGCGGGGACATGTAATTCACTTACCGCTTTGCAATATTCAGTGGTCTCATTTGCACACTGTTCTGCTGGAAGAAAAAAGACATATTCACCATGAGTCATCTCTTATAAGATCTCGGATCCAATCAGTTTCTCATGGTACCTTGTCGTTTTAAGCAATGGTTCTTCAGCTTTGAGTTAAGAGTTTAGGGCAATTCTTACTATTATCACAACGTGATCAGTATTCCCGAGTGGGATATAGACATACCTTACACAATCATCGGGAACTGTGGACAGAAATAAATCTAGAATGGAAGCTTGTTTATCTTGTCGATCTGGGAGACAGATCAGAAACGTAACTTTCTCTGATAAGTAATAAAATACAGAGAAGTTGTGTACGCTACCAGCTGCGTCTGTGTAATATAGAAACCAAGCCAATTACGTTTGTGGGCGTTGAAGTCACCAAATACATGTACGTGCAGGCTAGTATCAAGGAGATGCCTGTATCTATGCTGTCAGAGACTTGGTTGATTAGTATGCAGTTCTGGGTCGATGGATAGACCTTTCTTCATGATGGTAAGAGTGTTCGTTATAGGTCTAGATCAAGGTTCTATCATCAGTTGAGTCATATCAGAACTTAAAAAATAATACTATTGCCCAATTTACTAAACACTCAGCACTATAAGATCAAGAGCTTGTTAAGTAATCTAGGGAATACATTTGTTTCTTTCATTACACGTCGGTGAAGCAACTAATGAAAAATGGGCTTTCAAATCGGCATCGAAAATAATCGGCTAATTAGCTTCGTTTTACTGGCATTCATTTGTTTTATGTATTTATTTCTTCATTAATTTATTCTTTATGGTTATCACAATTTAGTCGCTTTGCATAAAGTGATAATATTACGATCTACTCTCACCCGTCGTAGCTATGTCTTTAATGGAATACATTATATATATATATATATATATATATATATATATATATATAAGTATTGATGTATTTAAAATATAAAAATCACGAATTTCTATATAAAAAAATTTAGTAACAAAGTGATTATGTTTAACATTAAATAATCCCGAAAGAATCGGCATGGCGTCAATATATTTTCTTATTTATTATGTAGTTTTACTACTTGATTGTCGAAATGCTTTAAATATTAAGTGTGGGTATTTTTTTCAACACCACGTTTAGAATTCCGAATATTATACAAATAGTGAGTGTTAATGGATTCGCCTCTTCTGAATAGTGTTGCCAAGAAATATTATAATACTATAAACTTGCACTTACCTTTTATTATCTCCCATGAAGTTTACGTAGTCCGGTAATAAAGTCATGCTTGCAATTAGGTAATCCGGAAAATGAAGCGTGTTCCGTTTTTTCTCTCTGAAATTTCGAAAAGAAAACGTATGGGGAAACTGGTCCCGTCCCTCTGTCGAACAACATTCAGACTGCGAGCGGGAAAATGTCAGTGGCTTCCGTCTTCTTTCCACTGTAGTTGGCTCCGAATTGCCACCGATGGTAGCCGCTCGTTTTTGTCGAAACGCCCTTCCGTATTTTCGACGCCGTTGCTCTGTTTTTTTGTCAATCATCGAGGTGCCTGGCGCGATTGGTGAGGTCTCTTCTTCCTGGCACTGCGTTGAGGCATCTTTGTAGCGCCATGTTTCACCGGGGTTAAAAAGAGGGCTTGAGGGTAATGAGTCGTAAACTGCCGACGTAGTTCTTGATCCAAGAATTCCCCTTATACGACGTTTAACAAGAGGCTTGCTCTGAGTAGAACCAGCATCGGTCGTAGTAACAACTGCATTTGTTATGCTATTGCCCGTCTGAGTGATATTTTCCGGTGTAAAATAAGAGGTTGTACTATCAAATGATGTTTGATAAATGTTTGATTGGATCACGTCATCTTCGTTTCCTTCTTCTTGTTCATCTTCAAAAACTTTATCATCAGACATCTGTCTCTGATCAGGACCAAATGCAGCACAAAGAGATTCTCGTATCAAATCCAATGATGCCTCTCTTTCTCGCTCACTATTATTATCGAGGTCATTTGGTCCGTCCTCGTCATTATTATCGACAACTCGTTCTTTCCACGAAGAACTCCCAGCGAATTCCCGCCGTTTCATAGAAAGGGAAACGTCGATATCAGCGGCGCAAGAGCGCGGCCTTACAAGCACATGCTCTTTTTTCGCCTCCCGACAGAGTAGTTGATATTTGTGCACTTCCCGTTCAGAAAGAGTCAGAGACCCTTTGCTCGATAGATCTTCGGCTGTGGAGGTGGTTTGACCCTTTGTAGGTGATCCACTCTGCGATGTAAGATGAAGTTTCGAAAAACTTTGCAGTTGGATACCCGATGATGATGGCAAATTCGAGTTTGGAGATTTTTTACGAAGCGTAAAATTACGAGTACATCGTATTTTTACAGGAAATAGGGTTTTCTTTTCCGGATCACTTGATGCTTTCGGTGACGTAGGTTGTCTGTAATCTGGATGACCCACCACGCCCATACGCCAAAGAGTGCGCTTAGTTTCCGCTTGATTTGTTTCCTCTGTCATTGTGCTTTATGGCTTCTCCGTCATCTGTGCAAAATGAAAAATAAAAAAGTTAACTTTTTAACATAAACCATGAAAATGGAAGAATTAATCTTCTCCGCTTGAAAGACATTTGAATATATTGATAAAAAGTGGATGTTTTATTACATCATGCTATGTTTTATTTTTATTTCAAATGCACAAAACATAATTACGTCATCTATTTACATAACTAAATACTAAGTTTTTATTAATTTTATTCTTTGAATTTTTCGGACTATTGTTGTTCGGATTACTCATCTGTATGGTATTCTCAGAAGGTTCTGTTGATTTAACCCCTGATATTTATGTGCAGCCCGTCGAAATCGGAGATCTATGAGATCATCAGTAACGAGGAAAAACGGCGCAACCAACTTAGATTAAATAAAATTGTTTAGTTCAGTTAAGATCACAGTCTTTGACAAGCCGAACCTAAAAATGATCTGAGATGCTGTTGTAGACTACTTGGTACCCCCAGTAAAATTTATCATTCAGGGGAAGCTGGTAGAGTCCAACTAAGGCTAATACCAAACCAGGTATTATCGATTTGTTTTACCATAACATGGAATATCAGAACAATCGTATAGATAATTTAAATAATACTTACAATTAACTCTTACTAAGAGGAAAACTCACACTTTTGGCATATTATAGCATTAAGTAACACTTACACCCCAAATGAAAACATGTGTAAATTAATTCTTACTGATATCTTAATATTTTCTAAGCTTAGCCGTACAAGAAAATGTAAATTCAAAAGAGGGAATAATATGTTATTTTTGTAAATTTGTTGTTTTTATTAGGAGTGTTTTCTAGATTTCTGAAAAATTAATGATTTTCTGAAATAAAAATAAAAATGGAGTAAAAATATGTGAACGTCAAAGAATATTTCCATTTTTTTCTCTTTCTGGTCGACTTGAAACATTTAATATAGCTGTTTTTTGTTTTGTTTTTTTTTGTTTTTTGTTTCAATAAAATAAATCGTTGATAAACGTTGCATTAAGTGCCCTAGAGAAATACTTATTAATGACAATTATCTCTCATTTGCGAATGTCTCAAACATTCAATAACATTGTTACATTATTTCGTCAAATATTAATCCAGAATAATAATGATAAACTGGAATATGATCTTTCACTCGTTTCTTGTTTATAATTTTTCTGTCATTCATTCGTCTGTGACTGATTTCTGTAAAGTATCAACCATGTATTGTACTTCTCTACCGAACGTATTTATTTGATTCCGATGTCTCGAAAGACAAAGAATACACCTTTCGATGTCTCGAGAGACAAAGAATACACCTTTCGATGTCTCGAAAGACAAGGAATACACCTTTCGATGTCTCCAAAGACAAGGAATACACCTTTCGATGTCTCGAAAGACAAAGAATACCCCTTTCGATGTCTCCAAAGACAAGGAATACACCTTTCGATGCCTTGAAAGACAAAGAATACTCCTTTCGATGTCTCCAAAGACAAAGAATACCCCTTTCGATGTCTCGAAAGACAAGGAATACACCTTTCGATGTCTCCAAAGACAAGGAATACACCTTTCGATGTCTCGAAAGACAAGGAATACACCTTTCGATGTCTCGAAAGACAAGGAATACACCTTTCGATGTCTCGAAAGACAAGGAATACACCTTTCGATGTCTCGAAAGACAAGGAATACACCTTTCGATGTCTCGAAAGACAAGGAATACACCTTTCGATGTCTCGAAAGACAAAGAATACCCCTTTCGATGTCTCCAAAGACAAGGAATACACCTTTCGATGTCTCCAAAGACAAGGAATACACCTTTCGATGTCTCGAAAGACAAAGAATACCCCTTTCGATGTCTCGAAAGACAAGGAATGCACCTTTCGATGTCTCGAAAGACAAGGAATACACCTTTCGATGTCTTGAAAGACAAGGAATACACCTTTCGATGTCTCGAAAGACAAAAAATACACCTTTTAATGTCTCGAAAGACAAAGAATACACCTATAGGGACAGCTGCGCGTGTAATTATGAGGAAACGGTTGTCAAATTCGCAACCACACCTCTCCTGAATCGGCACCGCTTGAGCCCAGTGGCAAGGAGAATTCCAGGTCGATTAGAAACAATGCGGAGATAAGCGGAGAGCAAATAAAGCACCTAAAAGTCCAAAATGGTCACTCATTTAGTACTGACCAGGTTCAACGTTACTTAACTCCGATGATCCAACGGTAACCAGTGTCTCAACGTGATTATGCCGTACGTTATGTGATTTACATATTTAAATACGTACGTTATATTTTGTAAATAGTATAGTCCTCCTTGTAAATATTATTATACTATGCCAATGTTCAGAAAATATATTCCACGAGACGCTATAACATTATAAATTTATGGAAACTTGATATCCTATTGCTATTAATATATATTACCTCTGCGTCCCATGTTCAAAATATTGTGTCCTCTATAATATCAGACCTGACGGAATGGTTAATTGTAGGTATAGACCGTTTCATACTCTCGAAAAACTTCCAGCAAAAACCTAACAGCCAGCCATTGTTCTCTCAAGAATGTGCTGCTGCCATTTCGCACAGAAATCACTTTTTCTATTCCTTCCAACGTAAAAGATATATTGAGACTAAAGTTGCTTTCAGGACTGCCAGCAACATTTGTAAAAAAATTATAAAGAACACAATAGAGTTGTATGCTCAATCCGTCAAGTCCAAAGTAGCTGAGCAGCGGCTTGGTTCCCACCAGTTTTAGCAAATAGCAAACAGAATCCTGAACAAAAGCATGTGTTCAATCCCAACTATCATGAATAGACCTGAGATAATCTCGTCAGCACCAGACAAAGCCAAACTCTTTTCCAAGATCTTTGCATCTTATTCTACCCTTTGCGACCAGACCGCCAACCGCCAACAGCCAATATTTCCTCCCATATCAGAAAACACGCTATGTGATAAACAAATATCTGTACATGATGTTGCCAACCTAATAAAAAAACCTTGATTCCAGTAAAGCAAGTGTATTGACGGTATTCCAATTATAGTACTAAGATAAACCTCAACCAGAACTAGCGCCCATACTTACAAAACTGTTTAAACGTTGTCTTAAAGAGAATTGCTCCCCATCTCCCTGGAAACTCTCATCAATATGCCCTTTATTAAAGAATTCAGGTAATCGCTCATTTCACTCTCAGTGCAGGCCAATAAGTCTCCTGTGCGTTATGAGTAAGTTGCTGGAATCTGTGTTAAATAGAGAAGTAATCAACAATCTCAGCAAAAATAACCTTCTTAGTGAGACACAATGTGCTTACAGTTATATCTCATAGGATTAGCGAATTTTTCGACGGAGGCAACCTTTCTAGGGCAATTGCTCTTGACATATCGAAAGCTTATGATAGGGTATAGCATAAAGGTTCACTTCACAAGATCGCCAGCTATGGTATAGCTGGAAATTTCTTCTCAATTATTAAGTCATTTCTCATAAGAGTAGTAGTTGATGGGCAAAAGTCAGGAGCTCAGAGTATTAATGCTGGAGTCCCTCAGGGGTCCATCCCTGGCCCAACTCTCTTCCTGGTCTACATTAATTATCTTCCAAATCACATCCTTACATCATTCGTAGACATTTATGCTGATAACACTATCATCTATAGTAGCAAATCTAAGGTCGTAAACGACCAAATCTCTCCGATTCTCTTTCCTCTGATCTTGGGCAAGGGGTACCATGGGGAAAGGAGTGGCTTGTTACTTTTAATGCATCTAAAAACAAGCTTCTATCTTTACATCATCAACGTTCTGATCCCCATCTGACATCAATTGAAATGAATGGCTCTCGTCTTGAGGAGGCGTCATGTTTTGACAAGTATCTCGGCTTGAAGTTTACCCCTGATCTGAAATGGAACACGTACATCAAATCTGTTGCCAAGGCCGCTCGAAAAATGATGGGATTTTTCTATGGATTCGGTAAATATATTACTGTTTATGCAATTCTCTATTTATATAAGAGCCAGTACGTCCAAAGATAGAGTACTCTTGGAAGTGCACGCTTGTGGAACTGTCTTCCGTTTTCCTGCTTTCCAGCTGACGACAATCTGATTGTCTTCAAGTCCAACGTAACCAAGATCTTGATTAGCCGTTCCACTTAAGTTAACAAATTTATAGAATTACTATATTGTACACACTTAACCCTATCCTCGAGTGGTTCCTGGGCCTTGATACGAGGTGATGCCTATCTAAAAAAATTGTAGGAAATACTAAATTGTACAACTTTAAAATTTCGGCGGTGGAAGGGAGATAATGTGACCTCTTTTTCAACTCTTTTAACACACATAAGACCACAGCCATCAAACATAAAAAAACGAAAATATCTATGGATCCAGTAACTTTTTCCCTGTCTTTTCTAAACAAAAAACGACATGCCTGAAGACAGTCGAAAGTCAAACAGACCGAAAAGTTACACAAATTAAACTCAAGATGAAGATAATAGCCCGATCAATATAACTAAAATAAACAGTGGGTATGTTTTAATGGCTTCCTAGAAAGCTTAGTCTACTTTGGATCAAGCAAAGTATACCATCTTAGATTTTCCTTTTTGAGGACAGAAATCATACTTGATCATATGAAATTCACCCCTACTCAAGTTAGTGATATCATTAAAAAAACTATATACTATTTAGCATGTCGATCTGATCTCAATCTGGCTATGCATTTAAAAATGTTCCACTGCGAGTGCTCCAGTTCTCTCTAAACTCTTTAAAAATGTATTACCGAATCTTACTTTCCTGAGTACTAAAACATTTTTCTGTGGTACCAGTTTACGAGAATTTGGCTGAAAAGAACTAGCCCACAAAATTCTCGTTCCATTAATTTTTCTCAGTATTTTTTGCCAAAATCGTTGAGTCAATAATTAATCAAACACTAGTCCACCATCTCATAGATAATATTTTCTTTCCGAACACCAGTATGGATTAAAGCAACCCCGTTCTATTGCAGATATCCTAACTGTAATCTCTCAACGTATACACCATGCACTAGATGATAAAGTCGGGGCTAGGGCAGTAGCAGTAGATATATCTAAAGCCTTTGATAGGGAATAGTCAGATGGTCTTCTCATAGAACATTAAATTATATGGTATTACTTTATATAATTAAATAATTCTATAAGAGTAAAACCGATGTTATCATCGAGTGTCTCAGAGGTCGTTCGTTAAACTTTTTTTGGTCTTGTCCATCTACATTATCGTCTACGTTCTTGATAAATTGTATCTGACATGGGTGCATTTACTGATGACACTACGCCTTATAAAAGGTATGAGGGGAAAACGAATGAACACATATCTAAGGTAATGGCTGAAAATTTAGATAAAGACCTCTAGTCTGTAATGAAATAGGGACTAAAATGCATGGTAAGCGTCGTTGCTACAATGAATATGCTTTATTCTTTTAATAATTACAAAAGTCCTCCTACACCACTGAGTCCAATGGCGAATGAGACGCTACCCGAAAGTACCTCATTCAAACCATTCGGTTTAACGGGCAAAGGGAACATAATTTGAAACATATACATCGAGGGCATTGTTATGCTTATGGTAGGAATCTGCGCTGTCTATCTTGCTACATAGTTATTTACGCCTGAGAGTATTATGTACCACTATAAATCCATCATTTACTCATTAATATTGTATCATGCCATATGTGCACTCTGAGAAAGCGTTTAAAAATCGCCAACCTAATAATTTCCGTTCTTTTATCCTGACTCCAACCTTTGTCTCAACGACGAAACGTTGCATACTATGTGTGTTTGAAAGTTATTATTAAAGTAGAAGGCACACTGGCATCAGCGATTATCTACTGTGTAGGAATTGGATTTTGCGGTAATATTTACGTGGAGAGGTACAAGGGCTTCATCTTCCATGTAAAATACGAACACTTATGCAACATTTCTTGTTGCCCAGATTCCTAGATAATATGCTTGCAAATTATGTCCCAAGTAATATCCCTCGTACATCTAAATGGCACTGTACCTTGTTTGGAGCGATTATAAGATGATATTTCAAATACAAGGAATACACAAGATGTTAATACGTTCTGTATAATATTTTTGTTTCAAATATATCATTAATGAATCATCACCCATAAATATATATAAACGTATATACATTTTATGTATGTTAGTCTGTGTGCTATGTATATATATATATATATATATATATATATATATATATATATGCGTATACGTGTGTGTGTTTATCTTCCTCACGTATCTTCGTATTTGATTCTAACTTTTATTTAATTATCCTAGATTTCATATGTTCTAAGCATTAATTTATATATGTCAACTTTTAGTAAATTCGATGAACAAAAAATGGTTTCTACTTCTATCTTAATAAAATGGAAATTAAATAGAAAAAAATACAAAATAAAAGAAATAATAAAAACGTTTTCCTTCCATTATGTTCAATCTCTAAACATTTTTCGTTAAAGTATTATGGACGACAGTGAGTCGAGGTTAACGCCATTGAAATGCGGTCGTTAAGTGCGGGAAACGACGAACAAATCAATCACTTGAGAGAAAAGCTCACTTTTAACCACGTTACATTCGTTCAGCTCTTCTTTAAAGTGATAAATTAACTCGTGTTGCCATTTTCATTTCATTCTAATCATTGTCAATTCTGATGGCGGAAAAGTGCAGTCATTGGTCGACGGTAAACTGAGTTTCCTCGGGAGCCAATTGAAAGATATATATATATATATATATATATATATATATATATATATATACATATCTGTAGTTTTACCATTTTCAAATTTTTTGTCGTATCAGGAGCACCAAGGTAAACAAAAGCTGTACGTTTTTTTAATGTAATAAAAAACAGTATCCTAAAAAGGGCACTCTGAATTGGGATAACGCAATATTCCATCAGATTTGAAGGATTTCTTCTTCATTGTTGGAGGATGACAGAAAACACAAGTTTACTAACATCACAGATTATCACATATCACTAATTAGAATTCTAAAGGCTTGTTTCGTTTAACTCTGTTAACACTCACTCGAGTCTTTCCCCTATATGTGTATCTATTTTCTTGCGAACATCCTTATAGATAGTTATTAATTCGATCAGAAATCGACACTGAGACGTCTTGTTTTGTTTTCGTCAAATTTGATTTTGAATTCATATATTAGATCGATTGATTTCCCTGCCTCTTATGAAGTCGCCTCCTTCTATCCTTTTTGTCACATGAGGATTTTCTCTATCTTTACATGTCAAGTATCAGATGGTGAGCCGTTGCCATATTTGAAAATGGACAGAAACGTACATTTAATTTAAAAGCCACCAAGTAATCTTTGTCATTTCTCCTGCATGGAATGATGTTAACAATGTCTTTTTTTAATAAATACGCTTATGTCATGTGTTTTATAGAATTATCTGCTCTATTGTTTGTTCCTTTGTTTCACTTCGTTTGACTTGTAAATCTAATGCCCTCCATCAACCCGCTGTTTTGGTACCTCATTGTAATACAGTAGCTTCTTTCTAGGAACTTTGGCTTGTAGAACTATCTTCCTGTTGACTGTTTTGCTTTTATGTAGGTTCAATAGAACATCTCAGCTCTTTCTGATAATTATCTGCTTTTCTTGTAAGCCTTTTGCATCAAGTGATTCCATAATTTCTTTCTGTAGCTACTTCAATAAAAACATTGCTACTGAGTAAATATACAGATTGAATAGATCTGTTACACGTATCAATTTTTGTTTCCTATGAATTTCTGTAGCGTTTCCCATTCTTACTGTTTCATAAGCTTAGATTTAAATATAGATCTGTTTTGGCATTACAAAACTCAGTGTGTCTAGGCGTAGTGTGTGCGTCGACTAAGATATTCATTTTTAAAAGAGTATTGCATTACACTGAGAGAAAAATTATCAGTTCTTCCAGCGGAATCCTCCAAGACACATTCCCGGGAAATCTGATTCGTTAAATTATCAGTCTCATTTGAGGAAGATTTTTACTAGGCACACAATCGCAAGGAAATAAAGGTAAGGATATCTATGGGGATGAGTGTCAGAAATGTCTGGAAAAAAATTATTACTTTTTTTAAAATGTCATTGATCATGTTACGCGTAACATTGCTCATCTGTATGATATATTTGTCTCCAGAATGTAATTTCTACGTAGTCGCAACTATTTTTAATGCAATTTTGCCAGCCTCTTTTGCTACATTTGTAGTAAATACTCGGGGTTTATTTTGTCAATCACATCTATATTGCTACTCTGAAATCGAAGAACCCATCTCCTAACTATGTTGACATCAACTGAATCAGTTCATAAACTTTCAACTGGCGTCCGTGAATATTTATTTGTTCAATTCCTTTTGAATCGAAAAATACAATAACGTACATCTGATTTTGACGTAAGTCCATGAGAAGTATTTCTTTCTTGAAGTCTCACATTGTCAATATCTGAAATACATTGATTACATTTTCAGGGATTGAATGCAGAAGTTCTATCATCAAAGCAATGAAGTTTGCGCCCCTCGAATCCATTTGGACGGAATTAAATATAAAAGACATCAATTTGGAAAGATCCTTGTAAATAACAATCAGGTTATTTTCGCTTACTGGTGTAAAACCATGAACAATTTTAGCATTAACTGAACGGACATTGATATGTCTATTCGTTTAAAGTCAACTAACTTGATTGCGGTAGATGTCGATCTAAAGAAGATGATTCAAACTGACTATAAAATTTATTTTAAGACGTGACGTCACAACATGTTAAACATCAAAACATCGATGGGGGCCACCAAAGACTTACTAATCCAACGGATCTTCAAAAAATGTCCCACATACGTTCAGACTCAGATCTTAAAAGCAATTCTACAACATTTTTTTTTAATTCAACCCAGTTGAGATATCGAAAGAGGAATGGAGAAACAATACTCCAAAAGAAGAGGACGTCATTGACGGCCCAACTTTGCGCCTCCTAGATTTTTCTACGCATAATAAGCAGCAGCGGGTAGCCTCAAACCGGATAAGAACAAGATAGCGCAGGACTGTGCTGAACAAACACACGGGGAGACAAATAGACTTTTCAATCTATCCAAAGTGCAAGGCACTCACACCCGCCCAGCTTATCCTATACTGTTCAATCACCCGTCCCAGAGGAAGCTATAAAACAATCCATCTATCTGGAGACAATTTCTCGGGCTTAGTAAAAAATAGCGGTGTGGAAAAAACACGTCTTATTACCTTACACATGTCTGACGATTAAATCCAGAACTATGTGAAATATATTTTAATTTAAATGTGATATACTAATCATTATGACTGTAGACGCCTCTCTAACCGTCTATATTCATGACAAATAACACCCTACCTAAGAATTCTTCCTTCAAACTCGTCGTCTTAACATTTGCGGGAACGTGAGTAAAAAATATCTTTTAAATGCAAAGTTAAATGCAATTATAAAAATGAATTCGAAGATTATATTGTTGGCATTGGTTTCCTCCGTTATTTTTTTAACGAGGAAGTCAGTTTTTCGAACAGTCAGATCTGGTGTCTCTAACAATCATAATAAACAACCAGTGTTATATTCTGATCTGTTTGTTAACTACTGTTCGATACACTTCATCATTTCAAGTCTTATCTTTAGTATTCGTTTGTGTAAATCTATAATATCGTTGAGGTATTTATCAAAAACATATATATGTATTGCACATAAGTATAGATTGATAATAATATATTTTCGTATTGTATTCTATCGTAATGAACGCGTTTTATACATCTTTGTAAAAAAAATCAGTTCGATTTTCTTTGTGGTCCAGACAAGTGTGTTTTATATTTTTGCCATTTTTAGTAATGCAATCATTCTCTCCCCGAGTCACTAGGACTGAAGAGACAGTAATATGATCCTATTTATGAGTCACTTAGACAGAATCGATAATCCTGGTCAGCTAAACAGACTTGATACTACTTGGTAGTTAAAAGCATCTATCCACTGATATTATCTAGGCATGCGATGATTATACTGCTGAACGGGTCAGTCCTGAAATGTTGGGTGCTAACTGATAATAATCAAACAACTGATTTTTACTTCTGCAAGCCATGCTCAAGCTATAATGCACAAAATAACAAGCATATATATGAACATACTTTCATTTCTCTGACATAAGTTCATTTCTCTTCTGTCGTCATGTAAGAATCATCTGTGAAAGCATCTAATATTATATATATATATATATATATATATATATATATATAGTAAGCTATACAATATATATGGCGATTAAGCTACACTGAATATTCCGCGTTTGATCCACTCTAGGACTCTTCAGGCTTATATATATATATATATATATATATATATATATATATATATATATATATATATATATATATATATATATATATACCATCTTTTTTTTTTGGCAATCTTATGAGTTTCAAATCTCAGCCACTGTTGATTAGAATTTAACAAATGAAAATGCTCGTTGGAAAGGTAATGACCAGAATTGTGTAGTGGGCTATGTGACATTTGCTCTTAAAGTCGAACATACAATGGATCATCCAATATACAGAGACTATTTTGGCATTTTTTACAGTCATATCATGTTACAATCATAGTCATTTGTTTTCCTAGTTTTGCATATAGATTAAAAACTATCTGATATTTCCCCAATACATATGACCTTGATGAAGGGGAGACTAAAACTTTCTGCTATGGTTTCAAATGATTTGAAAGAACACCAAGGGGAACTTGATTTTGAATATTTCTCATGTGTAATATCTCTCCTCTTTCGTTTTAACACATAAATAAATTTCACAGTGTATAAGGATTATTTGATTTTGGAGATATTCATAATTGTACCCTATTTCCAAGAGAGGGAAGATATAACATATGGGAAATATTTGGAATCAAGTCTTCCTCTGTTGTTATTTCAGATCATTTGAAAATGTAGAAGCAATTTTTAATCTCCTGTCTATCAAGGTCAGAAGTTTTGTGGAAATTAATTACGTTGGTTCAAACTCAATATCATTTTCTTACATATGTTACTTTTATAGATGATTTCTAAATTAATTCATTAATATATATATATATTAAAGCGGGTTTTTCGCTCTATCGAATCGTGTTATTCTCAATCTGTGTATTCATTTTTTTTGCTGGCTCTTCCACGGCATGGACAAAATTCAAATACGTACGATTTTATTGATCCGGTTTAAATTAGGCCGAAAAGCTGCCGAGGCAGCTTGTGATAACGAAATGGTGACGAGGTCCTCGGAGATGAAGACGGTTGCGGTCAACATGTGATTACTTCACTTTTACAAGCATTTCGACAATTTCCTCCGTGAAAAATGTTTTAAAAGCCGAGATAATACCGAATCAGCCTTCAATGGATTTCTATGCTAATGGGATGAATAAACTTTTTACTCGTTTGCGAACATTTGTCGATTTAAATGTTCTAATTTAATTTAATAATGTTTTTTTTATGAAAGGATAATGATCTTTGGAAGTTGAACGTCAAAAAACGACATGATGTTTGCACCCACCTTATATATACAATAGTCTTATTCTCAAATATATATAATATAAATGGATCTTGCATATATAATTCAGCACAACGATATCGACTAGCAGATACTATATCATCGGATTCAGTGAGAATATAAAATAAATGACATTTTTTTTTTATTTTCAAACAAACTCTGAAATATACCAATTATTTCTTTGCACTTATATCCTAGAGATTTGTTATCAATCAAACTATACGCAAATAACAAATATGATATGCGTCCATCTTTAAGCTGTTGTTTTTATAAATATCTTACAGCCAAAAATACAATGGAATATTATAAATGATCACGAACACAAAAGTAAAATATTGTCTTAAATATTCTGTCGTATTTTTCCTCTTTATGGAAGTCAAACTAATTGGAGTCTAAAACAGTTAAGTATCCAACCTCAATAAAATTTCATAAGGTTTATACTAACAAAAAAAACGCCAGCAATTCCTCGAAATATATTATGGAATACTATCAGACAGAGTAAATCACTGTGGGAAAATTTTACTTTTCAAGTAAGCTTTATTATTGACAAAAATATTAAATAACTATTCATATGTGTATACATGTCTATGTACGGAAATCTAAATATATCACTTTCTTTCTTTTATACTAAAGAATCTCATTCTTTACATTTTGATAGCCTTCTAATACTTACCTTTCTGTACACACACACACACACATACACACACACACACAAACACAAACACATATTTACACACATACGGCTTTTATATGATCTTCATTAGACACCGGATTGAAAATCTAAATAAGACTCCGATTAGATATTTGGATTAGATTTTAATCAACCAAGTGCCTGTCTCTCTACAGGAAAGTCGAAAGTGAAAGTTAATTTAACTTTGAGCAGCGTTGTACATTATACTCTCCGTATTTTATTATTTAGTCCTTTTGTTCATTTGAGTAATGCTTCAAAGAGAAGAAAAATTGCTGTTTTTTTTTATCAGTATCGACGATTTATAGTTGTCTAATGTTAGACTGTGAATTAGTTTTTTAGCGTCTTACATGGCCTTTCTTAAGCTGTATACACACACACAACATACACACACACACACACACACACACACACACACACATATATATATATATATATATATATATATGTATATATACATGTGTGTGTATATAGCTGTGTGTATAAATATCTGCATAAATATATAGTCATTATTATCGTACTATTTCGTTGTATCACAACTAATCAGTGCGATGAGACTAATATCGTTCCTTAGCCGGGGATTGAACCTGCAACCATCGTTTTATAGTCGGCAGTTCTAACCTTCGTTTGTGTATTCTACTTTTCACTATTCTACTCTCCATTTTCGCTCTTATTCACGTTCACTCTATTCTACTAATGATAAGCAGTCGAATCGAAAGCGCTCTTGATAACTATAAAGGTTTAATTACTATTTTCTATTTTTATATAAATAAGATTATATGGAAAATCGAAAATATGAAAAAGAATCATATAGCAAAGTGTCTTCGATATATATCAGATAATTTTAGTCGATTGATTGTTTCAATTGGAATGTAGTAGCAACTTTGTTTTGCAAACTTGGAAGATCGATTTTTTCTATTTTATATATATGATCACACGACGGTTTTTCCTTCAGAGTAACTCGGGGAATTAACGATTATATTCTTAAATACGGCATAGAAATCTAGAAGAAGAATTTGAATAGTCATATCCACAAAAAGTATAGAACTGAATTTCATAAAGAAAAGTGTTTTTATGAATGCGTCTATTGTGATAAAATACAATAGAACTCCGGTATACGACTGCCCCTAGATACGTTTCTTAGGTTACGATGTGGAATATGATGTTTTTACGGTTACTCGTAACGGATTTTCCCACCTTACGGTGTATATTAATAATGTTATTTGATTATATACATGCGTATTATATATACTGTACTGCATGACTAATTTTTAATGCCATATCCTGGGGTTCTACTGAGTTGAGATATTTTATTATCGATTTATATGCTTATGAAAGGCATATCTGTCTGTATCAGTTTATGTTTCTGCGAGAGAGTGTAGGGTTGTATAGAAAAACATAATAGGAAATTAATTTATTGAAGCGTAGGATAATATAATAGTACATGATCGAACGAGAAAGACAAGAATCTGACATAGTGATAGCTAATTTAGTAGACTTCGAGAGATCTTAAGAAAACTAAATAAGTTATTACGGTTTCCCCGATTTGAAAAATAATGTTCAAATGTTAATTGATTTCTACACTCTGAATAAAATCTTTTTTGTATATATATGTTTGAATCTCAGCAGATCAATATTATTTTATCGCCCCTTCATCGTCTAAATCAAACAAATATCTCTGGAAACTTCATTTTTTGCTTCATTTATGCAATTTTTATGATACTCTATTTGTAAAGATGTCCATCCTTTCTCGTTTAAAGGTTTATCTTCGATCTGTAAGAACCTACCGTTTATCATATAATTGGTGATATTATAATTATTTTCAACTAGCAAAACTCGTGTACCGGCGTTACCCGGTTGAAGTATGGCACCAAAAGAGAACAGGCTGGTCCTGGTAGGCAATGGCCTCTCCTAATGGGCACTGGCCGGATCTTAGGAAGCGGCATGTACGGGATCCAGTAGATCCCTACAGACACTAATTGACCATGGGGCACTAGCGACAGCTAGCTGAACCTGGCGTACTGGCAATAGCTGACTGTCCCTGGTTGGTATTGACTAGATCTGGCGTGCACCTCCCATTAAAAGAATGCAATTTAAATAATAACTTTCAAATTGTAACAAATCGGGTGTTTATTTCTTGCAATGATTGACAGTATATATATATATATATATATATATATATATATATATATATGTATATATACATATATATATATATATATATATATATATATATATATATATATAACCGTTTTATATGCTGGGGAGCATGATACTGTTTTGTTTTTAAATCCCCGAAACAGTGTTTCATGGTAAACAACTGATGATCCCTTGAAAAATAAATTATTGGTATTATAGTAAATTCGAGAGCGAGTTGATGCAGTGATTGCAGGTGATTAAATGACTTACTGACTAGATGGTTTTCTAACGAATGATAAAAAATATTTTTTGTATAGTTGTAAAGGTTAAAACTTCAAAGACTATATATTGAGTGTTTGAATATGTATGGCTAGGTTCCCTTCCTCTTATTTAGATACTTTTCTGGTGCCAAAGATACTAAAGTTTTTTCTGATAAAATACAAAAATAATTATCAAATAACTTTTAAATATGGTCACTAAAACAAGATTGCAAGCTAGGTCTGGGCAGTCCTCAGAACTAGCGATTTTCCCTAGGGCTTACCACCCAAGGAGGTCGGATACGTCTCGACAGGGTCAAGCCGTTGTCATTAGTAATATACAAGTAGGAACTCCTTCTTTCGAAGTGGCAAATGGGACTTGTCGGCCGATAATAATTTTAAGGTTGCTCCCTGTCGAGCACCCTTATGTAAAAGCTTCCGAACATTCATATCTGATTTATCTCTGCACTCCATGTTAAAAAGGAAGTGTCCTCTATAGTATCAGATCCGACCGAATGATTAATTGTAGGCATAGATCAATTCATACCATCTAAAAAATTCCAACAAAAACCTAACAGCCAGCCATGGCTCTCCCCAGAATGTGCTGCTGCTATCGCGCACAGAAATCACTTTTTCCATAGCTACCAACGTAATAGATGCACTGAGACTAAAGCTGCTTTCAGGTCTGAAAGCAACCACTGTAAAAGAGTAATAAAAAATGCAAGAGAGCTATATGCCCAGTCTGTTAAATCCAAGGTAGCTGATCAGCGGCTTGGATCCCACCAGTTTTGGCAAATAACAAATAGGATCCTGAACAGAAGTGTGCGTTCTATCCCAACCATTATCAATGGACCAGAGGTCATCTCGTCAGCGTCAGACAAGGCCAAACTATTTGCAAAGAACTTTGCAGCTAATTCTACCCTATGCGACGAAGGCCATCAACTCCCCATATTTCCTCCTATAACACAGAACAAGCTAGGTAACATACAAATATCCGTGCATGACGTCGCCAAGCTAATAAAGAACCTAGATTCCAGTAAAGCAACTGGCCCTGATGGCATCCCAATTATAGTGTTAAAAAAGCTTCAACCAGAACTTGCTCCCATACTTACGAAACTATTTAAGCGCTGCCTTATGGAGAAGTGCTTTCCGACTCCCTGGAAGACCTCATCAGTTTGCCCTGTATTTAAGAATTCAGGTGATAAGTCATCTCCCTCTCAATACAGACCAATAAGTCTCCTGTGTGTTATGAGTAAGTTGCTGGAATCCATATTAAATAGAGAAATAGTCAACCACCTCAGCAGGAATAACCTTCTTAGTGACACCCAATATGGCTTCCGCTCTGCAAGATCTACCGCAGATGTGCTGACGGTTATATCCCACAGGATTAGTGAATCTCTTGACAAAGGCTTTCTTTCTAGGGCAATTGCTCTTGACATAGGCCTTTGACAAGGTATGGCATAAGGGTCTACTTCACAAGATTTCCAGCTACGGTATAACTGGAAATGTTTTCTCAATCATTAAATCATTTCTCTCCGATAGGCTTATAAGAGTAGTGGTCGATGGACAAAAATCGGAGGCCTGCAGCATTAATGCTGGGGTCCCTCAGGGGTCAATCCTGGGCCCAACTCTTTTCCTGATCTACATAAATGACCTCCCTAAACACATACTTTAATCATTCGTTGACATCTATGCTGATGACACGACCATATACGGAAACACATCAAAGGCTGTAAATGACAAAGTTCTCTCTGATTCTCTCTCCTCTGATCTCGAGCGCGTGGTTCAGTGGGGGAAGACGTGGCTGGTTACCTTTAATGCATCACGAACCAAACTCCTATCCTTACATCATCAACGCTCTGATCCCCATCTGGCATCAATTGGGATGGATGGCTCTCGTCTGGGTGAGTCCCCGTGTTTTGACAAGCTTCTGGATTTGACCTTTACTCCTGATCTGAAATGGAACACGTACATCAAGTTTGTTGCCAAGGTCGCTGGAAATATGGTGGGATCCTTCTACCGCTCCAGAAGATATATCACTACTGATGCAAATCTCTATCTAAATAAAAGCCAAGTACGTCCAAGGATGGAATACTGTTGCCATATCTGGGCAGGAGCTGCTAAAAACAGCCTATCCTGCCTTGAAAGAGTACAAAATTTACTTCGTGGCTTAGTGGGGGATGCCCTTTTCTCTACCCTGCAACCTCTCTCCCACAGAAGAGACGTTGCAAGCCTATCTTTGTTTTATCGTTATTTCCATGGCAGGTGCTCGTCTGAACTCCAATCTCTGGTCCCCTCTCGCCAATCTTTCACGAAAAACACCCGTCTGGCTGAATCCACGGTGAAAAATTTCCTCCACTCTTTATCTGTGCCTAAATCAAAACGTGGATTCTATGAACAAAGCTTATTTCTTAGAACTGCACGCCTGTGGAACTCTGTTCCGTCTGCCTGCTTCCCACCGGACTGCAACTTGGATATCTTCAAATCAAACGTTAACAAATTCCTAATGAACCGCCCCCTTAAGTAAACATTTCATCAAATCTCCACACTAACGTAATGTACTTGCAATAACCCTTATCCCTGAGTGGCTTCCGGTCCTTTATAAGTGATGATCACTGTGTAAAAAAAAAATTGTAATATTCTGATAACATCGAAAGAATCTAAGTCAAATGTGACTAATAATATTTATTCTGTTATAAATCATTCTAATGAAGATTTGTCATGTAGGTTCCAAAATGTGGTCTACCTGTTGTCCTGTAAAAACTGTAATTTACAATACGTAGGAGAAACTGTAATGCCTCTAAATAAACGCATGAATTTGCATAGGACTAACACTAAGGGATGTATTCATGTGGTAAAACATTTTAAAGACACCTGTAGTCAGTTGTCTTTTTCCGTACAAATAGTTGAAAAATTTGAAAGTAATGGATATAATAGTCTAGATAATGTAGATAACGATATCCTAAGGATGCGTCAGGATAAGGAAGACGATATAATTAAAATAATGCGAGTAATTTACCCATATGGGTTGAATAGTAAAGTTAAAAAAATAACCTACAAGATTCTGTAATTATAGGTAGATTATATCCAGCTTTGCCACGCTACGGTATTAGAGATAGAACTCTTGTTAACAGAAATAATAGAAAATCAGTTATTTCCTGCGAGGATTTTTTTAGTAAAATTAAAGATATTATTATTAATCAAATTTATTAGTCGTTCAATTATATAAGAAAATGTTAAACTTTGAAAAAATGTCACAGAAACGTATGGTATGCTGCGAACTATTTGGGACTATTTTGCATAATCTAGTCTCAATTTTTGAATGACATAAAAGGCTAAAAGAAGACAGGGAGTCTGTGAGGTATGAGTAAGAGTGTAATAGAAGCAGGGAAGTCAGAGCTCCAGAGTTGATTGACCAACTAAAGAACTTTATGGATAAAGATCTATGGAGACAATAAGTAGACATTTTGATGTCAATGTGGGCACTGTGCAAGCAATTATTCGCAAGGAACTGAGGATGCGAATGATTTGCACGAACGTACGAGTCCATATCTCCATCCTTGTAACAGACCTTTTGACCAAGATGAGAATCAAGACATTTCCTCGTCCTTTCTACATTCCAGACGTTGCTTTCTTTGACTTTTGGTTATTCCCTAAGCTCAAGGATTATTGAGAAGCTCACATGAGGATTTCCCTGGGGCTTTCCAGAAGTTGTTGGAACAGTGCAAGTTCATTGACGCCGAAGGAGATTACTTCGAAGGAGACTAGAATTCCATGTGTATACTATCAATAAAAGTGCCCATACGAAAAAATCTGGAAAATTATTGAAGGCACATCCTTCTATACGAAATGTAATGAGTATTTGTCTGCCTAAGGAATGTCTAAGGTACACGGAGGATGTGTCATTTTTCCGTGTGTGAACGGGAGTACTACTATTTTTAATGTACAAATGGTGAATGAGTATGTATAAATGAAAAATATAAACCCAAATACGAGAATGTTTTGTTTCTCGGAAAAAAATTCGTTCATTTTCGGTTCACACAACCGAATTTTTGTTGAAAGACGAACACATCGTGTGCTGTTCCTATAAGTGGTTTCAAACTGTTCAGAAATCGACTATTCCTTTTTTTGTATATATAAAAACACCTGAAAACAGCCAATATATTAAAGAACTTGTTTGCGGGGGTGTTCATCATTTCAAGCTCTGTTATCAAAAGGATTAAAGTTAACTGTATGCGAATAAAAACTAAACACGAACGGCGTTCATGCTAAAAGACAGGTCTAATGTAGAGAAGCTTCAGGCTACGTAGAGGATAAGAAGAAGAAAAAATAATTAGCGAATGGAAATCGTGCTACCACAATTACATATGACTTTAGAATGTAACCCTCCTAGGAATTAACATAGTATTGTATACAAAATAATGAAAACGTATAATATTAGCAAAACCTACAACAGGTATTGCTTAGCACGCTTGAATTTATTTGCAGCATTTATGTTTACAATGATATATCGTTTTGAAAAGATGAGATATATTTCTTTTTATTATATAAATGATGCGTAATGTTTCCTTTTATTATATATATATATAATATATATATATATAAATATATATATATATATATATATATATATATATACCATATATATTTATATATACCATATATATTTAGTACTACTTATTCTGGTTTTATAATGATTTATTTTTGAATTACTTTTACATGAAATACAATTTTAAGCTGTTTTTGTGATAAAAATGACGTATAAGAATCAGCATGAAAGTACCACATTTAATTAAAAAATTGGATTAATAATTATTGTTTATAATAAACCACGCTACGCATTTACTTCAATTTGCACACTATTCCTTTATTTTTATTATTAAATTGATTGTATACTTAAACTATTTCGTTGTTTTCATTACAAAAATATGATATTTCTCGCTCCTCCTATCGTTTATTACATTTCAGACTACCAAACAGATGGGTGGAATTTTCCTCTGTAAAAGTTAACTCACACAAAATTTTGCATTTTTAAAGATGGTTGCATACAAAATCATCATAGTCATATAAAGGAGGGTTTTTTTAATAAACAAAAGTGAATGGTATTTTCCTCATAACAACATGTATCAATAATACAAATGGACGGAACAATAAATAAAATAAATAAATATTCTTTAGTCATTAAGGAATTAGGCTAAAATTGGATAAATGCAATTTTTATATATTATTACAAATCCAAGCATAAGGCTGATGTATATTTTTGAATGACAACTGGAGAAATTGAAAGTACTGATATTGAGCCACATTGTAGGATTTTCTTCGCTTTTGCATTACATTTGGATTTTACCTTTTATGGGATAAAGCGTATGTTAGGAAATAAATGTCTTTTGGAATCTCGATATTCCAGAATGGCGCAAATCCCCATAGCATCCAGGTTTAGTTACATCAAATACATTAACTCTATCTCAAATGGCCAAGTCATTTGTATACATGACTGTAATTCAGTACATAAAATCTCGAAATGGATAAATCAGTAATGCAAACTGTCAAAGTTGGTCAAAGGATCCCAGCTTCCCACAGCTTTTGTGGCTATTTGCTTCTAGATCTGACATGGCTGAATAAAATCAGACTGAATTTAACAGCGACAACTCTGTAATGAAAAGGTTTAATCCCTTAGAGATTACTTTTGTTTCACATTTCCAACCCTGTTATTCTGTTATATATTGATTATATCAAGTGTTTCAATATATATATATATATATATATATATATATATATATATATTTATATATATATATGTATATATATATATATGTATATATATATATATATATATATATTATACACATTACATTACAACAAAGTACTTTACTTTTACAGAATTAATTTTTCTACATAAAAATCATATCATGATCATACCTTACATCAGAGTAGTCCCCCACCTGGGGAAAATGCACACTATTTTTAAGGTTAAGATCAAAGAGCATTATACCGGCCTATGTATATGTGCTCTCCTACAGCCCACACAACTGAACCGATCATGACTTAACTAGCATGATGATCGTACCTGTACCTAGAGAAATTTCACACAATTTTTCAAGGGTGAGGTCAAAGGTCAAAGTCATAGCTTATGTTTATAAACTCTCCTACATCGCAAACCACTGACTCAATAATGGCGAAACCTGACAATGCTGTTCTCCGACCTAGTGATGGTACACACTTTTTTTCACGGTCAGGGTACAACTATTAAGGTTGGGGCTCTGCTATACGCAAAGCTGCTATCTTCGCTAATGTATATATATATATATATATATATATATATATATATATATATATATATATATCACGCACATATATTCGTCCTTTCCCGACATGGGTTGGATTTTAAAAAACTGTCTTTTTTCGCACGATCTATGACTTTTTCTTTTATCACATTTTTATTTCAATTATCCTGAAGATGTCCTCGGAAACAAGGACGAAACGTTGATTTTTAAATAATTTCATTCGGTTTTTTCTATTTTTTCTTTAAACATATATATATATATATATATATATATATATATATATATAATTTCATTTTCTCGTCATTAGCTTCTAATGCATAAGTCTTTATATTCTTAACAAATTCTATATTTTCTGAAAATTGTGCGCTTGGAAATAATCGATGATTTCATAAAATAAAACGATTGTGTCTGTGTAATTAAGCAAATCTGTAAAATGTACGGACATTTTGAAATACTGAAATAATTTGGTGATGAAAATAAATATTTAGAGCTTTAAATGTAAACATTATTGTTATATATATATATATATATATGTTTGCGTGTGTGTGTGTTTATGTGTATGTGCGTGTGTCTATGTGTGTGTGTCTATGTGTGTATAAAGTGTTGGGTTTGAGAATTAATAGTCGATTGTGACAATTCACTGTTTATCTTAATCCCCCACATAAACGAGGAGGCGTAATTGCTGAGGAATCTATCTATATACATATAACAGTGAAAGTGTATGTGTATCTGTGTATCTGTGTGTCTGTGTACATTTCCCTACGCAATAACTCTGTCAATTTTTAGTCTACAGACTCGAGATTTGATATACCGGGTACTGAGATTTGGGAAAATCGATGTGATCGGTTTTTGGCCAGAAAATTGGCCATTAAGGGGTCAACGTTCAGCGATTTAACCTGTGAGAACTCTACCAAACTCCTCCGACAATTTTTGGTCTACGCACTTGAAATTTTAAGTATAGGTTTCTTGGACATGGATCTAACTTAATAACTTGATTTGAGCAAAAAAAAATAAATGTTAAGGGGTGATAATAGGGGTCTAAGTTTAAAACAAAAATTGACTTCTGCGGTCTCTTCCAAATTACTCAGACAAATTCTGGTCTAAATATTTGAAATTTTACATAAAGGGTATTCAGAAATAGGGCAAGCTTTTTCAGCAGTTTGTGTCGAAAATTTTTAGTTACCAATATATAAATGTATGTATGTCTGTTTGCATGCCTGCCTTAAACTTTCAATTGAGGCGACGGATTTTACCAAGATCAGTATCGTTTTAAAGTTCGACCTTTCATATGACAAGTATCGAAAGATTGGCTAAAAACATTAACATCTTCATCTTCAACTAGACACTTTTCTACAGGGGGGTCACTTTTTTCGCCGATATTTTTAAAGTAATCCTCTCCTTAAATTGTCTAGTCTTAATTTTTAAAATGTCGCTTCCGGTTTTGCGGTGGTCGTAACAGCATAAACATTCTTTTCCTCCTTTGCGGTACGGGTTCGAGCCTGCCTTCCTACTACCACTTTTTTTTTTTTTGCTCAACATACACATCCTAACTCCCGGGCAACGCCGAGCGCCCATGCTAGTATATATATAAAAGTGAACGTGTCTGTGTGTGTATACATTTCCCTACGAAATAACTTTGTCAGTTTTAAGTCTACAGACTCGAAATTTGGGTACTGAAATTTGGGAAAATCTTTGTCATTGGTTTTCGGCCAGAAATTTTTTTGTAATGGGGTCAAAGTTCAACGATTTGACTTTGAGAACGCTACCAAACTAGTCCGACAATTTTGGGTATAAACACTTACAATTCTAGATATAAATTCCTTGGGCATGGCTCTAACTTAATAACTTGATTTGAGCCCAAAACAATAAATTTTATGGGGTCATAATAAGGGTCAAATTTTAAATTTACTCCGGTCTTTACCAAATTACTCAGACAATTTTTGGTTTAAACATTTGAAATTTTACATAAAGGGTATTCAGAGATAGGGCAAGCTTTTTCATCAGTTTGTGTCGAAAATTTTTAGTTACCAATATATAAATGTATGTATGTATGTTTGCATGTCTGCCTAAAACTTTCGACAGTGGCGATGGATTTTACCAAGATAAGTGTCGTTTTTAAGTTCGACCTTTCATACGACAAATATCGAAAAATTCGCTAAAAACATTAACATCTTCACCTTCAACTAGACACTTTTCTACGGGGGGGTCACTTTTTTCGCTGATATTTTTTAAAGTTATTCTCTCCTTTTGATTGTCTAACCTTAATTTTAACATAAGTTACTTCAGGTTTGGCAGTGTCGTAACGGCAAAGACGTCAGGTTTCCCCCCCCCGTTCTTTTCTCTTTCGCGGTACGGGTTCGAGCCTGCCTTCCTACTACCACTTTTTAATTTTTTTGCTCAACATACACATCCAAACACCCGGGGACACCCAGGCAACGCCGGGCTGAAATGGTAGTTGTCTTGTAAAATCAGAACAGATAATACGTTATCCATATTTGAAAGGAGGGGGATCGTCTCATGACATACTCACTTATAATACACTAACACCTGTTAACAGAGAATGCAATCTATGAAAAGATAATATAAAAGAACAGATGGTCAACATTTAATTCGGCATTGTGATGCTGCGATAGTATAATATACGTAATATCTAGTATTTTTGTAATAAATATTTTTCAAGTGAAAAGTAAACTTCCACAACTTCAAAATGAATTGATTCATTGTTGCAGTACATTCTTAATCGCACTCTATTCTTCTCTGCGTCGGAATAAGTCCGATAATATATTGCAGTCTTATAGAATAGTTGTTTGACTCGTATTCAATTTTGTTAAATCTGTGCTTGATAAGTCAACAAAGGTATTTTTTCTTCTTCATATTTAATAGTATATTGGAAACAGTCTAGCGTATGATTTGCTTTCGTATGTACAAGTATTCACGAGAAAAATATTACATACCGCTAAACACAATCATTGTATTCAGCCACGGATAAATAATTAGCCGGATCAACTAAATCGCAGTGACTTTTTGCTTAGGATTCGCACATAATTGCCCTGGAAAGAAAGCGAAATACCGCATTTCCCATATGTTAACAGCATATGCTTACATATATTTGATTTCCAACTTTATACAAATAGTAGTAATATTATTCAGTAACATCTTCATAATAATGCATAGACTTGGGTACTTTTTTATCTTTAAATTGAAGGGATATAATCATTTAGTGTCTATGCACAAACATTTAAGCGAAGTTACTATTTTATATGGATATAAATGTTTAATGGTATAATATGTTTATACATCGAAGTTTAATCAAGAGAGTAATTGAATATTTTGCATAAATAAAGCTGTTGATTCGAAATACAAATGAGCGAACGGTGGTTCAATACGAAAACGTAATCCTAATTTGATGACTACCGCGTTTATTTAACTCCGTTATGCGTCGAGTAATGATAGTATATTAAAGATGAAGAGGCAATACAAGGATAACGTTATAGAGTAGATGAGACTTAAAACTCGTGGTATGTGAACAAGGAAAAAAGACAAAACGCATCATTATTTACATTTACCAACATTGCTTCAAGTTATCGAACCTTGCTCCCGCTCACGAGTACTAGTGATCAAGTGTGGTTAGAGACTGTGTGTTTTTTGTATCACTATAACTTTGTCTCAGTTTTACTTCAGTGTCGCTTATTAGACATTATTATTAATGGCGGTATTATTATGTTCAAATACGCGACAGAATAAAGAAGTGTGCGTGCGTAATGTTAGTATTTTTAGTTAATTAGCAAACAGGTTAAAAATATATTAGGTAGGAAATAGTTTGGAATTCAATAGTATAATTAGTTCAGTTTCAAATAACTTAAATTATTTATGATCCAAAGGCAGGCAGTTTTAAAAGAGATATGCGAATAAATCCACAAATTTAATAATAAAAGTAGCGAAAGCACGTATTTATTATCGTATCTCTCTCATATATATAAAGCGGGTGCCGTAGAGACACATATTATCAATGATAGGGTCTTCAAAACACAAATTAGTCAAATGGCTGACAAGTGTCTCAGAACTTGTTTTGGAACGTTATAGTCGTTTTACAATAAATATTCATTTTAATTTTGCAAACTTTATGCTAAAATATACTTATTTGAAAAATTTGTTTTCCTTTGATAATTCCAATCTTTTTACTTGTGCCCAACTCCTAGAGACTATTAATATATTTTCTGACGCCTTATATCGGTGTCAACGTCCAACTCATCCATTCCTGAAAATATTTTCGTAGAATTTATGAAATTCGCCATTATGTCGGTTGAATTTTGTTTTAATGATATCATGTACAGACAGACAAATGGTGTATCCATGGATTTTCTATTGGGACCAGGTTCGGCTAATGTCTTTGTAGTTTATCACGAAGAAGATCTATTATGAGGTTTTCATAAATCAGATTTTTACTTTCGTTACGTTGCTGACACCTTTGATTATTCAACAACGAGACGAAAGCGAGCGGTTTTTTACGCCCCTTAATTACCTTTATCCACTCCTTAAGTTTATAATAGACAAAGAAGCCAATTCTACTCTTCTGTTTTTAGGTGGTCTTATTTCAAAGACTTCTCTGGGGTTTCTTACTTCTGTCTATCGTAAACAAGCATTTACTGGTCTCTATACACGATGCGACTCATTTTGGCCTACACATCCAAAATTTAATTTAATTAAGATCCTAGCCCATAGGGTTTTAATGATTTGTTCGAGGGTCTATCTGGATAATGAAATTAATTAATCACTAAGCCCCTTTGCAACAATGGCTATGTCATTGTTGAATCTACAATTAATAAGAAAGTTTAATTTTTTATAAATCTAAAGAAAATTTAGTCAATAGATGTTCAGTTTACCAACGTCTACCTTGACTTGGTAATATCAGTGACCGATTTGCCAAACAAATCACAGTGTTTATACGACGGTGTTATTTTTCGTCGAATTCATGCGTTGTTTTTTCAACTAGACCTATGCTGTCGTCCATTTGCAAATGTGTTTTCCTTCCTACTATGAAAAGGTTAGTTTTCATTTATTTAAAAGTAATTGTACTGCGCACTATTATGACTAAACATCGTAAAGATTGGTTTTGTTTTAAACACGTACCATCGAAGATTCGTTATGTATTTTGTTACCTTCTGACCTTCTGAACAATATATGCGTGTTTGCCATCTGCGGGCATCTTATAAATAGCCGTGCTTGTGCTTAGAATTTATTTTTCTTATGTTCGCTCTCTTTTCAAGTTAAAAACCTTAGAAACCGTTTTTATTAAGTCCTTGAGACATTCTATTTATAAGCAAAAAGAACATCTTTAAGGACTTAATGCGATATCTACGTGATTCTTTATCCTTTTATATTTTGTTTTATTTTTATTTAATTATACTTTTCCACCCTGCATTATTCATGACAATTTCTAATTGTTCATCGATTTAGCACAGTTGAGCGAGGAACGAAACCCGGTAAGCTAGCCGTTGTTTTAATTTACCATGTTAACTGGTATTAATCTTATACCTCAAAGAGAATATATATATATATATATATATATATATGTATGTGTATATATATATATATATATGCGTGTGTGTGGGTGGGTGTGCGTTTGTGTGTGTGTGTTTGCTCTGTATATCATTTCAAATTTTTCCCTGAAGTTTATCCCTCTTTTCATCGTATGTGTTTTTTATTTGACCTAATATCTGTATGTATACACTTTTACTTCTTTAAACAATGACACGCATAAGTACTCGATACAAATCATCTTCTGTTATGACTCTAATCTGTGTCTGCAATTTTGCCTAGTATTTGGTTAATTATTGTAAACTTGTTTTGTTGTATGCAGAAAGAAAAATAAAACTTCAAGATGGAGTTCATTTTTTATCAAAGACAACAATTACCCTATGCTAAAGTATTGCATACATGACACATTTTGCAAATTTCTAATCGAAATATTTTAAAAGACTTTAAATATTATAATTTTCGATAGTATTGAAATGTCATCTATGACCTAATATTATTAGTTGGTAAGAGATGACATTTCAATACTATCGAAAATTGTTCGCAAGAAAGCGTCACTAATCATCTGACTTTTGGATATGCCTTATGGGATAAAAGTCACAAAATAATAGAAACTAAAGAATAAAAAAATATTTACGAGATGGGACCATTGAACATTACAAAGAGGGACTAGGTTAATGAATAATTAGCAAACAACAAATTTATAGTGAGAAATATAAGAAATATGATGACGGGACAACAAAACTTCCAAGAAAACAAATGTGAGTTCATTCAAGCGGAAGAGCAGAGCAGTGCAAAAAACATTACTCGTTCTGAAATTTAAACTGGTCTCTTGGGTGCTGGTATTAATTTAATAGGTGCTGGTATCAATTAAATTAAGGGTGCCATTAGCAGATCTCTAACTCGTACACGTTTTCATTTGATAACTCCATAGAAAGTATCTTTACTGCAAGCAAAACATGTCAAAGACCGATTAAAGTTTGTCGAGATTTATGAAAAGAAAGGTAAGCAGTTTTTAGAAAACGTAATCTGCTCGGATAAAACGAGAATTGAACTATTCGCAAGGAGTATAGAGACAAGTGTTGACCTAAAAATGCCACTGCCTTCAACATAATAGCATCCCCACGGCTAAGTTAAGTGGTGACCTCATTATGATCTGAAAATGATTTACATCCAAGAGCACTGATTAGTTATTTGTTACTTATGGTAAAATTAATGGTGAAACGTACAGGAACATTCTAAAAGGTTCCAATAGACATCTACAACTTCTTTAGGACATGGTCGGAAGTTCGTGCTTTAACAGGTAAGTGATCCTAAACATACTGCCAAACTTACACTCAATTGGCCAAATCATTCTCGTGATAAAAATCCAATTAATAATTTGTAGAATACTTTGAAGATTAAAGTCCATAAGCGGAATCCACAAAAGGTCAATAAATTAGTAGAATTATAACATTTACTAAAGTGATAACAGAAACAACATGTTTAAAATACATATTCCAGTCACAGTATAGCTCAGCTATTTTCATTCCACACATCTATCTACCTTGTACTTTTTTCGCTGTGCAATATTGTCCTTCCACTACCACTCCCTACACCTCTTCACTTATAAATCCTCCTCTGCTTCCCATCTCGTTCGCTCTCAATTTCCACGGGCTTGTTATTTTTCCTGTTTATCGCTTTTCTATAAACAAGTTTCCTAATAAATCCTTATCGAAAATTAATATTTGTAATACTTCTTTCCGATTAAAACACACCTGATATGTTTATTAAAGTGTATTTACAGCAAAATGTAAATTATTCTTATCAAGGATTAAACTGATTTCAATTTTTTATTTATGTCTACTTAAATTTGTCTCTGTCATGTTCATGTAAAATAAGGTGTTGGATATATATATATATATATATATATGTGTGTGTGTGTGTGTGTGTGTGTTCATAGGCCGATTTTTTTTCTCTTAAGCATATGAAAAAAATGGCTTATTTTTTGGGGTCTATCCTATTTTTTATCCTTTCAAGCTTCCTAATAATAGTCTTCCCTTCTAGGAGGAACTGGCTGATGTAATCTCCATATTTATCGGATATAAGAGTACTTTCCAATCATTCTAGATACATTATCAGGGATAGATTATATCAGCCAGACTCTGCAGAAGGAAAGATCGTTATTCGAAAGTTGAAAAAGATCAAAAGTAGAATAAATAGACGAACAACGTCCATTTTACTTAATATATTTTTTATGACATTTTTACCCCAGACAAGGCACAGGTCAACATTGATGGGGGGGCTCCTATCAGAGGCATAAGTTGTGTTATATAGGGGTTTCATTGAGAGAGATTTATTAAGAGAGTTTTAGAGAGTCTTAGTGAGAGTTTGTCTTATTACAAGTGATGTTGTATCTTAGAGAGAGAGAGAGATGTCGTTGTATATTGTTCGTTTTATGAAGCGATTCATATATATTAAAATGTTCGTTCTTAGACATGTTGATGGAAGCTCTTAGAGGGAAGAGATAGTGTTCAGACATTGTGTAGACAGTCTTCAGACAGTATTAGTGTAGATATGAGATGTAGATTCACATTGTGGATATGAGATGTGTATGTCAAGACATTTTATAACACAGACATATAGACATATGATAACAATTCACTTTACCTTTTGCTGGACTCACAACACAAAGACGACGTTTACAAAAACACATGATGGGTTTATTTCTTCACGACCGGCCGTGGTTTTCATCATCAAACATTCAAAGCTTCATTCTAAGTTTCACAAGTGACCGTCTCGCTTCTAGACGTTCGAATCCTCAAACTCTCTCTGACTTTCTCCCCTTGCTTCTGTCTGCTTTACTCTCAAGTTTTTCTATCTATTTCTAGAACTTTCTATTTTCCATGACGTCATACACATGTTAAAACATGTGCCTTCTTTCACGTGTTGTGGACATGCGTGTCCAAAACTTTTCCTTTTTTTACAAAAGGAATTTTAACCTATACTCTATTTCCAATATGTTAAAAAACATGCTTATTAAATTATCTTATATCTGCATTCTTTCAATTGAATTTTCATAACAAAATTGACTGTGCACATTCTTTTCTTGAAATATTTTATCTCTATTCTAAACAATCGTTTGCTTTACATTCCATTTTCTAATTCTCACACGTAATCTATTTCTAAACCTAAATTACGAGGTTCGAATTTCGCCTATGCTGTTTCATTTCCATTTTAACTAAATCTCTCTATTTTTATACTTACATGAAAAGAGGACAGCCCTTATCATGAAACAGTTGCAGGCATGCTATATAGTGAGTTTAGTAGCAAGATATCTGATCACATTACACTTGAACTTATGCATGTCAGTACTGTTGTAGAAGAAGGAAACCGGAAGGAATCCCAAAATCTAGCAATTCTGAGGAAGAAACTAGAGTAGAAGGTTTTCTTATATCTGCAAATATCTATTGTGTAGAGATGGGACTTCGCTGCTGGTCGGGTTTGTCGGGGGTATTGACGTACAGGAAGTACTAGGGCTTTTTTTATTTTTTTATTTTTTTTTTTAATTCAATTTTCACCCCAAACAAGGCACAGTGCCACTTTGAAGCAGGGGGCTACTATTAGGGAATTAATTAGCGGGGTCATTATGAAGGGAGAAGAGTAGAAAGATGTTTGTTAACATTACACTTGAACTTCTGCATATCATTGCAGTTGGGAAAGCAGAATCCCGGAAGGGAGTTCCAAAGACCCGCAGTTCTGGGGAAGAAACTATTGGAGTAAAAGGCTTTCTTGCACCTAGGGATCTCCACTGTAAAGGGATGAGACTTAGTAGCTTGTCGGGTTTGTCGGGGGTAGTTACGTCGGGGAGGTACAAGTGTTTGCAGTTCGTCAGAGCATTCACCATTAAAGTATTTGTAGAACAGGCAGAGGGATGCAACATCTCGTCGATGGGACAGAGGTTGAAGCCCAGATGACAGTTCAGGACCTATCAGGTTTGCGACTCTTTTTTGAACCCTGTCCAGGAGCGAGAGACAAGCAGCAGATGCACCAGCCCAGATGTGACAACAGTACTCCATACATGGGCGAATGGTTGCCTTATAGAGGTATAGGATACTGGCAGGCGTAAGTAGTTTTCTAGCACGGTAGAGGGAGCCAACCTTCCTTGCAGCAGCCTTGGCAATGCTCTCAATGTATCTATTCCAGTTCATATTCCCTGTAAACGTTAGGCCGAGGAGTTTAAAAGAAGTACTTTCAGGCAATGTGTTCTTGGCCATTGCTATTGGTGGTAGAGAAGGTTTCTTGTAGTTATTGAAGGAAACAAGCTTAGTCTTAGCAGCATTGAATGAGACCAACCATTTTTGTCCCCATTCCACTACGGATTGGAGGTCATCCTCTTGTGTTTCTGCCATTTTCTTGGATATGTGTTCATTTGTTTTCCCCTCATATCTGTTATAGAGAGTGGTGTCATCGGCAAATATACCCATCTCCGAAACAATATTATCAGGGAGGTCGTTTATAAATATCAGGAACAATAGAGGTCCAAGGATAGACCCCTGAGGCACTCCCGCATTTATGTCATATTGTTTGGATGTACGTCCGTCGAGGACAACTTTGATTTTTCTATTACTTAAGAAGGATTTAATTACGTTATGAATTCTTCCAGTGATTCCATATGATCTAATTTTCCTTAGAAGACCATCGTGCCATACCCTGTCAAAAGCCTTAGATATATCAAGGGCCACCGCTCTACCCTCCCCTGTTTTATCCAATGAACGGTATATACGTTCAGAAACTACAGTTAAGATATCTGCTGTTGAACGGGCTTGCCTGAATCCATATTGTTTGTCAGTCAAGAGTTTAGCAGCTGTTAGGTGCTGGACTAGGGCTTTATTAACTAAGGACTCAAATATTTTGGCGAAAAGCGGGAGGAGGCTAATGGGGCGATTATTTAGTGGGTCAGTTCTTTCACCAGAATTCTTGAAGACTGGTACCACAGAGGCGGTTTTCCAGCAGTCGGGAAAACAAGATTCGTTAAGGCATTTATTGTAAAGTTTGGACAGAACTGGAGCAACCTCGGCAGAGCATTTTTTTAATAGCACAGCCGGGATGAGATCTGGTCCACATGCTTTAGAGGTGTCTAGGTTTTTTATAATAGCATGTACCTGAGAAGGGGTGATTTTCAAGTCGTCAAGTGTGGCGTCTGTTCGCAGAGGAAAATCAGGGAGTGAGTGGTGTACCGAGTTCAGTGTGGAGTTTGAGGCAAACCGACTGGCAAGCAGATTAGCCTTGTCAGTTGCCGTGCAAGCAACCTCATGATTGTTTGTTAGTGGGGGAATAATTGACTGTCCATTATTAACTACGCTGTTGTAGATTTTCCAAAAATCCCGGGTTCCTAATTTCTGTGCTTCGATGCGCTTTCTGGTGGTTTCAGAGTAATCTGACTTAGCTGTGTCTATCACTCTCTTACAATTATTTCTAGCTTCTATAAACTTCTGTTTATTTGAGCTGGACTTATGTCGGTTGAATATGCGGAATGCATGCTGCCTTTTACAAATGGCAGCTGCACAAGCAGAAGTAAACCATTGGGGGGAGTGGGGCTTGCTATAGTATTTCCGTGCGGGAACATGTGCTTCAATAGCAGTTTTGAACCATTCAGTTGTCTCATTTGCACACTGTTCCGCTGGAAGAGTAAAGATATTTTGCCATGGGGCATCTCTGATGAGCTCCCTGATGGCTTCCCAATCAGCCTTTTTGTAATACCTCGTTGTTTTGAGTAGTGGGTCTTCAGTTTTAGGGCGAGAATTTAGGCTGATTTCTACCATTATCACAGCGTGATCAGCATTCCCGGGTGGGCTATGGGCATTTGTTGTACAGTCATTGGGAACTGTTGTCAGAAAGAGATCTAGAAGTGAGGCATGTTGATCGTGCTGGTCTGGGAAACGTGTCGGAAATGTAACCATCTGAGATAGGGAATGAGATATAGAGAAGCTATATGTGGCGCTACCAGCTACGTCTGTGTGATTTGAGAATCCTAGCCAGTTACTGTGGTGGACATTGAAGTCACCAAATACATGTATTTGTGCGCTAGTATCGAGGGAGAGTGCTATATCTATGCTGTCTGAGACTTTGTTTATTAGGGTACAGTCTTGGTTTGAGGGAGAGCGGTAGAGAAAATATAAGTAGCTAATATTGTGTTGCATATTTAGTCTGAAGCACATAAAGGCCTGGCCCTCTGATTCTAGTTTTATTTCTCTAGTTAGGGGGAGGGTGTTTCGAATATAGACTCCAAGTCCATGCATATGTCTGTCCGAGTCCTTACGGTAGAGTGGGAGATAACCAGGCATGTTAAAGTGGTTAGAGGGTATGGAGGAGTGAAGGTTAGTTTCACTTAATGCTAAGATATCCGGGGTGTTTACAAGGAGAAATGACTCAACATCATCTAAGTTAGTTCTAAGCCCGCGGATATTAGTAAATGCAAGCCTCAAGGGAGGAGGCAGGTTGGTTTTCTTTGAGTTTGGTCCTGGTTTAAACGTAACTTTTGCTTGAGCTGTCATTTCATTTTATTTTATTTAAAAGTTTCAGTTAGGGTGGATGAGTGAGGGGGTGCTGGACAAGTAGTTGTGCAGAATACCAGACATGCAATACAAGTAGACCATCAGCTGTCCTCACCCACAGGATTGTGGCCTCAGGAAAGCCCACCGGGGATGAGTGCAGGGTCCCTTTCCATGCGCGACATGGCACTACAAACATCCCGATATTTTACAACTGTTGATGGAGCAGCCGCTCTAAGCGCTACCAAAGAGTTAGGGCTCCTGTACTATCAGTCGGAAACAGCAGCCAGGAACTGTCAATCCGGTACCCTCAATCCATTAGGCAAAGCCAGCCCAGTCCAACTGCACTGACATATATGGCACTGAAGCACCCCACTGTGTTCAGTTTAGGGGGATGGGATGTGGCAGGAGTGGGGAAAAGCGGCGTTCATTACCCTAGTCAGGAAACAAGGTCAACCACTGGGTGATTCAAGCGAGTCCCTGTGATAGTACCTCTACGCCTGGCCAATAGGCAAAGAAGGAGTATGAAAGCCGAGCGATAGACAGAGTCTATCTCCTCCTTAAGCAGTTTAGGTTTGCCAACCGGTGATTTGTTTGAGTCACCAGCTCTAGGAAGGTTGTCGTCCAGGACTGAAGAGACCTCCCTCCCCTAGGTTTAGTTTCAGAGTTTTCCTTCTCCTAGACGGATGGCCTGGGAAGACCTACGGGTCCATCAGCTCCGAGGGGGTTCGCCCCGCGCCTGGGTCCTAATCCAGGTATTTCTGCGACCCCGCATGGGTAGTTAATATTTATTGGTTATTTAGGTTAATATCTCCTGGAAAAATCGGGCATTTAGGTTAGCTTCTACAGAAGATTTTCACTCAAGTGTGGTTTAAAAAGGGCATTATTATGCTGTCCATATTTATTTATACTGAGAGAGGGCATACATAAAAATTCATGCAGTGGAAGCAGTTAAATTTGCTACAGTATTGGATCGAGAGAGTCGAGTTGATGTATGGTTAGATATAGTTTTGTAAGTTTAGCAATGTATGGTTAGATATGGTTTAGTAGGTTTAGGAATGTATGGTTAGATATGGTTTAGTAGGTTTAGGAATTAGGATAAAGTGCTAGAGTATGATCTACTTTCTATTAGAAATTCTGATTTGGTGCCCAAACCGGACATTTAGTAAGACTGAAAGATTAGATATGCTCAGTATAGAGACAAGAGAACATTTGATATGGAGTACAGTTATACCTGATAGATATAGGTTATTGCATATTCTGTAAGTATAGTAAAAGTATAGATGGATGGATAAGTAGTATTGTATACGAATGCATGGAATTCTAGACAATTTGAGTAAGTTGCCTTTAGACTACAACTAAGGAGAATGACTTCGCCTTTCTCTTAATATCCGGAAGTTTTTATTTCAATGAGTACCGGTTTAGTTTGTGTAATAATTATTGCAATACTATCTCTTAATAAAGAGATATTAACGGTTACTGTTCATTATAGATTACTTTAAGTCAATGTATTGGACTAAGGCTAGTAAGTATTTACTTAGAAGCTTGGTTATGGGTTGGGAGTTATAATCGGGAGCATGCCTAGGAAATTTTAGGTGTTAATGGGTATCGATTTGCGAGTTTGTTAAGGTCAAGGGCGGAGAGCAAAGACCCATCTAAGTTACGTGAGACGGATTTGTTTAGTGTCAACTTAGGAAGTAGAGCAGATTTGATTTGTTAGTGATCAGGAGAAAGAGAATTTAAGTAAAAAATAATAAGGTTTGTCATGCAAAACAGACAAGGCAGTCATCTTGGAGGTAAAGTATCTATAGGAGGTACTTGCTTAGTATACAAGCAGCAGTATTTTGTAGTTTGGAGAGGAATTTTAGGTACAATAGTTTCATGACTTATTGCAAAATCCGTAGTAAAGGTGAGGGACGATGTACTTCTAATATTGAAACTGGGTTTATCTAATTTTAAAAGTAGTTGACTAGAGTGTTATTAGGTGTTCTACTTTGCTTAGGGATAGAATAAAGATTTAAGGTAATATTCAGGGTGATATAAGCAGTTTCATGAGGATTGGATATATGATCACTGGATGTTGAACTGCTCAGGAGGATTCTTGTATCAATTAAGAAGGATGTCTTGGTGATATAAGATTTGAGAAATTAAGAGTCTGGGGATACAGAGAGCTTTGAGCCGATGAGGATTCAGTATAGGCGATTGTATATAGGTAACAAAGGTGGTTTAGTTTAGTACGCACGTATTGTACATATTAAGTTCAATCCTCTAACGCAAAGGAAAATCCGTTTGCATTCCGGTTTGCAATTTTGTCAAGAGGGGAAATTTACAAACAGCTTATCTAATTGTTGATGATATCAGTTTATAGACAATAGTACAGAAGCTTGTAGTTCGTCGGAGCATTTACCATTGAAATACTTATAAAACAGGCAGAGGAATGCAACATTTCGTCGGTGGACCAGAGGTTTAAGTTTAGATGACAGTTAAGGACCTATCAGGTTGGCGACTCTCTTTGCAACCATGTCAAGGAGTGAGAGATTTGTAACGGATGCAACAACCAAAATGTGACACTAATGCTTCATACTTGGACGAATCGTGGCCTTGTAGAGGAACAGGATACTTTCAAGCATAAGTAACTTTCTAGCACGGTAGAGAGATCAACTTCTAAGCAGCATTCTTGGCTATGCTCTCGATGTATCTGTTGCAACTCATGTTCCCTGTAAACGTTAAGGCGAGGAGTTTGAAAGAAGTACTTTGAGGTAATCTATCGTTAGCCATAGCTTTTGGTTGTTGAGAAGATTTCTTGTAAAAGAACAAGCTTAGTCTTGGCAGCCCATTCCACTACACATTGTAGGTCTTTCTCTGGTGTTTCTGCCGTTTCCTTGGATATGTGTTCATTCGTTTTCATCTCGTGTCTTTTATAGAGCGTAGTAACGTCAGCAAATATACCCATCTTACAATTTTATCAGGGAGGACATTTATGAATATTAGAAATAATAAAGGTCCCAGGATAGACTCCTGAATTACATGCGCAAGTAATTTATATCATATTGTTTCGATGTACGACCGTCGAGAAAAACCTAGATTCTTCTCTTATTTAAGAAAGATTTAATTCTATTCAGTATACGTCCAGTGACACCGTAAGATCTTATTTTCCTCAGAAGACTATTATCCCATACACTCTATAAATCTTAGATATATCTAAAGCTACTGTCCTCCCCTTCTCTGATTTTCCCAGTGTATGGTATCGAAACATTTTTTTTACAATAGGAAGCCCCACTTATCAAGGTCCATAGACCACTCGAGGGTAAGGGTTAAAGAGTGTACAGTAGTTAATTGGACAACATAGTAATTGTTAGTAATGGAAATTCGATAAATGTGTTAACTTAAGTGAAACGGCTCATACAGTACTTGTTTACGTTGGACTTGAAGACAATCAGATTGTAATCAGCTGGAGAGCAGGAAAACGGAAGACAGTTCCACAGGCATGCACTTCTAAGGAAGAAGCTTTGTTCATGGAATCTATGTTTAGGTTTAGGCACAGTTAAAGAGTTGGGGAATTATTGATAGTGTTATCAGCTAGACGAGTGTTTCTTGTGAAAAGTTTGGCAAGGGGGTACCATAGATTGAAGCTCAGTCGAGCACTTGCCATGAAAATAACGATACATCAGAGACAAACTCGCAAGATCTCTTCTTTCAGATAGAGCTTGCAGGGAAGAGAAAAGGACATCCCCTACAAGGCTATGAATCTATTTTGAACTCTATCAAGGCAATACAAGAAATGAAATGAAATACATAATTGCGTGCTATATTACTAAATTATTACTGTATTAAGGAGTAAGATCTTTAGAAAGTGTTTATGAATCATTTAATACCATATAAAATGTCATGCATAGAAGTTTTAAAACTGCATCAAATAGTCATGGTTCTTCGTGAGGGAGGGGCAAAAAACATACTGTGAATAGTGATGGAATGTTACAAAGATAATATTTAACTTACAATTAGAGCCTATCAAGGTAATAAAAAATTCAATATACTAGATAGAGCAATTAAAAGAAAAATGTTTGAATTACAATATTTTTTTGATTTAAACAAAGATTTATAATAAAGAACAAAATTGTCAAGCAGAAAAAAACTGAGGTTAGTTTTATCTGGTTATTTGTGTACTTTCAGAATGCCAAAACAAAGATGTACTTGATGTTGAAAAACAGAGTTAAAATACCGAACATTACATAATATACAATATGAAAATCTAATATAAACCAGATCTCCCAATCCAAATATATAAAATCGAACATTCCTGTTTCTGATTTTTTTAGATGAGGATCGATAATTTGATAATAACATACAGTTTCAATATCTGCTGTAGTACAGGCTTGCCTAACTCCGTGTTGTTGGTCGGTCAGAAGTTTAGAAAATGTAAGGTGATGGACTAGAGACAGAAATATGAAATGTAAGATCATAACTAGGTTAAGAGAAGTAAGCATAAAAAATATCATATATAATGTTTTTGAATTTGTGAGATGAGGATTGGTCATTCGTTTCATTTGGATTCATCGGGCAACTCTTCTCATCTTGACTGTGATTTTTTACAACGTTCTGTTGAAGGCTGAAGTGTGGGCGACCGAAAAAATACAATTGCGAATTACTTAGGATCTCTTTCCAGTCATGACTGACGGAACAAGAACACGTGATCCCCGTGAACTAAATAAAGGGTTCCGCTCGAAATTCCGTCTAAATTTCCGACTTCTACAGAAACATTCCAGAGTTTAACAAGATGTACCTGAAGAAGGTCGGAGGTCATATCGACTGAAACGTTGTGAAAATCAAACTCAAGTTGAGAACAGTAGTCCGATGAATCTAAATAATAGGAAACAGTTTTTTTCTGTAACATTATTTCAACATTATTTTCGATTTTGAAAAACAGTTTCCCTTAATATATATGAAAAATTGAATTGAATTTTATTTATTTTATATCAAGCAATATAGAACTAGACACTTTATTGTAACCAAAATGATATGTTTTTTTAAAGATTACGTTAATCTTTTTTTATCTAATGAAAGTGGGTACTTCAATATAGTACATAGAAAACTGGAGTCGAACCTGAATCGATATAGAAATCTATAAAAAGACCCAACGGAATTATTTTGTTCAGCGGCAGCCATGATTACAAATTTCCCAAGTGACTGTCGGCTGAAAAAAGGAACAGTCTATATACGGAGAAAATAAATAACCAAGAAACACAGTTGATGTAAGGAAAGGAGAAAGGTGTATTGTGCGCCGTAGGAAGCGAGTACTCTATTGAATGCAAACAGGCAATCAAAATAGGCGCCTCCGCCCAGAGAAAGAAACATTTTAAAACAAAGGGAGAAAAAAGAGGAAACAAAAACAGGAACGTCTAATATTTCGTTATTTTAGGACTAATGTTAATGACTGTAACACTTACAGAAATTATTTTAGTAGTTCTGCAAGTATTCACGTTAGCATACTCTCCCTGTCTGTCTCTCTTACTCTCTCTCTCTCCAAGGTAAATGGGCTTTTCCGTAACCACAATCAAGGTAAACGTTTCTCGCATGCTTTTCCCGTTAAGGATTGCCCCTTCCCCGCCTTTTTCTCTTTCTATTCAAAAAATGCTACATTGCCTAAAGTGTGTTTATTCATAAAGTCTGAGGAAAAGTTTGGTTTTTGAAAATTTTCAAACGATATAATTGTCGAACTAGTCATTGAAACAATTGTAACATAAAATGAAATGCACTTTTTGTTGCCATCAACACCTTGTCTTGAAGTCTTGATTTTGCACACACAGTATATTAATGCTCAATTATGAAATGTGATAATTTTGTAACTTAATCCTTAAGTCAATCATTTTGGCTTAAAACCTATTGGTATATGAAAATTTACTGAATTACACGAACTCAGTATATTAAATATAAGTCTCTCTCTCTCTCTCTCTCTATATATATATATATATATATATATATATATATATATAATATTCCATAAAATAAGACTGTGTATTGATTTAATCACATTACGTCGAGTTTGATATCAGACGTTAATTAGAATTTGTGTACGTCCTGAATTACGCAATTTATGCCAATGAACATGTTAAAAGTACAATTTGAAATATGATCGTAATTACGAGCATTTTTACATTGCAATTTTTTCTAAATGCATGCAGAATAATTAGATACAATATTGTATTACGTATTCTTTAAATTCTCTACGTATCCCTCAAGAAAGACCCAACCTTTTCTCCAGTTTATAAGAAATATAGTCTTATATTCCTTAATTATTCGTGCAATTTTATAATAAGATAATTGTCTTTTGCTCATAATGGAATTCATAACTCTGAAAAACTATCTATCTGAATGGCATTTTTATTGGAAATTGAATACCTCAATACCTATATCACCTTTTTTCTCTAAGTCGATGGTAATATGATCGCACGTAATAAATGATGTTATTGTCAGAGAACAAAAAAGAGGATGTAATGTTATTTATTTCATTGTATCAATTCTCGAATAGTTGTAAAATGTGCAAAAGATAATTATATATTATTGCCTATGAAAATTGTGTCACTAAGTGCATATATTCATTTAGCCTTTGTCGGTTAATCTAGAGGCAACAAAAATAATTTACGCCAGATGTGTTATTTAAAATAAATGATGTCATTTGAGTAATATATAGTGTTTCTCGCGTCAGAAAATTGAATTTAAACAAACTTGTAGAAACACGTTACGTTTATTACGTTATTTAGCGTATTTGAAAATTATTAGAACTTTAAAACGAAAGAATTTCAAATTACTCTTATTAATATTCATCAAGAATAACGGGCATCTATTATTTATGAATGGAACATTGTCATAAATTAATATTGCGGTTACCAAAATGTAATTAAATTAAGAAAAGTGTCCCGAAAACAATTACATATTTTAATGTTCATCGTTTCAATGTTTATGAAGACATTTTCAAGTGCTTAAATATGAACTCTCAGAAAAATCTCAGAGTTTCTGGGATTAAAGGAGAAGCCATATGTATGATGGCACCATCATTTCTTTCATTTTTTATTTATATTTTTATGTTTACTTCTTAAATTGAAATTACGGAAAATATTTTAATGCTGAATATGCAGCAATTATTAGAAGAATACAGATAAAATAAAGTGATATTAATCCAAATAAATTTTTTTTACATTTACTTTTTTAACATCTCAATGCAATCATGGCGCTCCCTAATATCAATAGTGCGATATATTAGAGTTGAGAGAGTGTGTTCTAAATATACTCGGCATTTAATATCTATAAGATCAGTTGCATTTTTTCCGCGTCTTTGTTAAGATGAAAAATTTTAGTTAACAAAACTGACGTTACAAAGAAATATCAATGTTAATCCCATTAACAAACCATTTAAGTTACCAGCAAATGGATCAAAATAGCATTTTTAGAATTGTTACCTAAGAAGGATATGGAAAGCATCTATCAATGGACATTATTATACAGATTTACAAGCCATCGAAATAAAGTTTTATTAACAAAAGATTTATAAACTTTTTTTTTTACACAGTGATAACCACTTATCAAGGCCCGGAAGCCAATCAGGGATAAGGGTTATTGCAAGTACATTACGTTAGTGTGGAGATTTGATGAAGTGTTTACTTAAAGGGGCGGTTCATTAGGAATTTGTTAACGTTGGACTTGAACACATCCAAGTTGTAGTCCGGTGGGAAGCAGGCAGACGGAACAGAGTTCCACAGGCGTGCAGTTCTAAGAAAGAAACTTTGTTCATGGAATCCGCGTTTTGATTTAGGCACAGATAAAGAATGGGGGAAACCTTTGACAGTGGATTCAGCTAGACGGTTGTTTTTCGTGAAAGATGGCGAGGGGGGACCAGAGATTGGAGTTCAGACGAGCACCTGCCATGGAAATAACGATAAAACAAGGATAGGCTCGCAACGTCTCTTCTGTGGGAGAGAGGTTGCAGGGTAGAGAAAAGGGCATCCCCCACTAAGCCACAAAGTCTATTTTGTACTCTGTCAAGGCAGGATAGGCTGTTTTTAGCAGCTCCTGTCCAGATATGGCAACAGTATTCCATCCTTGGACGTACTTGGCTTATAAAAATGACTACTTACTTTTAATGTCTATCGTAGTCATTGAATAAAAGGGCCATGAAGGCTATGTAAACTTTGTGCTGAAGGTGTTTCGTTTGTTTTTGATGAGGAATAGTTTGTGTTAGCCCAACTATATATAAGGTGTCTGTATGTGCTGTTTTATAGTGTTATATATATTTCAAAGTGATTCTTTCTGCGTACAATGTAGTACTTGTCATGGTTTTAATTTCATGAAGTTGGTAATATTAAAATAGTTTAATATTTTAGTATGTGATCAATTGTATCTATATGTGATCCAAAATATTTATAATAATATCAGCATCTATTCTGCATAACTGTCATATGTTCATGAATAAGTCTAATTTTATTCGGTTATCAGAAGGATATAGATGTTCCCTAAATATGAGCTTTAGTGAATATCGTACCCAGGTTTGGTTATCAATAAAGATTGATATTGTAGATTAAATTAGGGGAGTGAGCAGTCTAGTAGGCATAATTTTGTATCTGTTTATGCTATTGAAATCATGATTTAATTTTCAAATGGGACAATTGCGTAACTTTTTCACGTTCGAGAACAGGCAATGTTTGTTACAGTTATTGCTATAGGCATTATTTGTTTGTTTAAAATACTCAATTTGTATTTATTACAATTACAATGCTGCATCATTTCCTTTCTCTCAGATAATATATATATATAGAGAGAGAGAGATAGAGAGAGGTAGAGAGGGAGAGAGAGAAAGAGAGAGAGGTGGGTAAAACAGCCGAGAGTAATACAGAAAGAACTGGAATCATATAAGGTAAGAAAGGAAAAACAAATAAACAAATTATTAGTTAGTATCTTTGCCTCAGTCAGAAACCTTCGAAATCTCAGAATTGCTGAAGCAGTCCTTATCTCCAAACACAAATATTCCCTTGATAACAGGCTTGAAATGAGCTTTCCATTTATCCTTTGACCCCTAATAACAAGAGAATACATAGTAACAAGGATATACAAATTATAAAATATATAAAACATAATATATAATATAATAAAAAAACAAATATAAGAAAGAAAATGGCTACACACAGTAACCTACGCATAGATTACGAGGTATATAGAAAATAAAACATCCACATGAAACATTGCGGTAAACAAACATATAAGATTTTAATACGAAGATATAACTAGATGCAGACCAAAGAGCAAACGATAATAGATAAAGGTAGATAGTAAAGTATATATAAAATAATACACACACATGGATATAAAATACAAGACATTCGGCCCAGTTAGTATCCTTACACATTAATACAAAAATATAGAAAAGAAAAACATAAACAATAAAATATATTAATAATAAGTTAGACCCTAAAAAGGGAGATAAAAGAAATAAAGTTAAGTACAGTTATCTCCCTTACACCATAATTACTCGGATTTTACTGCAATACTATAAAAAAAAATATCCTAGCTGCGTGGATACTCTGAAACAACAACAACAACAATAATAATAAGATTAATAATAATAATAATAATAATAATAATAATAATAATAATAATAATAAATGAATGAATAAATAAAACACATTATCACAATCGGATAATAAAATTAACCATAAGAATATATCCTAATACAAAGAAATAATAACGAAATAAACTAGATTGAAAATAATAAAATATAAACAACAAATATTAATAGCAAAAAATTATCCCCAGTTAACTACAGATTTAATTAGTCACATCTTACTGCGGTTCTAACCCTTATCTGCGGTCCTGGTCTCTTCCGCCATCTTGAATATACTCTTGTTTTCTTTTTGAAAAGGGGATGTACTTTCTCCCGAAATTAATCAAAGTTCCATACCACTAAAGGACTTTATATACACCGGGCATACCAATAAATTAGTTGCAAATAATTATATAATGAGAGTAGGAGTGATAAATTCATAAATAGTTAGACTCGAACATGTCCATCTATTTGTCCGTTTGTTTTTCCTTTATTTCCTATTGTGACTCCGGTCCTTTACTTTCCGCACTGTTCTCGGCTTTTTTACACATCCGTAGATTCCTTTACCAGCAATGCTTCAAGTGAACTACCATTTACCTTATATATATATATATATATATATATATATATATATATAACTACTTAATTTACTCACATAAAATGAATATACGAAAGTATAGATTTATGCGTAAGCTTTAAGTATTTACTTCAAAAGTGCCCAATACCAAGGCAGAGCTAGTTAGTAAGTTATAAAATGTATATGGCGATTCAGCTACACTGAATATTCCGCGTTTCATCCACTTTAGGATTCTTCAGGCTTATGCGCATAAGCCTGAAGAATCCTAAAGTGGATAAAACGCGGAATATTCAGTGTAGCTAAATCGCCATATACATTTTATAACTTACTATATATACATTTATATATATATATATATATATATATATATATATATATATATATATATATAGATAGATAGATAGATAGATAGATAGATAGATAAATTTATTCATTTGTTACACAGGAGGTACATTTATTTAAGCGTTCTGGGTAAATGGGAACTTTAAATGCCATGGCATTTCGAAGCCTTATGCTTCTTATCAGAAGAGTGGAGAAAGTGCTAGGTAACATGATAGGGATTCGACATCTGGCGATAGTATCATTAGGAACGAAACATATTAGTAAGGCTGTTTAGTGAAGCTACAAGTGATTTCTCTGATATAGGATGAGTGCAGGTTACATTATGTAATGGACGTATGTATATAGCATATTTGTATGTGTGCTGAACTTCTCAGGGGCATATGGGGTAGTTTGGTAAAAACAAGTTGCTCAATTAAACCTATGTTCAATTAAACCTATGTTGTTAGTATTGAGGGGTTTACATAAATGCTATGTTTGTATATTTATTAGATGAGATGTCTATGAACATATCCATGCTTAAAAAACTAGGTTTTTATGAGTGGTAGTGGGAGTATTAATGTGAGGGGTTAAATTCTAGGTTGTGATAATATTAGGGTTTTAATAGTTTAAGCTAGAGATAAATCGAAGACGAGTATGGAAGTGGCAATGACAAAGGTTCATGGGGTAGATGGGTGTAGGCATATAAGAATTATTTAAATAATTTTACAAAGAACAAAACAGGCGAGTACACGCCCTTTTGGGGGGAGTAAAATCTTTATTCCGTTTAAATATTGGTTCAGACACGTGAGTTATTGCTGGTTGTCTATAATGTTGCAGTTTTATTTATTTATTTTTGATAATTGGCTTTGAACGAGAATATAATGAGGAACACAGTACATCTTTTTTTATGGATGAAAAATGACACATTATAAACAACCAACATAACACGCGTGTCTGAACCAATATTTAAACGGAATAAAGAATTTATCCTCCCCAAAAAAGGACTGGTATTCGCCTGTTTTGTTTTGTGTAAAATTATTTTACCATTTGTGTTGCATTCGACAATAACTCATTTAAAACGCTGAACATCATACCCCCACCTCTTGTCTTAAAAAAGTTCCCACTACTAGATATCTTCGTATTTATCGAACTTTCCTTTTATTTTATATCTTTTTATACATTTCAACCATTTCATTTATTATCACTGTAACTTAACTACCCACACTCCTATAATTCTGCCTTGTTCATACCAACTTTTCCCCATGGTTTATGGTTTTTTAAATTTTTTATTTATTTATTTATTTATTTTTATTTTCATCCACCTTTTTCCATGCCTTAGTTTTTACTCTCCTATATTAAATAAGTACGCATCCCTTATAACTATTACTATTATATAATATTATCTATCATTGCTCTTTCTTATACTATAATTCTAATATGTCTACACCCATTTACCCCATACCCCTTTGGCATTGTCACCCCGATACCTATATCTAGTTTACACTATTAAATCCCCAGTACTATCGCCCCCAAGAATTTAACCATTCACAGTAATACTCCCACAACCACTCATAGTAATACACATTTCGTTTAAGCATTGTTATTATCTAAGGCACACCATCTAAGAAATATACAAACATAGCATAACCCCCTAGTTCATGTAAACTCCTCCACACCTACAATACATACATATATATATACACATATATATATATAGGCTTAATTGAGCAACTTATTTCAACCAAACTACCCCATAGCCCCATGAGAATTTAAGCACACACACTATCCACATCCAAATATGCTATATACATGAATCTATTACATAATGAAAACTGCACTCATCCTATATAACAAAAACCACTTGTGGCTCCACTAAATAGCCTTAATAATCTATGTCGCTCCTAATGATATTATCGCCAGACGTCACATCACTATCATGTAACCTAGCATCTTCTCAACTCTTCTGATGAGAATCATAGGATTCGAAATGACATGGCATAAAAAGTCCCCACTTACCCAACACCCCGAAATAAATGTGCACTCTCTTTATTACATTGATAAATCTGTACAAATTAATATATAGTTTTTATACCTTCATTTTCCTTTCTTGTTTATTTGTAAACAAGCTCTAATACAATTTTGTGTAGCTATTTATTACGCTGATATGTCTCCATTTAAAGAATCGATTTTATTATCTTCATTTTACTTTAACACACACACACACACCAGTTTTTATTTTTAAATTCATTTCTAGTGATGTTTTTTGTGTGTAAAATATTAAAGGTATTAATAAATGCCTTATAGTTAGATTTTTCTCTTTGGAGCATGTCGTGATTTATTGCTTTTTTATCTTTCGTCAATACATTGTCAGAAGAATGTGACAGTTTGTTTTTGAAGAAGGGTGGATGGTGGTTCTTAGTAGTATAAAATGTTGATGCGTGCAGGCCGTTTGCGCCTAGTTGGGAAAAAGGAGTGTCCGGTTTTGAGGTAGGGAAAAGAGTTAGAAAAGTGGAGGAAGTTGCCATAGGTATTTTTAAATGTTTTGGCTTGATTAGAATATAACCATATTAATATGGACAACAGGTTTTTGAATTCTTATATATATAGCACTTTTTTTTTTAAGTTTTTACGTTGGTTTAATGGTGTATAATTTGCGTGTTGCTGACTTAATTATCTATAACGTCGGAGAGGTGGCAGTTATGTTTTTTGGGGGGGAAATGTTGAAATATAGCACTAGATTCTTCATTATGCATTGTAAGGCGACCGGATAGCGTTGTCGTTGTGCAACAGACGTAATCAATGTGACTAAAAATAGCAAGCAAGTCCTCATTAACAACGGATTTGAAAACTACATATTCGACCAGCAAATAAAATCAAGGCTCCAGAACTTAAAATAGCACAACCATAAATAGTAATACCACCTCACCATCGAAATCCTAATACAATTAAGATATTCTACTGCAAACAGATGCAAGCAGTATTCAAATTAGAAGGAAAGGCTATAAAAATATTACTCATAGATACGTTTCCTCACTAACAACAATAATTTTAGAATTGTTACATATTATATTTTAAAATTAAAAAATAAAATAGAAATAACTAAACAAAAGCTCTCAGTTGTCTTTAACAATATATATATATATATGTATATATATATATATAGTTAGTTAGTTGGTTAGTTAGTTCGTTCGTTAGTAAGTTAACCTATTCACTAGATACTGTAGCGGCTCAATATATCACAAAAATAAAACGTGTGATAATCAGCCAGCCTCCATTGTGTATCCACGACATAATTCGTCATAAGATAAAAAGAAAATCAACAACAAAAGGGGGAGCACATCTCACGTAAGGGAAATCGACGAGCGAAGAATGAAGTTCAGCAATCGAGCACGCATATAAAAATTGTTTCTATTTATTCTTTGTTTACTTCAACACTCACAAGACACATACATAACCAATAAATGCGTGATTACATGAATGACCATATAAAACGTACATGAAGCTAAACGAGAATCCATAAAAGCCATAAAGATTCAATATTAGAAATTGGCATTTCATAAATCCCATAAAACAGGCGAAAATCGATAAATTACTGAGGAAACAATTATATAACACCCAAGCTTTGCTAAATAAAATGGATTTGAAAGAAAGTGAAAATACTATCTTTAAAAAAAAGGGGGTCACTGTCCTTAAACTGCAGTGCGCCTCTCGGGGGGGGGGTCACCTCAAACACACAAAAGGGAATAAATCCAAGAAAGTAGAATCTCCACTCCCGTTTCATCTACTCTCCTGCCAGATCTGAAATCTCCCCAGCACCGGAAAATGACCTCGTTTTGAAGTTTCCAGCTTCACGCGCACACGAGATTCTGCGAGAACGCACGTAATAAAATACAAGCCGCCATCTTTGTTTTTCCTTTTCTCGGCCTGAACACACTCGCTGCACACCCACGGTAAGACTTCTATTTTTCTTAGCTTCTGACCACAGAAAGGAAAATCGTATTGCTGTCACTGCGCGCATATTTAAACTTAAAGAACTACCCATGTGTAAATTTTGTTATGACTCGCATGCGTAAAGCGATCTGTCATATAATATTTGTTGTCTGTGTTTAATAATTGGATCCTGTTATTTTTATGTTGAATGTTCATTGTTGGGCACTTGCTTCTAGATTGAACATTATTATGCATTAAACGCGAATGTACACTACGGTATATAACATCTAGTTATTTTAGTTGTTTACATATATGCAAACACACAACGCATTGATACATAGTGTATAACATATACGCTTTTTTTACTTATGACTATGAAGTGGGTGCATTATACATAGATGTATTAGACACGCATTGGTGTGTGCAGTATCTTAATAGAGAGAGGATCGTTTATGTTAGGAGTGACAAATATCCTATTATAACATGTTTTGCTAATTTAAACTTCAGATAACGACGCATGGGCAGCTTTGAGCCAAGCTCACAGTGCAGCATCTGTTCTGATGCTGCAATTTACCTTTTTCTGCTCTGGGTCAGTGGAGGAGAAAACCTTCATGACTGAGACAATTTTTATTTTTGTTCCTATCCATATACCTCATTTGAGGGAGCTGGATTTCTCCCCATATTGAAGACCGGCCTTGTGTCTTAATCTACACTCGTGGGGAAGTAAGTAAATAGGAGAATAAATTATACTGTTTCTACGTTGTCAGCCGCATCTTGTCTGTCTTGCTTTGCGACTCTGACGGCCTAGATATTCTGCTTTGTCACCAAACACGTGAGGTTATCTCTATGCCATATCAATAAACACCTGCATACCGCGCTTTGTTTATGAAGCTAACTATTTATTCCTGACGCTTCAATCGCGCCAGTTATAACTGGGTCTTTTTCTGTTTGCCACTGGCATGTACTTTGCTTAAATTCGCACTAGTTTACAAAATCTGTACTTACTGGCGTAGGGTTATAATAAATAAAATATCATAATCATTGTATTGTGTGTTGGGTTTTATTTTTTAACATTTTCACTAGTATGATCAATGTTTATTTTTGTTTTGTTTTTTTCTTGCTCGTGATACGCAGTGAGTACTAATGCTCGAGTGTTTGTAGGTCTTTAGGAAATATATTCTCGAGCAATTTTATTGTTGTAGTGTTATGTATATTTTCATTGTATAAATTAAAGTATTAACATTGCTATAAACAATTAGGAAAAGAAACACATATTTGCTTTTTGGTTTGCATATTGTCTTCGGGTTAAATCCGAAAAAGCAGTGTGCTGATAATATTAAATCATAATTATTTCACACCATGTTCATTCTTTTCAGATATTTTTTTATTAAACGAAGAAAAAAATGATCCATTATATTAAAAAATAGAAAAAGAAAAAACATAACAGGGACTTACATCTTAGCACGAGCATGAGGCAGAAAAGGGTGCGCATGTGATTATTTTATTTATCTCCACTACAGAGGATTAGACACACAGTTACGTGTGGATTTTGATGAACTAATAGAAGTCAAACATATGTCGGTAACCACTGTCTGTTCACTGTTGACAAAATAACTCTCAAAAGTGAATCTGTATTAAATATATTCCCCAGCCAACTGTTAAGCTCAAGATGACGAAGTTTTTAAGAAAAGATATCATATTTTTATCAATCAGTTGAATGAATGAGAGATATCCGATCTATGACCGGGTAGAGAAGACAAGTTTTTCAAACTTAAGACCTTAGTTTTAACCCAATACAAAGCGTTCATTTCTTTTAATTGCTTTTCCATCACATTAAAACTCTTCCTTGTCTCTTACCAAGATCTTATGTGCAGGCAATGAATCAAATCTGCGATCTTTATTGTAATCACAGATAAATGTATGTAAATCGAAAGTTGACTTTTTTGTATTATGAACGTGTCTCTACTTCGACCCGGGCGTTTTCATGTATTCGTCGTTTGTTCATGTACTTTGTAACTCGGTATTCATATGCTGTTAAAAATCATCGATATTTCTTTTTATTACCTGGTTTATGCACGCATGACGTATGCTGTAATTTAATTTTGGATTATTTATAGTAAATTTCATATTTTAAAATTATCCTCTTTGTTTATCTACTGACAATAATGAAGAATGATTCAACTGATTCCCTTATTTATTCTTGAAAGCACAATGTTGCGGATGAGATTACATAATCATTTGAATGCACGAGAAATTGTTTTATGTTTTGATTATCTGCCAAATGTTTGATTCGATTTCCAATATTTCAATCACAACGGATTTTAGAGCAAAAAAAATAATATAATTTTGCAGAAAGTCAAATGTTCGAATTGTATTTCATTTCACAGAAGTTCATTATTTCATATTCTAGTTGGATTTACTAAAATGTATTGAATAATAAATGTTTATCTGTAGAGTAATCAGAAGAAGGTGATAGAGCAGACGGAGCGGGAGAAATGGAGAGCAACGAGGAAAAGTGAGTAAAAGAAAGGAAAAGAGGTAAGAAAACAATTAAGAAAGGAGAGAGGTGAAGAGTGAGGAAGAGAAAGAGAGGAAAGAGAAAAAAGAAAGAACGGGGACGGAGAAAGAGAAAAAACCGAGAAACAAAATGGATAGCTTCAGAGAAAGGGGAAGAGATACATTGATAGAGGATTCTATATAATTGATCGTTTACCGTTCAAAACTGCCCTGTAATCACACATTTAAAAATATTATAGAAAGAAAGGAGTAACACAAATAAGGCAAAAGAGAGCCAGTGAGATAAAGAAGGTGTGACGAAGAGAGAGAGAGAGAGAGAGAGAGAGAGAGAGATACGACGGAGAGCTAGAGAGAGAATAGGGAGATATAAAGTAACAGTCATTAATGTGTATATACAGGCAGAAATTCAAAGGTAAGGAAAATGAGAGAAAGCCAGATCGATAAAGAGAGAGTGACATAGTCGGGAGTCGACAGAAAGAGTGGATGGGGGAAGTGAGTGATCAGAAGACACGGAAAGGGGCGTGGAGGGAGACAGACAGTCAGGAGCGGGTGATAGAGAGAGTTATAGCAAGACGAAGAAGTTATATCAAAGAAAAAAGTTCTAGCAAGGAGTGATAGTTATGGAAAAGGGACTGATATAGCAAGAGAAGAGTTACGATAAGTGACGAGTTATGACACGAGAAGGGAGAGACAGCAAAGAAAAAGAAGGAAGAGAACGCAAAAAGAAAAGAGTAGATATGGAGAAAAGAGATGGCGGCAAATAAAGTTACAGCAAAATATTCATTTTAGATGCGTATAAATTATAACAGTTTGTGGCTGTTGTCACGATGAAAGAAATATCTGTAGATGCGCCATGTCTCTTTCTCTTTATAGCTAGAACCAATAAATAATATTTTATTGCTAAACGCGTAAATAAATTGGAAATATGGTTAATTATATACTCTTGCTTGTCTCAAGATTCTTGAACATATCAGTAACGACGTACTTACGTCCACGTAACCTATATATATCACATTTAACTAGGACTGCGGCTTCTCGTCGGGTCTTCAAGTTATAAATGTTGCTATGTTTGCATAATCTCGGCCTGTGTTAACAACGGATATTAGACGCCTTGCCCTTTGTCGCGAGTGTCTTTTTCTTTTGTCGATGGTGATTTTTCCCACCCTTTTGCCATCTGGATTAAAACATGTGCTGGCAAGAAACATCTTGGCGTCGATATTTGTAAGTCAGAACATATTCCGCGCCTTTGTTTTTTTTTTGTTTTTTTTTTCAAAAATATATTTGTGTCTCGTATTCAAGCGACAACAATGTGTCCGTTATATAAAACAAGGTGTTTTTATTTATTTCTTTTGTATTTTTCTTTTAGGTTATTGAATCTAAAGGATTCACAAGATTAAGCAGAGACGCAAGTATATGTTGAAGAAAATTGTTGATTTCAATGTAGTGTTGAATTATCTAGTGCACTTTCACCATAGATTTTCTCCCTGAAAATGTTTTGTGGATAGGTGTATTTTCTAATTGCCAACAGCAACAAGGTCACATATTATGGGGCATATATTCCTGTCGAAAGAATTTACAAATTTTATTTGTGATCTTGTCAGCCAATCACGATTCGATAAATATTGTTAGTTGTGTTTATACATAGTTAGAGATATGCATCGAATAAAAGGCAACCATTGACACAAGGAATTGGACGTTTATAGTACAAGTTCATAGTTAACATAGTTATTTTGTTTCTTTTCTACTAGAGACTCTTCTCGTTTATTAAACTAAACCATCAGTCAAAATGTAAAAATATGCATAAAATTTAAAATACATTAAATGCGTAAGGTAAATATACTCACTAGGTCATTAGGTATAAATGACATTAAAAATGGCCTACACCTTTATTGTTAGGAAAAATGTGTGGAATCCGTTCGTATCGTCTATTATGTCATTAGTCAGTGCAAACAGATCATTCTAGACTGATGCATGTTTTTGAAGACCCGAAGCTAAAATGTTTCTTTCTTGGGGGGGGGTCGATTTTCCCACACTATAAACTGGCATTGTGCTTAACTCTGTTATCGTAGAAAAACAATTAATAGGGGCAAGAGGAAAACTATAGAAGAAAAAAAAAAGCAGTGCGCAAATTAAGAAAAACACTCATTAATCAAATGTGAGTTCCATTATCATTGAAAATAATATAGCAATTATATAGGGCAATTGAAAAATTTTACGTGCGTAATTCATCTGAATACAATGTTACACACGTCTTCCATATATCATTACCAGGGCTGGACTTGTACAAGCGCGCCCTTTCAAAGCGAACCTATATTCTTAATCAATCGTCTTAATACCACCTGATTTAGCTTAAGAAATATGTCTACCAGACAAAACCATATACAATCGAAGGCCTTGCTAATGTTAGACTAAGTTAAGTTTTATGTTCTACACACACCTGGATTTCTGTGATTTCCGAAATAATAATAATCAAGTCACGTATGTTTTACTGTCCAGGATCAAAACAGCAAATTATCTCACAAAGTTAAAAAGTATATATCAGTATGTTTGCAAATTTCTGATATTAAGATTTCTACTTCGAAGTATTTGATTATTATTCTAATCTTGGATTTCATATTAACAACAGTTCCTATTTGAATGTATTTCCAACTTGATACTTATTAGTCGAACTCAGGAACTAGCACATATTTGCAGTGTACCCTTTATTAAACAGCGTGTTTTTATTCCGATTACTGGATGTAATTTTGGATTTAGTAATTCTTAGATATTATCACTTAAAGTAAGGATTGAAGTTTTATTCTCCCAGAACACTGTCAATTAGTAATTCGGGCAAACCAAGGCTATAGCACCAACAGCAAAATATTTAAATGCGTTGAGTCTACATGCTATGTTATTATTATTAATAATAATAGTATATACAATATTAATAATATAAATACATTGCAGAAATATGATAGATCTCCATTACATTTAACACATATCTTGAGATGTATTAGTGTTATATATATATTTCCTTTACAAATGGCTATAGACCACAAAGGAGATATTTTACGTTACTTTATTTTACTCCTTTTCCGGGGATTAGACATGAAATCAGCTGTGTATTTTCACGAATATATTTCTGTGGAACAAACTAGATTCGAACTAATACACCTAGGGTTCAGTACGTGTTGTCTTCCATTAAGTCACTATCATCACTTTTTGTTTATGTTATATAGCCGGCAGAAATTGAAATTGATGTATTGTCAAGCGAACGTTGGTCTTCAACGTTGACCTAAGCAACTTATCAGTGATAGTAATCAAGATACTTTAGCACTGTTATTGCTGATTGGTGACGTATTATTTAACCGATATAAAACGAATATGGTCATCATTAGACAGCTTATGATTTTACTTGTGTTTAGAGAAATAAATTTCTGGCATATGGCGAGGCGAAAAGAAATAGAGGAACACATTAAAACCGCTACAAATCTATAATAAAACACCTAAAATAAATGAAATAAAGCACAAAAACTGATAACGAGACGCAAAATAATATGCTTAACCTGATTTGCAGCACGAAGTGTCTATCGGCTTTTCTGCCGGTTAGTTATTACAACCGATGCATCTATTGTATTTGGTTCTTATGGCAAACAAAAAACTACCGCAGATATAGGGGGAACAAAAATAAATAAATAAAGTAAATGCTGATGCAAACAATTCGATAGCCGATACTGTGTAAGCATAACATTTTTTTTTCATTCTCAAGAGAGACCACTAATGCTATTCTAATGAAAGTATTCTAAGACAATACGTCTCAGAATACTTTCATTAACATTTATTGAGTTTTTTAGTTAGCCAATAATATTCTTAGTTTCTACCGCGCCCCTCCTAATCAGCAAATGGGCAGGCACTTACATGACGAAGGCCGTTGACATTAGGTTTAACCTTTCCTTTGTGTGTGCTTTTTTTAGCTGGAAACGTAGATATCTAGTGTTCTGACCTATTGTAAGCCTAAGGGTAGTTAAATCTGGTTTTTATTATGTTAGTATATACATATATATATATATGATAATTAATGTATATGTATGTTTATTTTATTTATTTCCTATTGTTTTTGTTAATTTTAAAATTATTTTGTATCGCTATCTTAGACTAAAGTGTATCCTGTGTACACAGTTGTTCGCTATTTCTCTCCGACAGTTTAATAGATGCTTGGGATCTTTAAAGTATAGGATGGCAAATTTTTCATGAAGGCATAATCTACATGGATTGTCTATGTCTCTAATACGTTTGCTTGTCTTACTATTTTCCATTCGACTACCGGCGAACGTACGCTTTCTTTGAGTTCCCCGTATTGGTTTGCTCGTGTTGTTTTCATTCGGTGTTTTTTTTATTTTTGAACGTACTTTTGTTGCAGGAAAAAGGGCTGTCTCTTTCCATGTAAATAAGAAGAACATTAGATAGGTGAAAATGAGATTAGGATAAGCCGAGACTTGAACCTTGTAAGCAAGGTTAAGAAATAGAATTTTAGAAATCGGAATGTTAAAAAGGTCTATTGTTAAATTCTATTATAAATAGTTAGATATTGTTTATATTGTAAAAATAATTTACTGTTCAGTCTTTTATAAAGCTGAATATAAAAAATGTCAGCTAAAAAGAATGAGCAATACAAATAAACAACACATTGTTAAAAAAAAATAGGTTAGGTAAAAATAGGTTAGGAGAGGATTCTTTGCTTAAGAAGTGTGTTTTGGAAAAACGTGTGCATAGCCACGTAAATTAGTCACGTTTGGGAAACACACTTCTGACGTCATGGAAAAATGGGAGATTCTCAATATAGGATGTAGAGTTAGATCAGAGAGTTAGTTCAGGCAGGAAAGTCAGCATAGTCGGTCGGAGAGAGTTGATCGGCCAAGAGTTGAAATGGTCAGACAAGAGTCCCCTGAGCGACGAAGGGGTAGAAAATTAACTAAGTAGATCCCGAATTTGAATTCCTAACGTCATCATCATTCGACCGGTTATGTTGTGTTGTCATGTTGTTGCATAGGGGACATGTAGGACAATTCGATGAGGGAGAAATAGAAGAAAGAGACATTTATACAGTTCTGTAGATTCTTAACATAGCACATATAGAGAGGAGAGAGAATGGAAGGCAGTTATTAGTTCTTTTACCACAGATGGGGACAGTCATTACTTATGATGGAGGAAGACATTACTTATGATGAGTTATTCAAAGTTCATTAAAGATGATTACACATTACCTTCAATTGGGGAATGACGACACGAAGACGGTAATTACAAAAATATGAGATGTTCTTCCAGTCAGTATATATATGAAATTCCAAGCATCCCCAGAACTGTATATGTATAAATGTTCTTTCTCTCTTTCCCTCTCTTCATCATCGTTATATTCGTTATATGTATTGGCCCAATATGAACTCAGCATCATCCTTCAATATAAGCCCCCTGCTATACAAAACTTTTGAGGTCATAATACTGGGTTTTCAAATCTAAGAAAGTCATACCTACGTAATAGTTATTGTTATTCGGGTTTTCTTTCGCAAAACTTGTGGTCTGATAAATTATGCTTTTGGTTAGACATTTATTTTGAAGTGGTCAAAGTATGCGGGATCTACAGTTGCATTTATTTCGTTCGTTATTAGTATTTTTATTTTTATTTCTACTATTGTTGTCGTGGTCCGGAGTTTTATTATTATTATTATTATTATTATTATTATTATTATTATTATTATTATTATTATTATTATTATTATTTCTACTAGTTACATATGTGCCCTTTGTGTTAGTTTTATTTTTGTCATGGTGTCCACTTTTTTATTGTTTATTTTGTTATTGCTTTCATTGACTTTATTTAATATTTTGTTATTATGTGCTTTAACTATCATCTTTAAATTTTCACTGCGACTGTATGATAATTTAGGTTATTTTTATTGAAAAGTGTGTGTAATGGATTGGTTACGGAGAAGTGCTTTTCGAGGAGATCTAGAAATTTCTTGCCAAGTTTTGTTATTAACATTATTATTTTATTATTTCTTCTTCTATTTTTTATTTTATTATAATTATTGGTGTTTTTTTCTTATATTTGATATCAATATTTTTTGATCCACTATGTTTCGTAGATATTGATTGACTTGTTAAATAAGTTTTCATCGCTTGAGTTATTGCTGAGTCCACTTACGATCGAGTTAGGAATCTGTTTTATAATTGATGGTGGGTGATTGAACTTAGGGTTTACGTATATTGGATTAGTGCTTTTTTAAATTTAATCCATATGTGTTTTATCTAAATTTAACGTGACGTCAAGGAAGTTTGTTATTTTTATGTTAGCTAGTACGTCTACTTTTAGGCCTAATTTTTTCATTTCCTTGTGTATGGTTTTCTTAAATTTATTCCCCTTGAATTTGCAAGAGTCTTTTATTATAGCTAATCTATCATCTATATATAGGCGGATATCCGTAGTATCAAATATGCTTGAGAGGGTATATAGAATGAATAATCCCACAATATCTGATGCCTTTGGTGAATCCAGAGGACTCATTGCCAAATGAAAAGAATTCGTCATTTTACTTTTTATCCATTGGTTATTGTTATTTACTAGAACTGATTTTCTACATTTGTGCATAATGTGGATTTCTTCCGAGGATATATCAGTGTATGTCTCGGCAAACTCCAGAGCAATGTTGAAAAGTTCTTCGGATATCGAGGGATATAAGTCTACGATGTCGAACTGTATAGACGTACATTTATTTTTGTTTTCTATATTTTTAACCAAGTGATTTCTTCGGCAATATTTGCCCACTGGTTTAATTCTAGTAATTAAGTGTTGCTTTGCTAATTCTACCTATTTCTGGTTTAGGTGGGTTTATCAAGCGAGTGATGGGGTTATTATTAAGTTATATTTGTGGTATTTGAGTACAATGTATGCTTCTTTAGGTTTCAATTTGCCAACTTTATCGCTAATTTTTTATTTATCGGTGATTTGTTTACGTTTACTATTTATTATATCTATGTAATCGCATTCGTTTGTGTCCAGTTTTTCGTAGTTTTTTATGATGTTTTCTGTGATTAGTTTGTTATGTTCTTGTTTATCTATTTTATACAAAATTTTAGTTTTATCTCCTTTTACAAAGATTTTATTAGAGTTGATTATGTTTCTAACGATTTTGTATAGTTTCCATTGGAAATTGTTAGTTTTATTGTTGAATTCTACATTTTGAATTACTGTTAAAAGGGCATTTTCAAAGTTCATGAAAAAGTCTACTGCTTTCGCATTTTTTAGGGTTTTAAAACCACGGGATACCTTTTGTTTATGTGTTCATTTTTAAGGAATAAATTTGCTCGCCATCGCATTCGGCGTATTAGTTCATCTGTTTTTTTTAAATTCATTTGATGATATAACTATTCTTGCTAGGTGTGAGGATGTATTTAGCGATGTTTCAAAATTAATTCTTTTCATATCTATGTTTTGGTGTGGTGAAATAAATTCTTTTTAGGGTGCTCAACTGTTTAAGGAGCTAAGTATGACTACTTCATTTATTTATTATTTATTTCATATATATACGTATATGTATGTATGTATGTATGTATGTATGTATGTATGTATGTATGAACAGTGTGTTTATTATACAAACATTGATGAGTACATATGATTCAGTGGAAACTCAACTCAGAGAGACCCATTTATTAAAACTGAGAAAGAAAACACTACTGAAACGAAAATAAACGTTCATTCATTGTGTAATTAAAAACAAAACCTTTATCCGGGTGTGATTCACACTCTGAAAGAGGAGGTTATAGTTTGTGAATTCGGAGAGTAGAAGTTTGGAGGGTGTGTGGTAATGAAAGGGTGTAAGGTGGGAGGGGGAAGGAAAAGGAAGTACAATTTCGCCTGATCAAGTTGTCTCGGCGAGGAGGTATCGGTTCTTTTTTTACTATCTGTTTCATTTTTAATTGGCAGTTATTATTATACAGCAAATTCTCTATTGTGTATTATATTTTGTTTACAATATAAACGTGATTTCACGAGTTTTTAAAATTGACTTGGGTGCAATCAGCTATAATCGTAATCTCTAGCGGCATTTGCTACCATCTGAGCTAAAAAGACATGTGTATTGATACTTAAAAAAAAGAATTCTTCATTAAATAGTTAACGCATATATTTACCAATCTGTGAAATGTACAGATTAAGTCGACACGTCTGCAAAATTCTAATTTTTTTTTAATTTTGATATCTTTGCAGCTTTTTTTATTAGCTAAAATCAAATCATTTTTTTTTTACATGGCCTAATTCTTATGTATCAAGTTTCAAGTCCATAGACATAAACTGACAGAGTAGTTTGGGAGAGACGTCTCCACGCACACGCAGAGATACGGTGAATTTAACAATGTCACAATTTCACACACACACACACACACACACACACACACACATATATATATATATATATATATATATATATATATATATATATATGTCTTATTGAAATGAACCTTTTTTTTCGACGGTGGTCACCACTTACCAAGGTCCGGAAGCCAATCAGGGATAAGGGTTATTGCAAGTACAGTACCTTAGTGTGGAGATTTGATGAAGTTTTTATTTAAGGGGCGGTTCATTAGGAATTTGTTAACGTTGGACTTGAAGACATCCAAGTTGTAGTCAGGTGGGAAGCAGGCAGACGGAACAGAGTTCCACAGGCGTGCAGTTCTAAGAAAGAAGCTTTGTTCATGGAATCTACGTTTTGATTTAGGCACAGATAAAGAGTGGGGGAAATTAGAAAAGGGCATTCCCCACTAAGCCACGAAGTCTATTCTGTACTCTGTCAAGGCAGGATAGGCTGTTTATAGCAGCTCCTGCCCAGATATGGCAGCAGTATTCCATCCTTGGGCGTGGTTGGCTTTTATATAGATAGAGAATTGCATCAGTAGTGAGATATCTTGTGGAGCAGTAGAAGGATCCCACCATCTTTCCAGCGACCTTGGCAACAGACTTGATGTACGTGTTCCATTTCAGATCAGGAGTAAATGTCAAGCCCAGAAGCTTGTCAAAACACGGGGTATCTCCCAGACGAGAGCCATCCATCCCAATTGATGCCAGATGGGGATCAGAGCGTTGATGATGTAAGGATAGGAGTTTGGTTTTAGATGCATTAAAGGTAACCAGCCACGTCTTCCCCCACTGAACCACGCGCTCGAGATCAGAGGAGAGAGAATCAGAGAGAACTTTGTCATTTACAGCCTTTGATGTGTTGCCGTAGATAGTCGTGTCATAAGCATAGATGACAACGATTGATTTAAGCATGTGTTTAAGGAGGTCATTGATGTAGATCAGGAAGAGAGTTGAGCCCAGGATTGACCCTTGAGGGACTCCAGCATTAATACTGCAGGCCTCTGATTTTTGTCCATCGACCACACTCTTTGGTCATAACTAGTTTATTATATTCAATAATACGTGATTTTGGTACAAAAACAGCCAGTCCACATATAGGCAAGTAACTGTCGGATTCCTATAAATTGTAGTGAGAAAGCCCCCCCCCCTTTGAACGTTCAACAAGGACATCCAAGAAGGGAAGCGAATTGTCCTTCTCAAGTCCATATGGAAAGTGGAGACAATTCGCTTCCCTTCTTGGATGTTTCTGTTGAACGTTCAAGGAGGGGGGGGGCTTTCTCACTACAATTTGTAGGAAGCCAACATTTACTGGCCTATATGTTGACTGGTTGTCTTTTGTACCAAAATCACGTAAGGTCGGCTTAATTAATACTTTGGTACATAGAGCCCTCTAAATATAATTATATACACATATATAAGAGAGATAGCATAATATATGTCATTGTTAAGCTACAATAATCTATCTATATTATATAAACGCATGCTTAGCAACAGTGCTGCAATATAAAAGACAAAGAGAAAATCAAATTACAACTCTAGACCATTATAATTGTATGCTTAAATAATTGCGCAAATTCCCATAACGAAACAAGAATATCATGAAAAAAGTGTCAGATTTCAAACTATTATATACTGAATAAAATTAAGTCATACTATTGAGCATATAGTGTAGGTATATAAATTAAAAAAAAAACAGAACGTATCTAAAAAATGGGGATGAATATATATAGAACTTTTCAGATTGTCGAATTCTGACATTTTCTACATTCAAGAAAATGATGGCTTGAAGCAATTCCTATACCGGAGCACAGATTTGCATCGTAGCTCAAAGTCAATTGGTCCTTGCTCGATTTTTCTATATTTCACATTCGCATAATATTCAAATTGTCTACGTAATACAATGATAACGTTTTAGAAGTTGCATTGCTGTACTGCTTTTACACGTTCATCCAAGAAATTTGCTCTGATTGTTTTACTACACTCGTATTTCATAAACGAAAAATTAATCCGACTTACTCAGATATCTCTATATGTTGGGCGATTCTTTCTAATGAATTATATTTTCAGACCGCTTATCTATCTTGCAATCATGGACCAACGCATAAATTGTAATGCATTCTTTACAAAAGACTTCTCTCTAGCTATCTACATCAGTTATATCCCTATGAATATGACCCTCATAATCTAAAACTTTTAAGCTCCAGTGGCAATATAACTTGTTTGAAATAAATAAATAAATATATGTAACCTAAGTATACAAAT